>NC_142337.1:39062500-39371100 GCF_054954075.1 Amborella trichopoda | reverse complement strand
GATTTTCCTCTTCTGGCCTTTTTTCTCAAGAACCTCCAGGATTTTGTTTTGTTGTCAGAAAACTTATTTCTTCTGAAGTTGTTTCCCTTTCTGAAGTGGCTCTATTTCTTGTTTGAGCATTCACAAGTTTTGGAATCTGAGCATTGGAATTGAAGCACCATGAAGTTGCTTGCACTTCCAAGTTTTCTGACTCTGGACTCAATTTGGTCAAGGAAGTTTTTGTTATTGCACAGCTTTTCTAAGGCCAGTTTGGTGTGTTGATAGAGTTCACCAAGGGTTGCTTGGGGTAAATAATACCTCTTTTTGTTAGAAATTTGCTAACTTCATCTCCTAACGGCTTAGGAAGAGCGGTTACGTAGGATTGTTTAAGGGTAAGATCATCAACTCCTCCTATCACATAGTATCTTTTGGACATTGCCTTAAAATGTTTCATCAGTTGCTCTGGAATGAATGAGCAACATTTTGCTCCTAGGCATTCGCCTCTTGCTTTGTCAACATAAAGCTCGGCATCTCCAAGAAATTCTTTGTGGATATAGGCAATAAAGGCCTGTATGTCCACCTGTTGTAGTTGGAGTTGCCTATATGGGCCAAGGCTAATGTACCACTCTCTTAATCTTCCAGTAGTTCTTACAATGAATTTTTGTATTACTGACTGTGTAGTTGCTCTTGGGAGTTGCGATTCTGCTGTTCACCATGCATACATTTCTAGTACGCAATCCTTCTTATAAAAATTGCTGGGTCTTGAATTCCTTTTAGTTCTCCCATGTCGCCAGTATCACTTTTGATATGTGTCTCTTCAACATAAGGCATCTGTTCTTCTTGGTGCTGAGGAGGATACTCATTTTTTATCATAAAATTTTGCTAGGGAGCAATAGCATTCAAGTCATACAAATAATCAGCGCTGTGTTCAGAAGAGGCATCTATTGTTTCTAGCTCTTGGTCATTCCCGTTGTTTTGGATGGTTCGTAGCAGGAAGTCTGTGATGGGTTGTCTATATGATGAACTCCAGGGGTTTGGTTTGATGGAGAGGGTTGGTTTTGGAGAGGTAGATGTTCTTGGGAGCATTTTCCTTTTTCTTCAGTGATATTTTTTGAAATTTGGGCTTTATGGTGGCAATATTTCTTTGGCTTCTTTGGGGTGAGGAAGTTTGTGGCTGGTAATGCAGAAGGTGGGAATATCTGTGGAGGTAATGATGATTCGAAAAGTGAGAAGGTTGGTTTTGTAAGCAGAGAATATTGGGAGTTTGGTTGAGAAGGTTTTGGGAAAAATGGTGGGGGGGTTGGTTGCCATTGCTCTAGTTGGGTTCCTTCAATCGATCTCAACTGATTTTCCAGGCTTTTCTTTTCTGCTTATTTTTGGGCAAAGAGAATGGGTGTTGCAGGACGGTTGTTGAACATTGTGACAAGTTCAATAAGTTCTTCATGGAGTGTTTGGATTTTTTCTTTGATTTCAGCAACCATACTCACATTTTGCTGGATCTGTTTGGGTTGGATTTCTTGGTTGGAGAGGATTTTGGAGGGGACTTTGTTCTGGGCTAATGCATTTTCTGATTGCCAATTCAGGACTGTTTCAGCTGTGAAAATCTGGTCCTTTTGCCCTTGTGGACCAATGGTTGTCGGATTTTTTATTTTTCATGTATGCGTTGTGTTGGTATGTTCAAAGCCTGTGAGTCGAGGGAAATCTTTGGAGCAGTCTTGAGAGGAGGATGAAAACCTGTAGCATTCAGGGGTGGTAATTGGTTCAGGCATGAGCTTTCTTTCTGGATGAGTTAGTTTGAGGGCATTTTGGTAGTAAGGGATTAGGGGTGGCTTGGATTGGCCTGGCTTTCTTGGTGGTTCATGAGGTTGGTAATCTGATGGTTTGGCTTTTGGATGTGAGGTTTTCGGATAGAGTACATAGTGCTCAAAATGACCGGATGCTCCTGGTTCTTCAAGGGTACCAACTTTAGGGTCACCATTCTCATATATTTCTTTCATTGACTGTTGGGAGCTTTTCTTTTTTCTTCTTGGCTTGGGGTCATCCTCTTCATCAGAGAATGAGAGGCAACTAGCACATTTGCATACTGGATTAAACAATTCATGGCCATCTTCTGATTTTTGTTGATATACCAGAGCCTTCATGGGTAAAAGCAAATACCGGAACAATCATGTGCATTTCAGAGGTGGGAAATATTGGTGGCCTTGCACTTAATGTAATAAGGGTGGGAAACTGTATTTCAACACTGCCATCTTGTCTTCTTATAGGACTAGGATTTGAAACTTGTATTGGCTTTTCTTCTGGTACATGAAGCTTTTCATAATCAGTGATCCATTTTTCTGGTAGAAGGGAAATTAGCTCGGACCTGGGAAGGTGCCTTGGCACAAATATACAGGAGGGAGAGACAAGGGTGTCAACATTTATGAAAAGAGCTTCATTGTTATTGATATTGGTAGGACAGAGATATCCATTGCATGGTTCTGGAATCTGTATATCATTTGGTAGGGAAGGGTTGCAATATATGATGATTGTACCATTGGTGCACTAGTAATTTGCAACTGAACTTTCAAGATAGAGAGTAGATGGG
Organism: Amborella trichopoda; assembly: GCF_054954075.1. Lineage (NCBI taxonomy): Eukaryota > Viridiplantae > Streptophyta > Magnoliopsida > Amborellales > Amborellaceae > Amborella > Amborella trichopoda. The sequence continues at coordinate 39,368,537 of NC_142337.1, read as the reverse complement.
AATCAATCAAAGGCATATTAAAGTTTGGGAACAAGGTAATAACCATTGTTCCTGTATTCAATGTTGTTTGGACTGTGCCAATGACAACATGCTCATAATGCTTAAAACGTGTGTCTAGTAGTGCAATTCTAGACACCACTGGCAGTCCTCTTCGGAATGTAGAGTTAGAGCAAGTCTAGCAGCCTCAAAGTAAAGGTGAGTATACTCTTGTGCATGGTATTGGTGGATTATCTCTTTTGGGATTTCCAAGGAGATTTAACTGTTCAGCTGCTGTGGCTGGGATGGGGTGTTGGTCAAACTTTGAAGACTAGATGTATTCTTTTATGGGCTTGGTCTTGGATGGGAATAATTTTTTTTTTGTTTTTGTGAACAAGGGTGGAGGGGTTTGGAAACTTGAGTATGGGGACTTACTGCGAGACTTACACCAAGTGAATGGTTAGGATCTGATACCTTACCAAGTGAAAACCCGAAGTGAATACCAAGTGAAAACCCCAAGTGAATGGTTAGGCTATGTTTCTTGTTTCCCCTTCGTTTCAGGATTGTGGATATGGAATAAGGAGAGGTAAGGATAATCAGGGTGCAAGTCTAGGCATGAGAAAGGTATTCCATGGTTAAAGATAGTTGCTTCCAGAAAACTTTTGAAACTTGCGAGGCTTCTGGGACGGATTAGGTTAGGTGTTCAAGGATGATTTCCTTGACATCTTGTGGGATGATTTCTAGGTCATTGGGTAGGTTAAAATCCAACAAAAGCCAACCACCATGGCATTAACCCAGAACATTAGAGCCTCGTGGATGTCTATAGTCGAAGACTTCAGCCTAGTGTACTAGAAGATCTCTTATTTGAAATGCAAAAACTGGGTTTGGAACCAGATGTTAGCTGTGCCTTATTAGTGCATATGAGCGGCTTGAGAAAATAAGTGATCGGGCCATTGAAGCCTTCTATAAAATGCATAAGGCCGGAATTATCTTTCATACATTGCTCTTATACTCGGTTGGGGGTTGGCATGAGAAGGAAATGCCTAGGCTGCCTTTGAGGGTATGAAGATGGAGGGGGTAAATCCATCAATAGAGACATAAGCAGCTCTCTTAGATATGGAAGGGGGTAAATCCATTTAGGACGGTAGTTGACACAAAAGCAATGCTCCAGATATGGAAGTCAATGATGAGAGATCAAATAGAATGCACTCGCGTGACCTTTAATATTTTGGTAGATGGGTTTGCAACATAGTTACCAGGAGCGGGATCCGAAACGGCTCTAGTCCCGGAAATGGGAGCGTCAGATCGACGGCCGCCCAAATCTCTGGAGCTCGGGGGAGCGAGTTCCGGTGACGGTAGAAGTTATGCGTATAAAAGATATCATTAAAAATATTTTAAGAATTAATATCCTACGAACCCATTTTATGTAAAAGTTAAATAAACCATTTTCTATAATTTTATTCTTTTCATTTGAAATGCACAATAAATCTATTTTTAAATTTCATTATAAAAAAGTAATTCAGGTTTGTCATCTATAGCACTAAACAACAATTTACTCCATCAGTAGCGCAAATTTTTTGTGTTGTGTTAACATGTATTTTAAAGCACACACGAGTGAGGGCATCCAATATTTTAAAAATTAAAATTTTGATCATTACGTGCCTATTTAATGCACATCTTAAAAATAAACAATAAAGAAGGTAGTATTTTAATAATAAAAATTATCATTACATGCATTAATGTAAAATTGATCTATTGCTTTTTTAAAAACATATATTTTTGTGAACCCGTATGATCATATTATGTAAAAGCTAAATAAAACAAATGTTTCTAATAATTTTATTCTTTTCATCCTAATCTCTAATGAATAATAAATCTATTTTTATATTTCATTATAGAAGAGTAACTCTGATTTCTCCTTGATGGCACTAAACAGCAATTTACTCCATCGGTAGCACAAACTTTTTGCGTTGTGAGTACCCCGCCTTTTTTTTATTAGAGGTTTCTCATCAAGAAGAAATAAATGGAAAAGGGTACTGAAAGAAAGCCTCTCTATAATCAAGTTATCGAGCTTAAGGTCAATGTCATGGTCTTTTGCAGGTGTAGACCATAGTTATTGGGAGTGCCCAACTAGGGTGGTGCTCCCGCTCCGGAACCCAACTCCGACGCTCTGTGGCTCGGATCTCGACTATAACTCGTTCTATTTTGTTGTTGTTAAGTGCCATCAATGAGTAAACTTGAGTTACTCATCTATAATGAAATATAAAAATAGATTTATTGTCCATTAGAAATTACGACAAAAAGAATAAAATTATTGGAAACAATTGATTTATTTAGCTTTTACATGATATGGTCGTGCGGATTCTCATAAATATGTGTTTTTAAAAAAATTAATAGATCAATTTTGCATTTAATGCATGTAATGATAAATTTTTATCATTAAAATATTATCTCCTTTATTTTTTTATTTTTAATATGTCCATTAAATGTGCATGTAATAATAAAATTTTTAATTGTTAAAATATTGGATGCCCTCACTCACGGTGCGTATTTTAGAATACGTGTTAACACTATACAAAAAAAGTTTGTGCTACTGATGGAATAAATTGTTGTTTAGTGCCACATAGGACATACTTGAATTACCTTTTTATAATGAAATATAAAAATAGATTTATTGTTTATTAAAGATTAAGACAAAAAAATAAAATTTTAGAAAACAATTGGGTTTATTTAACTTTTACATAATATGGTATTGCGGGTTCACAAGAAACATTAATGCTTAAAGTATTTTTAATGATATCCTTTATGCGCATCATTTCTATTTCCATTTCACGCAAAGCTTTTAATGCTTATCTAGCATTTAATGTTGTCATTTCATAAAATATATTTCTTTCTTGAAAGAGTAAAAAGGGAGATTCGAACCTTTTTGAAAAAGTACCTTGAATGGAGTTCAATCCCTTCCAAATAGGAACGTGCTATTCTTAGATGGGGTGCGATTGAATCTTAAATGGGATCTCGTTCTCTATTGTTGATGGAAGCACGATCCTAATGAACATGGGAACACGATCCTATTTTACATAAAACGTGTTCTCGTTAAATAAGGATCTCGATCCCATTGCATCGGGAACTCGTTCCATGTTAAAACAAGATTTCAATCTGTAATTTCTACCCTCATCGGAACTCGTTTCCCGAGCTCCAGAACTTTGGGTAGCCGTCGATCCGATGCTCTCGCTCCCATAATCGAAGTCGTTCCCGCTTCCGCTCCCTATTATAGTATAGACCCATAAACTCTGTAAGAAAAATCAAGTGGCTCATCTTCCATTGTACAATTTGAGCCTTCTCATGAATTAGAATTGCATATCGTGTCTTCTGATTCTTTAAAAAATCATTTCATATTCAACCGTGCATTTGGCCCGAACGACACCCAAAGTCCATTATACCCTTACCTCTCGCTTAGAATTTTATGCTCTCTCTCCATCTTTAATTTCTTATTTTTTCTTAATTTTGGTTTGCTTTTTGCACAGGCGGTCTTTTTTTTTTTTTTTATGACAAATGTTATCAAATTTTATTACCATCTTAACCATGATTACAACTCGCAACACTCACATCACTCAGTATTTACATCATTCAAAATCGAAATGGAATCCATCGACACCCCTCTCTTAGTCAATCCATCAACAATACCATTAGATTCTCTAAACACATGCTGGCAAGATATCAATAATAGCCCTTCTAAGTCCAAAACTTGGCCCCAAATCGATCGCAACATCCAAGGAACACGAAGTTCCTTATTGCACCACTTTATCGCATTTAAAGAATCACCTTCCACAACAATGAAATGGCCCAAATTCAAGGCTTTAATAAACAGCGATCCTTTAAGCAATGTTGTGAATTCTGCCATGTTAGCTGTTGCCCACCCAATAGGTCCAGCATAAAAGAGAATAATTGACTCAATCCAATCTTGCACTACACCTCCAACCCCTGCATTCCCATGATTCCCCATAGAACTACCATCAAAGTTTAGTTTCAAACAGCCTAGTACAGGGGGTATCCATCTGCCATTCATACTCGGCCTTGTCCTATTAGAAAAAGCAAGATTGGCTAAATTTAAACACACATCAATCTCAATAATTCCTCTCCCATCTTTGGTGACAAATAACCAATTCCATATAGTATGAAGTATATGTTGTAGAAGACCATCATCAGAAAGCCTTTGTCCTTCAAAAGTACATCTATTCCGCTCTTTCTAAATTTCCCAACACACAGCACCTCTTACAATTTGCCAAATCACAAACCCCACTTTAGGTAGAGCAGAAAACATCAATTGTGAGATGATACCCAAACCACTTTGAAATAGAGTCATCCTAAAGCCAAGCAAACCAAAGAAATAGTTCCTAATACCTGTGGCAAGGCGACAGTGAAGAAATAGATGTGAAATCGACTCCCCATCCTCTTTACACATTAAGTATACATTCGGCAAGATCTTTCCTCTTTTAATGAGATTCTAATGATAAAAACTTGATTTTGCCCAACCAACCACATAAAACACTGAACTTTGTGAGGAATAAACCACTTCTATATTTGGAAAATTTGGGGCAGCGACCATCTATAGCCATCATGTAACAAGAGAGAGTACATTGCTTTTACCGAAAAAAGACCATCCTTATTGTGCTCCCAAACCAACTCATCACCAATATAATTGGATATATACACTTCTTGTAACTGTGATAACAAGCCCGTGATCTGTGCCACCATATTATCATTTACACGGTTATAAAGAAACTGAATATCCCATACCATCTGCTCCCCAACCACCAGATAAGTATCACTTATCAAAGCATTAGGATAAGAAGTCTTAACGAATAATTCACAGAAAGCGATCTTCAAAGGACTATCCCCGAGCCATTTATGATGCTAAAATGAAATTTGTGTTCCATTCCCCACACTCCATCGGATGTCTCTATGGAGATAGGTGGTTTTCTCACAAATCAAGCCCATTGTTATTTCAGTTTTTGATGGTTATAATATGTGTACATATTTGCATGGTCAGACTAACACTTGAAGTTTCCAGTGGAAGGGACACCAGGGTACTGATGTGCCAACTACAAGACATTAGAGGAGCTATTTCGTATTTCTATATAGGGAAAGGCAACCATGAAATATGATCTCTCAGGTGAGCATGCTTGAGGTCTATAATGAGAGGATCAGAGATCTTCTTGTAGAGAATCGAGATGCATCCAAGAAGTAATACTTTTTCCCCCATTTTACTATGTTTTCTTCTCCTTTTGGGTCTATCATTGTTGGGTCCTCTATTTCTATGTAACAATTTATTGAGAAGAATACACATCTATTGTATTGATTTTTGCTTTTTGTTTGTTGTTTTGTTTGAGTGGCTTTTGTGGAGTTGTTGTGCGTGAAGCCCTTGTTTTTTATTTTTAAGAAACTTCATATCTTTGACAAATACCTAGATTTCTTATATATGGTAATCCTATTTTGTATGATTTGAAACCATGTGGATATAAGAAAGGGTAGTATGTGTTCCTCTTGGGTGGTAAGGGTGGTATGTGATTCTCTTGGGTGGTTTCTTTAGGAAGATCCTATTTTTAGGATGATAAGATTTAGACATGGGAATTACGTGAATCTTAGTGAGATGGAATATTTATTAACTCCTATTATATGTAGGAAATCTATAGGTAATAGGAGACCCAATCAAAATAAGAGAAGCAATAACTTTCACGTGGGGCTCTTATGGGTTGTTACTCTTTATAAATAGAGCTTTGTAGAGAGAAAAAATACATATGAAAAAAGGAAGATACAAAATAGAGGCCAAAGGGTTAGATTTCTTTAATCCTTTTGAGTGGGTGTTCTTGAAAAACAAAGACTTTATTTTAGGGCTTGAGAAAGAGCTTGCAATCCCTTGTATTATTCATGCTTTCATGGTGTTTTTTCTGATTAGTGGAATAGAATTTTACTGCCCTGTGGCCATAGGCAACTTGCCGTTGTGTTTATCTCTTCTTTTATTTTTCTGCACTATTTTTTTTCCTTATTTTTGCGCAACCATGGGTTTTATCCTCTACAATTGGTATAAGAGCCTTAGGGTCTTTAAATCCTTGTTGGGCACAAGGTTTGTGGCAGATCGCATATCTTTGAAGTTGGCTGGAGGAAGTTTAATCAGATATAAATTTCAAATTTTAATGGTTCGGATCTCTCAACTTGGAAATTATATATGCATGCAGTGTTGGTGAAAGATGGTTGTGTAGTGTCTTTAAAAGACAGAAAAAATGAACTAGAAAAGATGAGTTATGAGGAATTTGATGAAAATGATAAATTGGTCAGGACGGATATTTTCTTGGTACTTGATGAGTCTATTTTATTCAATCTCCTCAAAAACTTCCACAAAAGATTTATGGGACAGGCTGAAAGATACTAGTCTCTTCCTAATAAAATTTTTCCTCGTCGAAAACTTCATAATCTCAAGATGAGTGATGGTGCATCTTTACAAGGGCACTCAAATGAGTTTAATGCCTTGATTAACAAGTTGATGCCACTAGATATAAAAATTGATGAAAAAGACAAAAAAGCTATTTTACTTTGTTCTATGCCGGAATCTTGAAATGGATTAATTATGAATCTCAATAGTTCAAAATCTCTCGAATTTGATTCCATTATTTTAGCACTTCTAATAAATGAGTCTAGGCAAAAGTCTCATTAGGATTCCTCTGTGAATGTGTTTGTAGCATTTGGAAGATCAATGGAGAGAACTATGGAGAAGTTTTGTATGTGGATGGGGAGGGAATTTTACAGTATTGGCTACTTGATTCAGGTACATCCTTTCACATGACTCCACATAGGGATTGGTTCTATAGGTACTAAACATGTGATAGAGGTATTGTTTACATGGGAAATAATGACTCATGTAAAATAGTGGGAGCTAGAGATGTGATAATCAATATGTGGAGGCATATACAACATTCCGTGTATCAAACGTGTTCTAGGTCCCAAAAGGAGTCTCTTGTCCTTGGAAAATTTTGATGAGCGAGGTTTCAAGTATATAAGTGTAAATAAATATATGAAAATTTCAAAATGAGCACTAGTGGTTACAAAAAGAGAGTTAGCAGGCAATTTGTACTGACTTGTTGGATAAACAGTTTTTGGAGAGGCTGATATTACAGAGTTAGACTCTGTCATGACATGGCAAGCATGTTTGGGTCACATGAGTTAGCGTGGACTCAAAGTACTTCTCGGGAAAAATATTCTCCCTAGTTTAAAATCTTTTAATTTAGATTTTTGTGAGTCATTCTTATTTGAAAAGCAGAACAAATTGTGCTTTGCTTTATCCACAGTTAAAAGTAAGGATATTTTGGAATTGATTCATTTGGACACATGGGAATCACCTATTGTTTCTAAGGGAGGTGCTGCATATTTTGTCACTTTTATTGATGATTTTTTTCAAAAAAAGTATTGGTTTATATGCTGAAAAAGAAACTAGATACCTTCAGTTGTTTCCAAAAATTAAAGGCATTGGTAGAAAATTAGAAAGGTAAGATCATCAAATGTCTAAGAATTGATAATGGGGAAGAATTTTGTTCTGTTAAATTTAATAATTTTTGTAGTGAACATGGTATTGCTAAGCAGTTGATAGTTCCTGGAACACCTCAACAAAATAGTGTTGCTGAGATGATGAATCATACCAATATGGAGCGTGTCAGGTGTATGTTGAGTGCTGCCAGGTTAGATGAATGTTTCTTAGCAGAAGCAGTTCGTACAACTTGTTTCCTAATCAATAGGTTTGGATAGAAAAACTTGATGATTATTATTTCCCTCATGTTTTTTATTGTGATACATATCATTTGACTCCAAATGAGAAAATAACTAAGGTGGATGAAAAATCCAAGAAGTGTGTTTTTCTTGGCTCTGTTGATAGTATAAAGGGGTACAGATTGTGGGATCCTACTGACCACAAGGTTATTTTTAGCCATGATGTTATTTTTAATGAAAATTCCTTGCAGAAAAAGAAAAAGATGAGTCAAACGCAAAAATTGTTAAGGTAGAATGCACATATGACAACCAGCGAGATAGTGGTCAAGACCAAGAACCTGAAATTGTTCAAGAGCTTAAAGAATATTTAAGTGATCTTAAATTAAGAAGATCTGATAGACCTAAAAAAGCTCATGTGAGGTTTAAAGATTATGTCTTATCTTATGCTTGCCCAACATAGGAGGGTGAGCCAGTTTCTTTTCGTGAGGCATGTGAGGTCAATGTAGCCGGTTGATGGAGAGCATCTATAGAAGAAGAGATGGAGGTCCTGCAAAAAAATAAAACATGGGACCTCATCGAACTACCAGATTTTGAAAAGGTAGGAGAAAGGTCTTCAAGAAGAAGAAAGGTCCTGATGAAACTATTGAAAGGTACACAGCTCGATGGTTGTGAAAGGTTATGCTCAAAAATCAGGTATTGATTTTGATGAGATTTTTCTCATGTTGTGCACATGTCCACTATTTGAGTTGTTTTGGCTATGGTTGATGTTCTTGATTTAGAGTTGGAACAATTAGTTGTGAAAACTGCATTTTTGCATGGTAACCCAACCTGAGGGTTTTATTGATGAACATAAAGAGAATTTGGTTTGTAGGTTCAAGAAATCAATTTACAGGTTGAAACATATGTTGAGGTGTTGGTATAAACAATTTGACTCTTTCATATTGAGCTTGAATTTTTGTAGATGTTAAGCTTACCATTGTGCCTATTTTTGTGGCTATGGTAATGGAAACGTTATTATCTTGTTATTATGTTTTGATGATATGAATGTTGCAAGACCAAACAAAGAGAATATTACAACACTTAAGCTCAGTTGGCTAGGAAATTTGAGATGAAAGATTTGGGAGTTGTTAACTGAATTTTTGGGATGAGTGTACTTAGAGACAGGAAGAATATGAATATTAGGTTAACTCAAAAGAGTAATGTGGAGAGGGTTCTGTGGCACTTCAATATGCAGAATGTTGAACCAGTTAGTACCCCATTTCCTGTGCATATGAAGTTGTCTTCGAAACAATCTCAGAGCACTGAAGCAGATAAGACATAGATGTCTCAAGTACCGTATTCATCGGCAGCTAGGAGCCTCATGTTTGTTATGGTTAGTACCAGACCTGCATAGCGCAAACAATGGGAGTTATGAGTAGATATATGGTAAATCCAGGCCATGATCACCGGACCGCTGTGAAATGGATCCTTCGGTATTTAAACGAAACTTACGATGCTAGCATTTGTTACAGTAGAATGGATTTGAAATTCACTGGTTATGTCGATGCGGACTTTGAAGGTGACTTGGATTAAGGAAGGTCTAGTACAAGATATATTTTTTCTTTGGGAGGTGGTGCAGTTTGTTATCATGGTTGCAATCTGTGGTGATGTTGTCTTACACAGAAGCTGAGTACATGTCACTTATTCATGCATCTAAAGAAGAAATTTCGCTAAACAGGATACTTAGTAAATTATGAGTTGTGTGAGAAGGTATTCCACTTCATTGTGATAACCAGAGTGCCTTGTTTCTAGCAAGGAATCCAACCTTCTATGACATGACTAAACATATTGATGTTCAGTATCACTTTTATTCGTGATGTGGTAGAAGATGGAAAAAATTTATTGAAAAAAAATCATATTAGTGACAATCCAGCAGATTTGTTGACTATGCCCATTGGGAAGGAGAAGTTCACTTGGTGCAGGACTTCCTAAAGACATGTGGTTACTTGATGATTAGTAACTGGTGGGCAGCAATTTCTTGAAGCATACTAGTCAGAACGGAAACATGTCTTCAAGACGGAGAATGTTGCGAGTGATGTCCTATTTCCTATTTTTAGGAAATTTCATATCTTTGATAACTTCCAAGATTTCTCATATATATGGTAATTCTATTTTTGTAGGATTTGAAACTACGTGGATATGGAAATGGGTGATACGTGATCTTCTTGAGTGGTTTTCTTATCTTGAGGGAGTTGATATATTTCTTATCTTTAGAAAGATCCTATAATTTAGGATGTCAAGATTTAGATATAGGAATCACATGAATCCTAGTGGGAGATGGAACATTTCCTAACTCGTATTAGATATAAGAAATAGGAGACCCAATCAAAATAGAATAATAAATGGCCTTTACGTAGAGCTCTTAATGGACTCTTTGTAAATAAAGTTGTGTAGAGATAAAAAAAAACACACAAAAAAAGTAAGATACAAAACAGAGAAAAAATGGTCAATTTTCTTTAGTCCTTTTGGGTGGGTATCTTGAGAGAGAAAGACCATGTTTTAAGGCTTGAAAGAGAGAACGTGTAATCATTTGTATTATCCATACTTACATGGTATTTTTTCTGATTAATGGAAATAAACTTTGCTTCCCCATGGACGTAGGCAACTTGCCAAACCACGTAAATTTTTGTGTTTTTCTCTTACTTTATTTTCTACACTATTTTTATTTCCTTTGTTTTTGCCCAACCTTAGTTTATATCCTCTACATGGAGTAACAGTCTTTAGATAAAGCTAGGAGACAGAGCACAACAAATACCAGAGTTGGTAAGAAAAGGTGTGAACAATACAGAGGAGCTCTGGGAGAGAGACAATGACTCTCAATGCATCAAAAATGGAAAGACCAAAATGGAATTGCCCTGACTACTGAAGCCGAAATTGATAATTACATTATTGGTGTTTTTTTATGATTTGTTAGCTCAAGAAAGTGATACTGAGCTTCAGCTGGTTGATCATTTTTTGCCACCTTCTCGACTTAGCTCAAATCATAAGGACAAACTTATTGAAGCAATAGGTATGAAAGAGATCAAGACTTACATTTGGGATATGAAAAATGAGAGTACACTGGGTCTCGATGGCTTTCTGGTGGAGTTTTATAAATTTTGGCTGGGATACTATTAAGAAAGACCTTTTGCTGGCCCTTAAAGACTTCTTCAGCAAAGGTAAACTCCTTTAATAAATTAACTCTACTTTTATATGTATAATTCCCAAGGTGAATGCTCCTAGTGTTATGAAAGATTTCCGACCTATTGGGTTGTGTAATGTTTTATACAAGATCATCAGTAAAATCATCTTAAATCATTTATGATATAATTGACCCTAAGCAGGTTGCTTCTTTGAAAGACCGACTTATTACAAATAATATTTTTATGGCAAATGAGCTTTTGTCTCTTTGCCGTAGGAATTCGATGCGGGCTAAAATGTGTTTACCGATTGATTTGAACAGTGCTTATGACAGGGTTTCAGGGGATTTTATTGTAGATAGAATGCATGCACTGGAGTTTCCTGATATTTTTGTCTCATGGATTCGTTTATGCATTTCTGCTACTTCTTTTTCTGTCTTGAGGAATGACTCTCCAAAAAGTTATTTTAAAGGGAATAGAGGTTTGAGGCAAGGGGATCCTCTATCACCATATTTATTCTTGTTGCTTATGAATTTCTTTAGTAGACAGATCGATTTTGCTATGATGCAGGGCATGATACCAAGTGTTTTTCCTTCGAGGTGTGATTACGGGGTTTCACATTTATCTTATGCTAATGATGTTCTCATTTTTTGTGAAGCATCTATCTCGTCAGCTATTGCTAAGAAGGAAATTATTACCAATTTTGAGCTAACTACAAGTCAAATGTTGACTTCTTCAAAAAGCAAGGCTTTTTTCTTTGGCTCGCCACTCGTCACAGGGTGGTCGTGGACAAATCGTGAGGGAATTGTCACTCTGTGAAGGCTCCTTACATGTGCGGTATTTAGGGTTACCTTTATTTCTTGGACTTCTTAAACATAGTCACTGTCATAGTTTGGTCGTGAAGATTATTGGTAAGATTGGTACTTGGCAAGTTCTATGCTTAACTTAGGCAGGTCGTCTACAGCTACTAAAGTCAGTGCTCAGTGCATTAGCCATTTTTTGGGTTTTATCATTCATCCTTCCAAAACGAACTTGTAATATGATAGAGAGGCTGCAGTGGAATTTCTTATGGGCAGGTATAGCAAAAAGCAAAGTGTTCATCTTGTCAGATGGAAGAATGTATGTCTCACTCAGGAGGAGGGAGGACTTGCGGTACGGGAAATTGTGGATGTCAATAATGCAGGTATGATGAAATGGGCCTGAAGGATCTTGCCCAATCCTTCCTTATTAGCTCGATTTTTAAAGCACCGATACTTCAGGCACTCTTCAATATGGGAGTTCAAAGCCAATAAGGGGTCTGCTCATGCATTGAGGGGTACTTTACTTGGTCTATGGCTTCTGCATGGTAATATACAGTGGTGTATTGGCAATGGGCAGATGGTAGATTTTTGGCTCAACCCTTGGTTATCAAGTTAGGCTCAACCCTTGGTTATCAAGTTAGTCTCTGTATGATGTTCATGGTGATTGAAGGGAGCTTGTTGGGCGTACGGTATCTGAGTTTATTACTGGGTCTACTCAAACTTGGAATGCTCCCTCATCTTCATTAGGTCCTTTGAGAGTATGGTGTCTGAGTTTATTACTGGGTCTACTCAAACTTGGAATGCTCCCTCATCTTCATCAGGTCCTTTGAGAGATAAATGGAGAGAGGTTGAAAATTATATTTTTCCTTTACAGTCTAAAAGGGACTCATTTGTATGGATTCTTTCTGCTAACGGTTTATTTTCTATCAAAGCAGCATGGGATTTTATTTGAGTTAAGGGTTCTTCACATCCTATATTTTGTGCCCTCTGATCTTCTCAATGTCATCCTCAAGCTAAGTGGATTTCTTGGATAGCCTTGCATAATCGCCTACCCACCATATCCCTTTTTCAATAGAGAGCCATTCAGTTGGCCCCTTTGTCCTTTTGAAGGGACAATGATGACAATATTGGTCATCTTTTATTTCAATGTGTTTTCTCGTAGGGCATATGGAGGTCAATAGCATGGCCTGTTTGGTAAGAGGTTCATTACTGGTGTTTTTACTTCGGATATACGGAGAAATTGGTTGGCTTTTAAATTAAATCGGTTGGACTTTCTAACGTCTGGACTTCCTTGTTCTTCACAACAAATTGGTTTATATGGGAGGGTCTTTCACTCAAGTTTCCTAAGAAGAGAACAATTGGTTAAGCGCATTACTACACATGTAAAGGAGTTAGCAGATGTCAAAAGTTGGTATTTTCATTTGTCTGAGAAGGTGGTCATCGGAAATCTTCGGATTACTTGGCGTCAGCAGGGCCCAAAATCTCTTCTCCTTGTGGCATGGTCATTTCCTGCACCTCATAACTGCAAGTTGCATATTGACGGAGCCTCCTTTCAGAACCCTAGTATAGCAGGTAGTGGTGTGGTTATAAGAGATAGCAATGGCAGTTTTGTAGCTGCATTTGCGAAGCATTTTGGTATCGCTTCTAATAACCATACAGAATTTTGTGCTCTTGAAGAAGGGATTCACTTAGTTATTTCAAGGATATGTTTTCCACTTCAAATAGAAAGTGATTCTTCTTTGTTGGTGCATGCTATTCATAAGCGATGTCGTGCTCCATGATGACTACAAACAATCATTGATAATTGTAGGAGCAGACTATCTACCCACAGCTGGTCTATTGCCCACATTTTTTGTGAGGCAAATACGGTAGCTGACGCTATTGCTAAGCGTGCAGCTGCTACTTCTAGTGCTACTATTTGGAGTTGTCGACCGCCTGATTTTATTTGCCCTCTCTTACTCATTGACTTGGCGCAATTGCTCTTCTATAGGATGTAAAATGATGTGTACTTTTTCCTCTCTTTTTTAAAGTAATGAAAAACGAAGGGGCCCTTCTCCCCTACTGACTTACAAAAAAAAATGTAAAAAAAAATGTAAAACTGAGAACTTATAATACTTTAACTATAATTTTTTGTTTAACTTCAAAACATCCATAAATAAGCTTGAGTAGGAATAGTTGTAAGCCCAAATATATTCTAGTCCTCCAGAGTATATTGTCCATCTCCACATATGATTAATCTAAGGACTCCAAATTTTTAGGATATAACTTCTTTAAAGATTAATTAACCTCAATAAAAACATTTTCTTCATTGCACCCTCCACTTCAAGCATTTGAAAAAAATAATGTTTCAAGATTGAATAAAATTTTCTTATTTTAAAAGGTATGATCTAAGTGTTAGAAAACTCAAATTTCAAATTTTTTTTTTTGAGAATTATTGAAAAAATCCTCCCAACTAGGTCATCAGACCATGGAAGTAGAAGTAAACTCTACTCTGTATAGGGGCAAAATGTTTTATGGGTATTTCTATAAACTTCCCTTAATAAGATATTTCAATAATTTCATGGTTTCCTCAAAAAGATTACTTAGAGAAAATAAATTTGAATTGTAATAATGGAAGATCAAATCTATTTTAAATATTGATAAATATTTCACTATTTATTTTAGAAGTGGTAAATTTTATATAAATAAATTAAATCAGAATTTTATTTTACTATTTATTTTAGAAGTGGTATTGCAACTATTTTAAATTAATGTTTAACTAATTTTTTGTTATTATGAAAACTATCCAATATCACATAATTTTATAATTTTTGAAGTCAAATGTCCTCTCGAAAAGTGATATGCATTAAAATGTATAATTTCTTATTGCCAGAAATTCCAATTCCGCCTTGAGCGAAATTTCGAATTCAACTACAACTAGCAAGATTTTAAAATTATTCCCCCATGTTTACATTTTATGCTCATGTCCTATTTTTTATTTTTTCGCAAAATACCCCCATATGAAAACTATTAGTTCTAAACAGCTCATTATAAGAAATCAAAGCGGATTGACACTATTAGTGCTAATCACTCACAAAGCGGATTGACACTATTAGTGCTAATCACTCATGGTAAGGAATCAAAGCAGTCCAAAGTATGACTTCCAAACCGCTCATTGTAAAAAACCTAACCGTTCATTGAAATAATTGAAATAGTCACCAACTATTAGTTATGAACCTCTCACCTTTAGGAATTAAAATAGTCTAAGACTATTAATTCTAAACCACTTCGACTTTTTAAAGATGGAAGGATAAATTAAAAGGCAGGCTTTCTATACTTTCCCTATAGCATAAAACTTATATGCTTTTCCTTATCCAACCGTCCATTCTAAATGGAGGGCTAAGATTGCCCCAATCACAATGTCACGTCTTTGCACTATTTTATTTTTAATTTTTTTCTATAAACTATTTTGACACCTAACTTTGGACGTCCAATCCTCTATTAAACTTTCACTAGCAAAAATTATTAAAAAAATATTTTCAATAAAATAAAATAACCAAAATACCCCTGAAAATTTCAAGGGGTATTTTGGTCATTAATAGAAAATTTATTTTTTATATTTTTTATAGGTGTGCCCTAATGAGAAGATGGTACGTACCAAGTTTCATATTCATACAATTTGTGTAAAAAAAACTACAAATAAAATACTTTGAGGCGTTGGATCTAAGATCAAACGTTGAGTGGCTCTCTTGATTAAAATTGGACGGCTGGATGGTACGGGAAGCATAAATCGTTTATATTGTAGGAGGAGTATAGAAATCTGTCCCTAAATTAAAAGGATCGGAAACTATTAATTTCAACCAACTTAGTAGAACACCAGTGATAGATTCGAAGCTAGTAGTTTTGAATCGGGGCTATTTTGGTAAATATAAAAACACATAAAAGGACATGGATGTATAGTATACAATATGATGGACATTCTTTAACGAAAAATTTTATATAAGGTTGCAACTACAAATGTAAAACTACAAATGTACCTCAAAAATCTATCAAAAAAGGTTATCTTAACATTGAAAAACCTTATGATTGATCATCTCGACATCGAGATGTATGACTATAAAAATAAAAGGATTTTGAATCTCAGAAATAGTGCATCTTACAACATATTATCTACACCGTCCCTTTTCAAGATTTTCATATGTTTATATATCTACTTGATTTTAACTATTTTTGGAATTTAAAATTTTATAATTAGATATAAAAATAGATTTTGAGATAATCCTAAGAACATTTTACATCAAAATTATATATTATGATAAAATTTGAAGGTGTACCTTAATTGGATTGTTTAAGGTTGCAACCTTATATAAATGACACCCCATTCTTTAAGTACCGCTAATTATTTATAAAACTTCAAAAAAACTTAAAATCATTCTAAGGTGCGATCTAATTGAGTTTTCATCTGAAATCTAATTAGTTTTACTCACCAAAGGAGCGCACATGTCACACATATTATCAATTATCCACCCAGCAGTTTAGGATGTCAGATTTAAAGATAAGCCAAAACAAAATATTATATTTAGAAGTGAGCAGCCAAAAGAACATACATCAATAAAATGTTAGTTTATGAATTTTAGTTGACTATATACTTAACGGTAGAATCGCCTTACAAACAACTCGGAAGTGTCAATTATGCATACTGACCCGAGAGGGGGTCACCCTGGGTTCATATTAACTCCAGAGGGGGTCACCTTGGGTTCATATCAACCTGAGAGGGGGTTACACAGGAATCTGTTTAGACTAGAGAGAGGTCGCATGGGTCCTATACAGACTCGAGAGCGGTTGCCTGGGGTCTTATACAGACTTGAGAGGGGGTCACCTATGATCTATTTAGACTTGAGATAGGATTGTATGAGGTCTTATATGGACTTGAGAGGCGGTTGCCAAGTGTCAAATGAGGTCTTGTACGGACTTGAGAAGGGAGTGCCCATGGTTCATCCGTACTTGAGAGGGGGTCCATTATTTTTATTTCATTTTTTTGAGTGGGAGTACTATGAGGACCACTTTCCTTGTACGGTATTTGCTTGTTATTTGTTCTACATCTAGTTAATGAGATGATGATCTTTATGAAACCATGGCAGAAGTGGGCCCGTCTATAAGACCATCCAGCAAAAAACATGTGGTCATCTTCCTAAGAAGGGGGAGAACTGGCAAGTGAGCTGCTCAGATCTAATCTATTTATGGGAAACACCCTTAGCATCTTAGATGGCCATAAGGTATAATTTTGTGTCACTTAAACCTCTTTTGGAGAATTTGATTCTACAGCCAAGGACAAGGGGCAGGAACTATATATGAGGCCTACCATGCTTCATTACCTCCATTGGTATGATGTTGCTCCAGGGAGGAACCTTCCAACTATATGGTTCAGAATGAAATTCTTCCCTGGGCTCTAGAAGGTCTTTGGTTTTGCGAAGAACACTGACATTTGGAAGGGTAGTTCTCATGAACTAGGGACGTTCTCTCGTGATTTGAGGGATATTACGACGATTATCCTTGATTGCTGCCTGTCAATGCTTTATGTGGCTCTATGACTTGCTGCTCAAGCATAGTGAAGACTTTCTCAGAGTCATGGTGTGCAAACACTAACACGGCTCTTTTGGAGATTGGGGATATCATCATCATTCTGCTTGAAATGTTTTCGATTAGTGCGCTATTATTGCTTTGGGCTATTTATGATGAGTTCTTCCCTTTGATAATGTATTTTTGGTGGAATCTCCTATTGTGGTGTCGACCCCCTTAGCTGGACTTAAAGAATTCTTTGCAGTTTACATTAAGCTGATAGAGGAGCTTAATACCAAAAAAGTTCCCTTCACTGCTTGAATGGGATATTTCTTTACAGGAGATCTAAACCCGCAAAAGCTTCAATATACCAATATTGGATGCCTTTCAAAAGGATGAAGGGCGTTTGAGAATCGACACAACAAGATGGATATCGACTTTCTATATCTGGCAGAGCAGACAAAGACCATGTATAGTTGCATACCTTGTCATGTGGATTTGTAAATTTGTGCTCCCTTCTTTTACAGCAATTGCATTTGGCCATAATGCTTCTCAAGTACTAATGAAATGGCCGTTGGCCAGCATTTTACCTTGGCCTAACTCGTCGTGTGTAACTTATGCTTGGAGCCATTGCTCGAGGTACACATAGTTGTGTGTTGAGAGCGCCAAAAAACTTGAAACTATATTGCCCTCACCATCATAGGTTGGATCATGGTGTCCCTTCCCTTTGCTCTTTGAGGAGCGCAACAATTGGCGGGACATAAATGTGAAGTTGGCTTGGGAAACTTGTCTACGATATGGAGTGGGTAACAAATTTGTGGTCCGTAACTCTTCAAGGGTTGGTAGGGCGACAGAGACGTATGAAGCGCTGGTTGTGGATGATTAGCAAAGAGTTTTGGAAGACCATTTTGCCTACTCTTTTGGAATGCTCCAACAAAAAGAGTGCAATCAGGTTTGGACCGTTGCTCTTTTGTAGTACTACATCTATTCCCACTTTCAAACAGGTTTATGAGTTGGACTATAACGTGAACTGACAAAGTTCGACAATTGCAAGATACTGGCGCAAAGTCTGAGTGCGCATGGGCCTCTCAACTACTCTATTGAAAAGATGCAACGAATTCCTTTTCCGAATGTCTTCAGGATGTATGGACTTGGGAAGATGGCAAAAAGATCCTAGGAGAGGAGGGAGGGTTGGTGTAGGATTTGAATGAGTTGATAGAGGACCGTAAGCACACTGCCCAACTGTGGAACCTTCGAAGCAGGACGAGCTGGTGCAGGGGTGGTGTTCTTTACCCCCAAAGATGGCCTTGTCCCAGGATCATTTTCCCTTCAGAAAGTGGAGTCTCACAATGAGGTTCAGGCACTCATTATAGGCCTAAACATTGCCGCCCACATGGAAATATTGTAAGGCAGCTGCCTAATTTTGAAGAGATTTTGGAGCTCTAAAATGATGCGAATTAGATGACCCATTTTTTACCTTCAAGGTTTGAGACCCAAATCATATCTCATATCAGCGAAAATTCATTTCCTCTACAAGCCAATCACCAGGGGCTCAAAAATTGTTGATATTTAAAAAGAAAAAATGTTTATATATATGGTTGCAACCTTAAAATGTAAAATTAGCATAGCACATCAAAAATTCATCAAAAAAGGTAGTTTTCAGGTAAAAAAACCACTAATTAATCATTTCAGTATCGAGATATATGGATATGAAAAAATAAACAAAATGTTTTTTACCTACATCGTCCACTTTCAAGATTTTTATAAGTATATAGATCTCCTTGATTTTAAACATTTTTGGACTTTAAAATTTTATAATTAGAAATAAAAATAGATTTTCAAACAATCCTAAGAATGTTTTATACCAAAACTACATATTATGATAAAATTTGGAGGTGCAACTTAATTGGATTGTTCAACCTTATACATGCCAGTCCCTTTTAAAAATAGTCGACATTCAATGGGAACATTCAACATGGTCATATTTTTGATACCACTTTCGGCAAGATTGAGATTTAATAATATTCTTTTCCAAACCCATTATTTCAATTCTATAATGTACTTTTTTTACTTGATCTATGTTATCTTTACAAAAATTTTATAGAATGAAATAATTTATGCAATTTTTCTCTCCCTATTTTATCAATTTTAATCTTAGGGAAAAGTTTATACAGAGCCGAGGCTTTAAACAATCAAATTTGAGCCTACCTCAAATATCTTACTAGAAGAGGTTGTTTTGTTGCTCAAATATCTTCAAATTGATCATTTGGACATCAAGATGCCTGAGCATGAGAAAAAAAATTGATTTCAAGTTTTGGAAATAGTGCATTTTGTATACATTTTTTGATCATCAATTTTCAAGATTTTCAAGTTTTCATAGATATGTCGAACTAAACTATTTTTTAAGCTTTAAACTTTATAAACAAATATGAAAATATATTTTAAGGCTATCACAAAGATTTCCAATATTAAAACCACATTGCTCGACACTATTTGAAGGTAGTCTCTAATGTGATTGCTTAGTGCCTAGACTCTATACAAACGACACCCTTAATTTTTCTTTCACATAGACCGCCTTTGGCCGACCAATCTGGTACAAAGGAGGACCGAGATAAGATCAAGGAGTGCCGAACCAAGCAGCCGATCCATGTTGTAATACCTTTTTTACCCTCTGTTTTTCATTTTATCTCCCTTTGGTGTGTAGGAAAATACTTGCCCAAAGGGCATTTCGATTAGCTTGCTCTACAATTGCTAGGGAAGGAATTATCTC
Organism: Amborella trichopoda; assembly: GCF_054954075.1. Taxonomy (NCBI): domain Eukaryota; kingdom Viridiplantae; phylum Streptophyta; class Magnoliopsida; order Amborellales; family Amborellaceae; genus Amborella; species Amborella trichopoda. The sequence continues at coordinate 39,348,537 of NC_142337.1, read as the reverse complement.
ATCCATGTGACCATATAAATCATGTGGTCACATGTGCATGTCTCATCCGGTCCTATTTATGGGTATGAAGGTGATGAAGAGATAGGGCTAGCAATGTCCAAACGTAATCCAGGCCAGCCTTGGCGCGAGCTTAGCCCATGTTCCCATAGGGCCTGCTCCAGCCTTGATCGGGCAACAGAAGCCCTAGACAAGGCCCAACACCTCACCGTCTATCAAGGTTGGGCCAGTCTGGGCTATGCCAAATAAAATTTAAAGATAAAAAAGAATACAACAAGGAATAAGAAAGCAGATCGAGCTAAACCAGGCCAACCTTGGCCCAAACGCTACCTAGCCCTACCCTAGGGGCCATAGTTGCCCATTCGTAGCCTGGCCCGCAAACCACCATATGTGGCCCAAGCTCTAGTGTTTTAGGGCTGAGCCCGGCCAGTCCACTCGGCCCATTGTCATCCCTATGACGAGACTATAGGATGGAAACTTATGCATAGAAGAAAGTAATAAAAGAAACATTCGATGAATCCTAACTATGTTTCCAGGTTCTAAGAAATGGAAAGCCAAGAGTGGAATCTCAATCACGAAAAAAGTATTTATAATTATCAATATTTATATGTAGCCCAAGGCCCAACAACAATAGTTGTTTTTGTTGCCATATATATTTGCCATAACTATCTGGTTCGAAGTACTAAATTGATAAGCCAAAAAGACTTGTACATGGCAAAGCGAATACAAATTCTGAACCTCTTCTAAGGATAGAGGTCCATGAATTTAGCCAAACAAGAAATATAACGTGACAAATGTATTTTGTAGAGCAAATATCAAGAGACAAATTTGAAATAAATAAAAAATGAAAAATTAATAGCTGGATGGATTGATTCAACTATTGGGACATCAAACGGATATATAGCCCAAGTGATTTCATGAAGTAAAGAACATGAATTATTATATATTAGCTTTTGATAATCAATAGATATCCAATCGTAGGGTCCATTAACGTCTCATGCTTTGCAAGATGTAGGTTGCATAAAGAGCCATGTACCACAGACCACATGTGAAGCCCACTTAAATAAGTAGAGAAATAAACCCCCTCTTATCACATACCATACATTTGTAAAGAATTACTGTAATTTCAAACTATGTGAGAGGAGCAGTTTCTTCTTCAAATAATTGCCTAATTTCTTTTAGATGGTGTGGGAGTTCTTTGATGTCAGTGTAGGGTCGATATTCTGGATCATCCGCACACACTGCAATTATCTTATCATCCTTCTCACCCTTTTTGCCATGCCCAGAAACAACAAAATACATTAAGATAATAGTTGATAACTAAATAAATTTGGAAAAGTGAAAAAGACCAAGAGTTTGAATTCCGCATGTTCTCCTCTGGTAATCTAATACCTGATCAATCATGGGTCAGTCCTATAGCTCGAGCTCGAAGAAAGCAACCCGGAAGAATTGGTTCCTAGTAATCATTAAATTAAAATAAGTACCAATGTTATATAACAGATATACTTTGTAGACAATAATTAGTTGCAAAGTCACCACAGAAACTAGAAGGAATTTCATATTGTGTTTTTGATATAGGAAACTAGCTATCTCAAAATATCATGACCTTAGAAATATTTAAGCAGTGAATGAGGGCAAAAATTAACTAAAGCTAAAAGTTAAACAATTATCAGAAAAATAAAAGGAAAAGGACATAATATCAATGCCAACTAATTTTATCAAAAGCATGCTAGGCAATGAATTGGTTATTTCTAGCCAGATTATCAAATAAGTTGATTTATTTTAATTCAATGATAATGGAGCTGATATATTAGGTTATATTGAGCAGTATGCATTAAACATGTTTCATGTGATCCTATTCTCTAGGGGGTTTCCTGACCTAATAATTCGTTCCTGATGTTCTTCAAACCCATATCAATTTAAAAAAGATTGGAAAGATCTTGGGTGATATGTTTGACCCATGTTAGCTAGAAACATAGTACTCAGTATACAAAATTCAAGAAGTGGCTTTGGGTTAATTATTGCTTACTCTACTATTATTGTTACATTTATTATAATAAAAGATCTTTATGACTAAAACTAGAGCCAAAAGTCTGAACATGTCAATTCAGAGCAGGTTGAACAAGCCCATCTAATCCAATTCAATGTTTGGTTACGGTCGGTGACTTAATAATTGCCAAGTCAGCACGGACTCGGGCGAGTTGACACGGGAATCGGTTCACCCAGTTCTAGAAGAGAATGAACAGTTCACCCGGTTGCCGATTCTCTATAGTGAACTGCCCCGAGAATCAACGATTCACCCTGTTCTAGAAGAGAATCGGCAGTTCACCTAGTTCTAGAAGAGAATCGCCGATTCTTTATAGGGAACCACCCTGAACCGCCAATTCTCTTCTAGAGAACCGCCCCGTGTCAGTTCGAGTTGACATTAGAATCCACGGGAATCGGTCAGATAAAACCACCACTCACAATCACTTACCCCATGTCCCATTCATTAACGAGCTGGTCATGTACTCATCCTCACGTCTTTTATAAACGTGAAAGCCCCTTGATATTTTGGGGGTGGGACAATTCCCACTGTTGCAGCTTCAGCAGCGTGCAAGCCATCGTCCGTATTGAACTCATGAGAACAAATCTAATAGCCATGCAAACCATACGCTTAGAATTGGCGGTTGATCGGAATCTAAATTTCGACGGCCACTCAAGCGAAACGTGTCAGTGCTGAGATTCCTGCAACTTTGGCCGCGAATCACCAACTTCTTTGTAGCTTTTCTCCCTGTTCGGGCATCATTACAGGGCTTGCCACATATCAAAACGCTCATCTTGACAAGACGAACACGCTCATAAAATTTGAGCGTGACCGGACTTGGGACGAAATAGATATGGCTCTCGAAATTCACTGCTCAAAACTATGAAAACCAGTCTCCATAATGGAGACTGGTGCAGGGAGGGCGCATGGAAATAGCGTGCGGCCTACTCGTTTTTAGTCTTTTACCCATAACTTTGTCTTGGAATGTCTGTTTAAGCCGAAACCTGGCCCCTAGTGGTTTTCGATCGTGCCGGATCCAAAGGCAGTGGTCCGATAGCTATTTGACACTCCGATAATGGGGTTCCAATTGTAGGGTCCGTTTCAGGGTGTAGAGGGTAATTTTTTCGAAACTGTTTCTTTGTCTGCACTGTCGTAGACATGTCGGATTGCGACGAAACTTGGTAGGTGGCTTTTTAAAATCCTTAGAAACATTTTCACCAGCTCTGGGGAAATTTAGAGACTGTCGAGAATTCCACTATAAACTAGGGCTTTATTGCCCGACTTCTTCTTTATTCTACATTAGGGACCCAAGGCGCTGAAAAATGACTTCAAACAATTCCAAGTATCAAGATATCGTGAATTAACACCTATAGCTATAATATTTCAAAGTTGGAGACCTTGTTACTGTGTATCTTAGGCCATAATGATTTCCCGTTAATACCTATGGCAAAATCAAAGCAGAGAAGATTAGCCCATGTAAAATCAAAACATAAATGATAATGCCAATGAAGTAGAGCTACTTAGAGGATGGAATATCTCCTCGATCTAAAACGTTCAAGACCAATTCGAGTATCATGGTGATGACTACCGATGGAGTCCAATCCTCTCCAACCCGGGGAGGATGATGCAAATCAGATCTAGGAGTATGTGGCTCAGGGATGAGTTTGTCTTTTTCAAGGTTTTTTGGTCATCAGGATCAAATTTTTATTTTTAGAATCATATTTTGTCACCAGTATGTATTTTTCATTGTCATTTTATTTTTCAGCTCCAAGATGATTTTGTCAGTTTCTCTTTATTAGTTGGTCATTTTGGGATTTGTTGAGGTTTAGAAAATTTGGTGTAGTGACAAGTAATTTATTGTGTAAAAGTTTACATGACTCCAAAAGTCAAAATTGTGTAGTTTCATTACATAGAAATTTGGCTTCATGTTTGGGAACTTGGGTGCAAGAAGCAGCATGCAAGTATGAGAGATAAGGCACAAAGGTAATCTAGTCAATTTCACACCATGTTAGGGGTATTTTGATTATTTTTTAGTTCCAACAAACTAGGAACATTAGGGGTCTTGGGGATTCGAGGAAGAAGAGTGCTATGATATGATTATTGGGGGATTCCAAACCCACAACTTGCTTCTTCTAGAATCTCTCTTGTCTTCCCCTGATGTGATGCATGTGTGGAGTTCTTTTTCCTTCGTTTGGTGCCTGGTGGTTTTTACGATCGTTTACTATGAAAATCGAACAGATCTTCTGACGAAGATCTATCTGATCTTGATAGCATAAACTAATGAAAATATTGTGGTAGAGAAAGTGGGACGAATCGAAATCAGATCTGAGGCCAGATCTGCCCAGAAATGAGCAGATCTGCTCTCAAATAGGTGACAGAGACAACATGATCCCAAATACTAAAAAACAAATTCAAATCAATGAATCGATCAAAATTATCAAATTAAGATCAAAACAATAAGAAGAAGAATAAAGAAAGGGGAAGAAAACATTACCAAACCGGGACGGATCGCTCGGGACTCCTGAGCCTTCGAGGGCTTACCCGTATCAGAATCGGTGTCCTATTTGCCTCACTGATTGAGATGTTGACTAGACAATCTATTGTGCCCTAGAGATGACTGAAAATGGTCAGGGTTTCTTAGGATTAGGGTTGTTGTGCCCTTGAGATCTAAGGTTTTTTGGCTTAGGGTTAGGGTTTTCAGATTTGGGTTTCTTTTCTCTTTGGACAAGTCTTCTCGCTAAATGGCTAGCAAAAAGGGTTTATAAATTCCAAGGATCTGTTGGGAAGGGCATATTTCCATAAACAATAGATCCTTCAGTCAAAATACCCTTTTTGGAGATTCGGATCAGGGAGACAAGGGCAACACGCTTAGAGTCGTCCAAATAAAAAAAGGTAAAAATTGCACAAAAAGGGAAGAAATCAACCCAGGAAGGAAATTTCTGTTTTGGGCCAAAAAGGGTTGGGCGACACTAGTGGTGTCGCCCCGGCCCAAGTCTGGGGGACACGACTTGTCTCGCCCAGTCTAGGTTGTGCGACACTCGTAGTGTCGACCAAACCAATTTTTGGTCAAAAATGATTTTTCTACTATTTTTAGTGTTTTTTTTATAAATTAGGGCGTATATAGGATTTTGGGTCAAAACAAGGTATTTGAAGGGTTCTGGGTAAGCAGATTGGTTACAGGTCACAGGGTAGCGGTGTGGACTATGAATAGGTGTGGTCCTAAAGGTTCCAGGTCACAGGGTAGGCTGTGTGGACTAGGATAAGTGTGGTCTTAAAGGTTCAAGAAACAATATAATTTGTTAGATTTAAACTGGGGTATCCACAGTTGCCCCTCATTGGCATTCTCTGTCTTTCGAGGGACAAGTGAGTGGCTAAGAAGTAGATACTATGGCATTCCCAGTTCTTCGAGGAGCAGGCGCATGTCAAAGATAATGCAAACATTTTAAATTTCGTCCTGATATCATGTGGTCAGAGGGCACACCAACTAATCCCTCCAAGTCATTGCGATTACCGAGCTCACCCACCTAGGGCATTTTCCATCCTAGAGTTTTCGGCGTGAGATGTGGATGAGTTACAAAAGCTTGAAACTCGAGTTGGATTTTCTGGTCATGCCACTTAACTTCAAGGGTTTCACAGTTTGAATTTTTAATCCTCACATTTTCTTTGATTTCCTCAAGGTTTCCTAAGGATTTTTGTAGGAGAAAGTTTTCTATAGGAAGAGACTTGTCTGGCCGATCCCGTAGAGGGAGACGAGGCAGCTACGTGATAATCATTATGTACAGGTGCCCAAGCTCCTTCGTTTTGAATGTCTTTTTTAGAAATTTTGAAAACAAGGGGGAATTTAAAAAAAAAAACAGAACCCAAAGCTTGGACAAGTCACAATTTTAACAAAGAAATTAAACTTTTTGAAAACACAGACATTAATTGAAAATTTTTAAAAGAGAGATATTTCGAAAAACAACAGTTTTAACGCCTGCAACCATAGAGCCTTCTAAGAAGTCTAACGTCATGCAGTGATGGACGGTGTAGTCGGCAGTTATACTTATACGACCGAGGAGTTTTATTATTATTATTATTATTATTATTATTATTATTATTATTATTATTATTATTATTATTATTATTATTATTATTATTATTATATTTTATTTTGTTGCCCCTGTTGGGGAGTGGTTTTTGTTTAATGCGGGTCTTACAGTTTAACCACTTGGGACCCCTTTGGTGGACCCTATGTCAGCGTATCGGGTCCTCGCTTGAATCTTCGAGACAAGGAATCATCAAGTATTTATTTATCTTCCAACCTCAGCTCTTATGTCGCAATTCAAGGAGAGTTCTGTGGAGTTTTGAGTGAAACAAAGTCTTGTAAATATAGGATACCGCCCTTAGACGTTCATAATCTCTTTGGATTTTTTATTTCATTCCTCCACCACTCACCTTTCGAAGTTACAGACGATCTAGGTCCTTAACAATGTTCCATCAAGCTAATGCTTATTGATTTTCTTTTAACACCACTTTGACTCAGGGAGAGAAAGAGAAGATGTTTAGAGAGAAAAGACTTTGGAGAGTAAAAGGAAGGAGATAACTTCTTCTTTTCATCGCTCTGAGGTCCCTTTCGGGTGTTCAGCCTAGTAGCTTTTTCTCCAACGCATAGGGTTCCTTTCAGATTTCCAGCATATCAGAAATTTTTTCTTTTCTTTTTTTTTTTTTTCCACTTTGGGGTCCTTTTCGGGTGTTCAGCCCAATAGCCTTTTTTCAATGCTTCGGATTCCTTTCAAGAAGAAGCAGAAGGAAACAAGGACAAAGGAAGAGGGGGATGAGGAAGAAGTGTCAAACTTGCCCTCTTTTTTTTTGCAATTTGCCTTAAAATTATGTGAGAAATCGATCATCTTTCCCTCTTCCAAGTGGCAGGGAGGTTCTAATAATGGTCTTCCTCTGATTTCCCTTGACCGAGGTTGGCATCCAAAATCTCTTGGACAATGGTTGCTGAATCTACGTTGAACTTTTCCTTTAAGCTGCTTCACTTGAACCTTGATTTTGGGACTAAAAAACACTCTCAGTTTCACAATCCCTCAGTCTCCTGTGTGGACGAATAAACTCATCAGGGTTTTTCTGTTAATGGAGTACTTGAAGTGTGAGGCATGAATGCCTCATTCGGTTATTTGTAAAAAGACGAGTGATCACCTAACTCCTTTTCTATAATCATTTTCATTGCAAATTTTGAATTGCTTTTCAAAGGTTAACTCCATGGTAGGCTCCTTTTTAGTGCTCGAGCTTAGGGGAGACTCTCGCACAAGAAGAGTGATTGAGTTGGTATTAGATGGCCTTACTACATGTTGGGAGTCATTGAAGAAGGGTTCAATCTCGTTAGTTCCCTCTGTTGTATTAAACGGCCTTATGACGGATTGGGAATCAACAAATAAGAGTTCAATCTCATTACTTGCCCCTATTGTATCCTCTTCATGAGAGGAGTTTGCCCCTACTGAATATTTTGATGGGGTTGCCCCTGCAGGGCTTTCTATTCCGTTGGGAACTTGTTCTTCATAAGATGAATTCTCTTGCTATGGTGGTGCTCCGGTTATCGGAGTTGTGCTCATGTCATTAATGACTTTTAGAGAGCCGGCCTTTAGAGGAGGTAACAAGATCAGATTTTTAATATCCAATTCTTAATCCCAGATTGTTGGATTATTCAAGAAATCTTGTGAAGGTGGCCCAGGTGGGCCCCTTAGAATTTCCAAAGGTTCGATCTCTATCAACTCTAGTGAAGATGCTAAAGTTTTTGGAATAGTCAAATTTGGGCAGTTTTCTTCTCCATCATCTATAATTGGGAGTGCATCTTGGAGTGGAATTTCATATGCGATACCCCTTTCTTTTCCCCTTTCTTCGGTTATGAGCTTGGAGCTAAGATCATCCTCACTGCTTGCAACTTTGATCAAGAGCAATTGGTCCGTCCTATTTTCTTCAGAGTATAAATCTTTTCTGATCCATTCTTTGTCAATTTTAAATTCTTCTTTTTGAATAACATTTACATCAAAGTCTAGATCAGAGGGTGTTGGTTCGTGTTCTTCTATTTCAGAGGATCCTGGAGTATCTACTCTATAGACTGGTTGTTGAACCTGATTTGGAGTTCTATTAAGTCTTTCAATAATAGTTCTCTTATGAGTAGATAATAGTTCATATTCTGACTGTGGGATTGAAGAGGTAGAGCTTCTGGGAGGATCCCTAATGCGAGGTTCAACAATTCTTAATGTAGTTCTTCTGGAGGATAGAAATCTGATTTCTATTTTGTCGATAAGGTCTATGATCAAGTCTTCTTCTTTTGTGAAAGTACTGATGCTTAACCCGTTCATATCCATTATTGCCTTGTAAAAATCACATTGGCAATTTTCTTTTTCTTTCTCTGGACTATTTTCATTATCGGAGTCTGAATCAGAACTACTAATATGATATCCTCATTATTTATTTCCCCAATCAGTGTTTCCTCTTCAGTTTCCGAGGAATCAGAGGTTTCATCCTCAATTTGGAGTATTTCAAATAATGGCTTCTTAATATTATCATCTATCTCTAAAGAGTTAATTTTTCTTTGAACCCTACATTTGTTTTTGTAAGGGCCAACTTTGCCCCAATTATAACAGACAGGGATTATCCTTTTTCCCCTATGTTTAAAAGATGGTTTATCTTGTAAGATTTTTTTGGAAAATTTTTCTTTTGCCTTCGAATAATGTTTAAATTTTCTTTTTCTGAATTTTTCATGTTTTCTTTTATGAAAAGGCTTTGAAGGGGGTAGAGTATTGGATCCAAATTGCTCACAGAAGTCCCCTAATTCCTTCCTCCCTGTTATTCTTTGTTTTTCTAATTGCCTTCGAAGTTTCAAGTCTATACCTAAAGCCAGACCCTCAGCACAAATCTCAGCTGATAATTCTCTTAATGTATACAAAGAATAAGGACTAATTCCATCATGCTTATTTTTAAGCCTTTGTTTTCACCTTTTTTGCAAAAAGGTGTGGTAGACCAGCTATGAATTTTTATTTCGAATGGTCCGACTTACTATCTTCTCTTGATAGTAGTCTTGAGAAAACCACAACTTTGTACCAACTTTATATATATATGGCAGATACTACAAAACGCCTATAGGAAAAAATGAACAATGATTTCGCTTACGCTCATGACCATCCAAAGTTCATCATACGGTCACGATTATCCGATAGTGTTTTATTTTTAATTTGTTTTCTACAAATAGAAAAGACCTGAAATTTGGAGAGTATGTTCATAAAAAATATACGAATCTACGAAAAATTTTTAGACGAGTTTTGATAAATGATTTTTGGGGAAAAAGAAATGAAAAAATGAAACACTACCGGACAATCGTGACAGTGAGATGAACTTTGAACGGTGATGAGGGTAGGCAAAATCACTGTTCATTTTTTGCCTATAGGCGTTTGGAAGACTTTCACATATATATATATATATATATATATATATATATATATATATATATATATATATATATATATATATATATATATATATATATATATATATATATGCGTTGGAGATTATATTTGTTGAGGAAATCTACTGATTGATATGAATTCATTTTGTTCACACAGTTAGTTGCTTGTGTTTTTGTGTTTTTTTTTTTTTTGCAAACTATTTTTAATGAGTAATGACCCTATTAGACCCTCTCCAACCCAAGTGTATGAGACCCCACATCACTCACACGCAACTCTGACATGTACGGAGCGACGCTGAAACGTACGGTGACCGTACGTTTGACCGACACACTCTCACCATTGGTCTCAGTTCACACATGGCGCTGCTCTTTTCGTTTCACGGATGGCATTGGGTCACAACCGGCAGTACGTGTTCTTACACAATCGACGTTGAGTCTCGTACACAACCTGTTCTACCTCTTCTTTCACAGCCGGCAATGGTTTACTGGTGCCGCTACACCCTTCGCTTAACATTTGGCGCTAGGCTTGAATTCACATACTGCAATGGGTCACTTTACACAACCTGCGTTGCGTCGTCTTCCTCTCTTCGCTGTTGTTTCATCATAGACGACGCTACGCTCTTCTCCATTGCTTCTTCACCACAGACGGCACTAAGCTCTTATGCATGCGCGGCGGTGCTCCAACCGTCGCTCGGCCTCTGCCTCTCCCTCCACTGTTGTGCGTGTCGCTGAATTATGGTCCTTATAGGTTCGAACCTTGGTTAAGCTGGGTATAAACCTGAACTTGGACCCAGAGAGTTTTGATGATCAGACTACGTATGGACCCGGACTTGATCAAAGATGAACTAGGAACGAGCCTTCAGCTCGATCCGAGAGGGGGCCTAAGTTTGGACCAAGGCAAAACCTGGTTTGGACCTGCACTAAGCTGAGCATAAGCCTGAACTTGGGCCAATAGAATTTTGATGATATGATCAGGTATGGACCCGAACTGGATCAAAGATGAGCTAGGAATGAGCCTTCGGCTCTGATCGAAAGGGGGCTTAAGATCGAACCATGGAGAAACCTGGTTCGAACCTAGGCTAAGCTGGGTACTAGCTTGGACTTGGACCTTGGTCCTTGGACCCAAAGGGTTGACCTCGGACCAAAAGCGGGTTCGGACTGAGATCTAAGATTAACCAACAGAAATAAGCAAGCACAGCACACGAAAAATTTTGACTTGGATTATAGATAGGCTTGGCTTAAAAGTGAGTTCCTAACTATTGAAATGCGGCTAGGCTGATATAGGTCCCCACATAGGTCCTGGCCTCCTGTTATAGGATTTTCACTAGGTCCTAGTATACGTGGAGTTGCTTTGAGGCAAAGGATTATGGGGGGGCGCTCACATTTAAAGTTACGTGAATCCCAACCGCCTCGACTCTCAAAGCTAGGTTCCTCTCATGCCGTTAACAAGGATTTTTGGGGTTTTCGAAATATTTGTTTTTTTTGGTTTCCCGGGCATTGCCGCTCCTGTGTGTGCTGGAGTGTGTAAAGAAGCATGCAATCAAAACATAATTGTCAAGCACACAATGCAATGCAGAAATAAAGGGAGCGCTTGGCACTAGTTAAGTCTATTGATGTGCACTTCGAGGCAAAGCTCACTCAAAGCACAGTATAGATGGAGGGTTAAGCAACCCCTAAGAAGGTATAGTCAAAATAGTGAGACCAAGCACAGTCCGTGCTAAGTTGAGCATGGCCCGAGTCGAGGGTGAATCGAATGGGACACGGTTCATGAAGGGTGCAAGTAACCCTCAATGTTTTTTTTTTTTTTTTATCATTCTAAATTGAAGGAAACACAGTTAAACTAAGCATGGTTAAAGCAGGGAAAACAATATTTCCATAAAAATTGACAAACTAAAATAAAGTCAGAAAGGCAAGAACATAATAGACCTATTTGAAGCAAAATATTTTTTTATATTTTTTAAAATTTTATTTTTACCCAAAAATTGGTGCACTGGAAGCCAATAGCCCCTGGAAGAGGCCTGTGGGGTCCCATGAGTTTCTGGGACCTTTGAAACTGGGCGACACAGGTCGTGTGTTGTCGCCCACACATTTGGGCGACATAGGCGTTGTCACCCAAAAAAAAAAAAAAAAAATTAAGTTTTTTTTCTTTTTTATTAGTTATGATGAAATAAGGTTACAGTAAAATTTCAGAAGCAGGGAAAAAGATATTTCGCATTAAATAAATTAAAATAATGTGAAATAGATAAGTACAGATCTAACTGACCAACATCAAGAAAAATATTTTTTTGTCTTTTTAAAAACTTTATTTTGATCTAAAATTTTTTGAGCAGCCACAAGAGAGTTCTTGGAACAAGGCTGCGAAGTTTCACAAAAATCTTAGATATTTTGATTTGGGGGCGTGTCGCCCTAATCCTGGGCAGCACTAGTGGTGTCGCCTAGGAAAGACAGAGTTTTGTAGGACCGAAACCCTAAGTCCTGGTCCCAGTCAATTTTTGGGACTTTTTTGTGACAGAAAATAGTAAAAACAGTGAATAAAACTTCGTGTTTAAGAGCTCGGATCAATCTTGAAACGCCCCATGGTAGGTGTCAAACTATTTAAGATGAAAATCGGATTGATCTTCTGACAAAGATCTCTTGGATCTTGACACCTTTACTGATGAAAATATTGTGGTAGAGAAAGTGGGATATATCGAATTCAGATCTAAGGCAAGATCTGTCAAAAAATAAGCAGATCCGCTCTCAGATCTGTGGCAGAGCCAGTATGATCCAAAATACTAAAACAAGATTTAAAGAAATGAACAGATCAAAATAATCAAAATAAGATCAAAACAGTAAGAAGAAGAATCATGAAAGGGAAAGAAAATAATACCAAATTGGACCGGATGGCCCGGGACTCCTAAGTCTTCAAGGGCTAGCTTGTATTAGAACCGGCGCCCTCTTTGCCTCTCTAATTCATATGTTAACCATACAATCAGTGGTTAAAAAGATTTGTTGTGCCCTAGAGATGACAAAAAATGGTCTGGATTTCTTAGGATTAGGGTTGTTGTGCCCTAAAGATCTAAGGTTTTCAAGCCTAGGGTTAGGGTTTTCAAATTAGGGTCCCTTTTCTCTCTAAAGAAGTCATCTCTCTAAATGGCCACAAAAAGGGTTTATAACGGCCAAGGATCTATTATGAAGGGCATCTTTCCATAACCAACAGATCCTTCAACCAAAACTACCTTTTTTGGGGATTCGGATCTGGGTGTCGTGGTGTCGCCCGGGCGACACGCCTAGAGCTGCCCACATAAAAAGGGGTCGAAATTATACAACAAGGAAGGATATCAACCCCGAAAGAAAATTTCTGTTTTGGGCCACAAAGGGTTGGGTGACACTAGTGGTGTCGTCCGAGCCCAAGTCTAGGCGACACAACTCGTGTCGCCCAGTGGAGGCTGGGCGACACTTCTAGTGTCGCCGAAACAAAAAATAGTCCGAATTCAAAAGTTCCATTTCATGTCCGTTCTTCAGCCTCTTGTGAAGCTCTTAGAGAAACTTTGGGTCAAAATCAAGTATCTGCAAGGTTCTGGGTAGGAAGATTGGTTCTGGGTCATAGGGTAGGCTGTGTAGACTATGGATTTGGGTTTACTAGGATACGTATGGTCTTAAGGGTTCAAGAAACCACAGAATTTGCCAAATTTAAAATGGGGTGTCTACAATGGTGGCCTTTCAATCCCTATGTGGTTTTATTTCACAGTTTCTAATTGTTCCATGCATTGAACTTTATAAACATATATGATTAATCTGAATGATTAGTATCAAACCTTCTTTTTTTCTTATATATGTTTAGTCCAAACATTCTGCACTGAACATTTTGATGCATATATGAATTTTGCATCGAACATTTTGATACATTTATGTTCACTAATTTTGATTTTTCAATGTATTTCAATTCTTCTGAATCTTGTGGCAATCTTGGCTGGTATTAACAAAAGATTTTGAGAACATACCATTTTTCAAATTTGATATATATTTTCTTCTGAAGTTTCTTCTTCTTTGGATGGTTTTCCAAACAAGTTTATGAAATCCCCTTTATAGACACTTTTAAAGCCTTATTTGATTTGCTTGATTTGTGATTCTTCATTAGAAAAAACAAGTAACTCATCTTATTCTTCATCATTGGATAAAGAACTTACCGAATTTTCTTCAATGATTTGATAAGAGCAGGATGTTGCACACATTTCTTCTTGTTTGTCATTTTCTCTTGATTCTACATCTTTCCAAGAAATCATCTTGATTTGTTCTTCAGGGACTCATGTTTCTACATCAATAAAAGAAGTAAATATAGCAGTGTCACCTTCTTCTAAATTTCTAGGTTTCCATTTTGTAGCATATCTATTTTTTATAACTCTATAGGCAAGTCTAAAAGCTTATGAGTTATTTCTAATAATACAGGGCAAGCATAGCTATTTTGGGAGCCAAATATAATTTAGACAGGGCATAAAATTTCTTTTGAAGATTACTATAATACACAAATCCCCAAGCTTCAATCATTAAAATTGGATAAGCATTTGTAGAAACTTATTATTTGCTTTCGGCCTTTTTATCTGGATGTAACATTGGAAGCTCATGAATATTCTAAGAAATAATTAAATCTCTGTTTTGTATACGAGTGGACATGTTTTCTTGGTGTAAGAACTTTATTTCAAGTATGTCAAAATTTGTCTTATTAGGTTCATTCATATTATAGAAGTTATCATAAACAAAATATCATAAACGAACTCAAAAGCCATTTCTCCACCACACTTTTTTGAGCCAAACGAAAAGAATTTGGAAAGGGGCCCTAAGGATTGAACCTATATGCTCAGATACAAAATAATAAGAATTTATATTGGAACAAACTTCGGATACAAAATTCGAAATTTTTGGAATTTTAACTCTGTAACCTAATTTTGAATAAATGATGGCTGCACTAGTTCACAGAAAAATACACCTTGAAGCTTTAGTGGCATATACAAAACCAAGTAACAAATATATTCCCTTAACTTCTACGCAAACCATGAAAGCTTTAGAGATGAATTCATCATTGAGACTCAAAGAGAAATTTGGATATACAAAACAAAGATTACATTTATCTAAACAACCTTCAAAAAAATCAAATACTCTGCTCCTAAATCATAATTGAAATGAGGATGTACACGATTATCAATTTGCCCTATATAGACATACTGATATTTTTTACTTTTCCGTTTTTCCAATTTTTGTTTTTTCAAAAAATGGAAAAAAGACTGGACATATACCTTTACCTTTTACATGAAGATTCACTTTTGTTTGACGAACAGATTTTAGAAATCTACTCGAAGAGAGAAAGATTATATGTATCTTTTTTATTTACTTATGAAAAACTTATATTTTCAAATCTAAGAGTCTTTCTTGTTCTAATGCAAAAGAGTGTAACAACTAAAGAAGCAAACCTGGACAGAACTTTTGGATGTTACAAGCTCATTTCTTAAGTATTTGAAGATGATTGCATGGCTCTCAACATTTTTATTTGGGATATTGGATATTTTGCATATTCACTAAGCTCATAATTCCCCCTCGCAGTAAGAATAGGGATTTCATCTTGTAACATACTATTTATCCACTAGCATTCTTCATTATCAGAAAATATTCATTTTAGACCAATTTGTGTCTAAGATTTCATCTTCATCAATGTTTTGAGAGATTTCTTCAACTACTTGTTTTTCCTTTTCTTTTTGTTTAGCATATTCTTCTTGGCGGATATTTAGGATATGCTTATGAAGATGATGCTTCTTCAACTAAGTGCTTTTTAGGGGGGCTGGTTTTTGCAAATGGTCTTAAAAATTTGTGCAATACCAATTCTTAAAATTCCCTTTTCTTCTATATATGCCAATTTATAGTATGCATCTTTTCTGGAAAAGTCTAAGAATATTCGTCCCCAATGAACTATTTCATCCATAGGAAATGGTGCTCCTTCCCATTTGGTCTTTCATATTGTTTTGTCATCAAAATCTCCTTCTATGAGGGAGCTATCTAGTTACAATCTCATAAAGAGTAATGATTTTTTCATTTATGAGCAACTACAGATATTATAAATTTGTTTGGCTTACTTTCATCATATTGATCTTCTTATCTAATAATTTCATTGCCAAACATATAAACCATCATATTTGTCCACCACACTTCGCTGAGCAAAAAGAAAAGAGGGGGAAGGGGACTAAGAAAGAAAAAGAGCTCCAACCTCAAAAGAGGATGAGGGAGAGATAGAAAGGGGATAATTGAAGTAATATCAAAGGAATAACACAATGTATTAAAAAAATTAAAATTAAAAATAGTTTATATCATCTTTTATTTCACTTTGGGAAAACCTCCAACTTATTACAAACTATAAAAACAAAATTTCAATAGTCTTCAACAACAACAATGCCTGTATACTTTGAGCATTGCTCTTTATAATTCAAATGAATACATCAAAGTAAGGACTAAAGTAACAACGTGTCAAAGTAAGGACTAAAGTAACAACGTGCATGAGCTTAAAGTATCCAATGCCAAGCCAATTTCAAAATAACCACCGTACGAATATTGCAACTGTATGATCACCACCATTGACTATCACTTACTATTGATAGTACAAAAAGGGTACGGTTTCGATCTAATCTCATGAAGCAAATAAATCACCACATGATAAAATTCTCTTTCTCATAAAAGGTCTAAAATAACATTAATTTTGATATAGGACCATGCGACCCAAATGGAGAAGAAAAAACGGACCTTAAATGAGCTCAAAATGGAGTAGTCTTAGCTCTAAGGTTTCGTACAAAGTTCCAAACAACTAAAGGGCCAAAAGATGTGAGCTTGGTGCAGGGATCACACTAAATGCTTATTGTTGTGCATCATATCATCAGCATTGAAGGCACAACAGTTTGCATTTAATAGCTTAAGAATTGCACCAACAAAATGCACATGATCAAAGGTTATTTAATTCTAACACTACAACACTTCAAGAATAAGGTTAGATCACTATTATAATAAGTTTCCAGCAGCTCAAATTGCCATAACAGTAACCTCAAAAGATAAATAATTGTGTAGGAAGAATTCAATAGTCACACTTTGATCATGGGTGAAAGGGGGGCATTTATGTAGAAAGCAACTAACATAAATGTTGGACTAAGAGAAAAGATTAATGGAGTGGGGAATGAGGCAATTGAGTGGAGAAATTGGTATTTCAAAGTAAAGGCAAGTAAGTGAGAATTGAATGGGAAGTGGTACTATTTATAAACTTTTCATGTGGGGTATACATCTTAAATTAGATCTCTATTGAGAGAAAGAGCATTTGAATTTGAAAGAGCTTCCTGAGTGGTTAATATATCTTTGACTTGTCTTTATTTTGGTTTGTTGTAAATATTGGTTGTTACACATATCCTTGATTTACTCAGTCAATGATCCTTATCAAGTTGTTGTTGTATCATGTTATATATATCCTTGTTACACCACTCAATAAATGAAAGATAATTACCAATTCTCTTCATGGTATCAGATCGATAGACCCTAGCCTTCGACATTGATGTTGCTTTCTCTTGAGAGCTTCTTTATTTTGGTGGCAGCTTCTTTATCTCTCTCCTTTTCTCTCTCTCTCTCTATATATATATATATATATATATATATATATATATATATATATATATATATATATATACTTGGACTTCCTCTTATAACCACAGTCTCTCTCTCTTATCTTATTCATTGTTTATTCATCATTCTCTTGAGTTTTGGCTTATTACAACCAAAGTTATTTCTCTCTTCTGCTCCATTTAGAATGGCATCAAACATAGTCTCTAGTATCAAGACTGAGGCTATTGCACCATTCGTGCCCAGACTGCCTAATTTCTCTCAGGTCATGATCAAATTAGATCGTAACAGATATCTGATGTGGAAGAGTCAATTGCTACCAATACTTTACAGCACTAATATGCTTTCTCTTGTAGATGGAACTCTTGTTCCTCCAAATGAGCATGTTGAGAGCATCATGCATCCATCTCCTTATAATGGTCAAGAACATATTGTGGTGGCAAATGGTAACAGTCTTCCTATTAACAACAGTGATACTACATACCTTCATACTCCTTTGTCTAATTTTCTTTTAAAACATATTTTACATGTACCACATCTTCAAGAAAATCTTATCTTGTATCACGATTTACTAAAAATAATGACTGCATATTTATTTTTCATCCTTCTGGATTTTGTATTAAGGATCAACGAACGGGAAAGATTTTGCACAAAGGACTGACTCAAAATGAGCTCTTCCCAATCAAATATGCAACCAGTGTGAAACACCACAATTTTGCTGGATTTGAATTTTTTGAGAGAAATAGCATTTGAATTGAAATAGATTCTTGAGTGATTAACATATATTTGACTTATCTTTATCTTGATTTGTTGTAAATATTGGTTGTTACACGTATCCTTGATTTTAGTAGCGAAAAAATTTTCAACCACTTTTTAAATTTTTGAAAATAGTTAATAGTCTCAGATTTTTGCTTTAAAGGGGAAATCCAAGTGTATTTCGAATAGTCATCGACAAATATCAGGTAATACCTAAAACCCCCCCAAGAAATCTCCGTGGCTAGTCTCCACAATATGAATTAAGTGCAAAGAAGTAGGACATAAAGAGTTGGAAGGATAAAATTTCAATCGACAACTATTATTAACACCACAATCCAAACAATCCATTAAAGTTCATCTACCAATCACAGAGAAACATTTATTTTCAAAAGAAAATCTAGAATACAAGAGCCAAGATGACCTAAACGCAAATAGAAACTGTAGAATTCCTTTGAACAAATCCAGCAAAATTGTGGTGTTTCACACTGGTTGCAGCTTTGATTGGGCTGGCTTTCCGAATAGTCGTCGGTCTACTTCTGGCATGTGTATTTTCTTTGGACTGTATCTATTGATTTGGCACACCTAGATGCAACTTACCGTATTTCGGTCTAATACTTAAGTAGAGTATCACGCCCTTGCTACTACAACTGCTGATACTTAATGGATCATCTTTCTTCTTCGCGATTTGCATATCTTTTTACATTCTCCCCCTGTGATTCATTGTGACAACGTCAATGCCACATATTTAGCATCTAATCTAATCATGTATGCTCGCACTAAGCATATTGACATTGATTATCACTTCATTCGAGAACGTGTTGCCCAGGGATCATTATGTAATCGATTTGTTCTCAGCTTTGTACAAATCGTTAATATCTTCACCAAAAGCTTATCTCCTACTCGCTTTCATCTTCTCAGAGACAAGCTGATCGTTCACCCAGTGGCACACTCATCTTGCGGGATGGTGTTGAGAGAAAGAGCATTTGAATTTGAAAGAGGTTCCTAAGTGGTTAACATATATTTGATTTATCTTTATCTTGGCTTGTTGTAAATATTGGTTGTTAAACGTATCCTTGATTTACTCAATCAATGATCCTTATCAAGTTGTTGTTGTATCATGTTATCTATATCTTTGTTGTACCATTGAATAAATGGAGGATAATTACAAGTTCTCTTCAATTTCAACCACCCATAAAGTGATCCAAGGGTTGAAAGAGGCTAAATACCTAGCCTAGTTAATCACATAGATGGTGATGATTGAGTACACCCTTATCACCATACCCGCACAACACTTCCATAAAATTCCAATAATATATTAAGTACCCTTCAACCCTAATTTTCAAAATCAATTTATCTCAACCATTCATATTTCAATCATCAAATCGCTACCTTAGAATTAATAAAATCTTTATAAAACCCTGATGGGGGTGGCATGCCTCCCCCTACTTCATTAGTTGGAGAGACTTGCTTCACACTTGAGCTTGTGTAATGTCATTATCAAAAGGGGGACATTATATCACATTTTGTCATGGTGTGTCCCCATTATCCTCTTCACATCAATCAAATCCTTACATTTCAAATATCTAAGGTATAATCAAATCACAAAATTAAGAGTTTAATTAATTTATGAAAATATGAAATCTCTACACTCTCATATATGAACACACACATATTACAACACACGTGCCACAAATCACATTACACTTATCAATGTTATGCGGCATATCCAAACAACGGTCCCACGTCTACGGTTAGGGTTTCTACATCATGCCCATTGGCCAATGACATAGCTGCCTTATGGGATGCATGTGTGTCACACATTGGCCATTTGCGTGTCACACGCCACATGTGTGGATGTGTCCTTAATTGAAATTAGTACACAAAAATTTTATCATAACATTTTTCTTTTGAAATAAAATTTCTAAAATCATCTAAAATCATGATAAATCCTCTTTTATCATATCTTATCAAAAAATTCATGGTTTGACACTTCTCACAAAACTGGTTCCATAGGAGATCAGTCTGTATGGTACTCCATTGGGCTAGACCTAGAAACCCAATCCAATTTCTCAGACCAACCCAACAAACCCCTATAAGTTACAGACTTCAGTCCAGACTTTAATGAACCTACCAAATCTAACTGATAGTTGAATAGATTCCAGAGTGTTCAATAGATAACAGATGCCCCCCAAGGATGGACATGCACTCTTGCGGATGCGGGGGGTTCCTTTCTCAACACGCATGCACAGTTCTAATTGGTGGATCTTACCTCATCAGAACGGCTTTCCAAAATGCGACTGTCAGTGCACACGTTGTGAGCAAGCTACATATGTCAGAGATTTGAATTTATGTCCTCTTACAGCCCAACTATGCTTACACAAGGCTTATACGCTTATACGTAACATATCTCAAACAAAACCGGGATCCACTGATCCCAAGCCCTGGCTCACATGACATGAGGCGAACTTAGTCATATCGATCCTGACTAGGGGAAAACTCTAAAAACCTCTTGGTTCACAATATGGTTCAAGAACCTCGCTTCAGTCAAATAAGGTTATTTTGGTTTATCCAGATCCCAGTACACAAGGATACCGATAGCCACCATGTTTCTGGTCACTTCCACTATGACTCTGAATAGTGCTAGTCTTTGCATATAATGCCTTGCAAGGCCATATGTCCAAGAATAAACTGGAGAGGCCATATATCCAACAAGAATAAACTGGGAAAAAAGATATAAAACGATTTGTAGATCTTAAAACTTTGCCTGTAATAAAGAGCAAATTCATCCTTTCCCCTTAAAAATAACCCCATGTGGAGAGTAAGAGCGAAACTCCATAAAAAACTTCACCATCTCCAAATTCTTACAAAAAGTATCTTTTGGGATTCATCTCCTCAAAAAGCCCCAAGGAATTTGTAATGCACGAAAAATCATTTACAAACAACATTATTGTTATTTTAATATACTGAAAAGCACAAAAAATGAGTCATAAATGAAATTTGAAAGTATTAAAAATATTAAAAATATAAAATATAAAAGAATTAGAATCACTTTTCTTTCTTGAAACAATTAAAAATTATAGCTTAAAAATATGTGAAAAGGGTAAAAGTAATAGAAAAACTTTCTTAAAATTTCTTAAAATTATAGTTTAAAAATCGGATATTATAGTGGAACATATAAGCATGTATAATTATAGAGTAATGTAATCATGAATGAAAATATGGCATACATGGACAATATGTAATATTAAGTTTTTATAACATTTGAAAACCTTTTAATCATGAATTTATTCAAATAAAGTTTGAAAAGGTTGTATTTAAAAGGAAAAAATATTGAAAAAGGAAAAAATGATGTCATTTTTTAAAATACTTAAAAATGATAATTTAATTTTAAAAAGTAATAATAGAGTGTTTTACAATATTGTACTTAAACTACAAATAATTAAAACTAAAAAATGCGTGTTTCACTTTTTGGAAGCAATGACAATAATGTTTTAAGACATTTTAAACATTATAATAATAAATTAAATATGAGACATCAAATAATTGTTTTAGTACAACAACTTACATTAAATTTTCAAAATACAAAAAGTTGGCATACTAACTCAAAACATTTTTTATTTCCTTAATAAGATTATTAAAAAAATGTTCCAAATATTCACGATAATACATAAATGGATTGTATACAATGAGACCATTTACTTATGAGAAAAGTTTATATAGAGCCTAGGTTCTAAACAATCAAATTAGAACCTACCTCAAAAATTTCCCTAGAAGAGGTTGTTTTGAAGCTCAAATATCCTCAAATTGATCATCTCAACATTCAGATGCATGGACTTGAAAAAAAAAAAAAATTGCTAGTTTTGGAAATAATGCATTTTTTTACCATCAATTTTTAAATTATTCAAATTTTCATAGATTTGCTCTATCTATACTACTTTTTAAGCTTTATATTTTCTAATTAAAAATGAAAATATACTTTAAAGCTAGTCAAAGATTTCCAGTATTGAAACCACATTTCTCAACACTATTTAAAGATGGGCTCTAATTTGATTGTTAGAGCCTCGGCTCTTTTCAAATCGCACCCTTTACTTATTGACAAGGATATCACAATTGCTTATAACCATCCAATGTGAAATTTGATGGCTTGAGTGAAGAAATTTTTTTTGAACTTTGTGCTTGATTAATGGAATAAATGCAATAACCCAATTTCATATCCAAATGTCAAGATTAATTATGACTACCTTATACAAAAAGTAAATAGTATCATTGCATACTTTTCCATACATAAATGATTTTCTATAAAAGTTTGAAATTTGTAATATTTTAAGAAGTTATTAATAATTTAAGGGGTAAAATAAAAAAAATAAGCAAGACACCGTACCACCAAGTTTAGAAGACGGGAACCTAAAAATGATACCTTTTGGGGGAGGACTTGCATGCATAAACTTTAGAAAAGGATGAGATTTGCCATAGAAAGAACTAAGAAATTTTAGGAGACAAGTATAGGGATGAGAGAGAGAGAGGAGACTGTGAGAGCGACAGACCATGTAGATAATAGAATTAAGAATTATCAAAATACCAGAAGTATTTAATATGTTGCCTATTTATAACTATTCCAAGACATGGCTAAGTGTATTTTATGGGTATTTTGAAATTATATTAAAAGATATAGGTCAAATGTTAAATTATTCATCTTTCATGGTAATTTGATAAAATTTACTAGAATTAATTGTAGAAAGGAAAATCTCTCATGATAATTTGATAAAATTTCCTAGAAATAATTGTAGAAAGGAAAATTTTGCCAAATATACCAATGCAACTAATTATATAATATTGTACCTATATATTTTGCATTAATTTCTAAATGCTCATCAAAATACACATGATTTTGACTTGAAATAGTAATAAAAAAAGTAAAATGTTAAAAAAAAATTATACACTGAGATTTGGTTGAGAATGTATCCTTATTTAAGCACAAAATCCATAATAAAATGTCTCAAAAGTTGTGACACTTTCATCAATTAGATTTCACATCCAATGGCTAAATGTGATTGTGACTTCCTTACACCAAAAATAAATGATCTCATAATAATATGCACTACATTTTAATGAATTTCCACTTTAAAAATTTAAAAAAACTCAAGTTCCAAAAAATTTAGGATGCAAATACTTTTCTTTTCTTTTTTTTATAATGTTAACCTTATTTGGGATGCAGATATTAATAAAAAGAAAACACAAATTTATTCCATCTTAAACAAAACAAAAAAAGTGAACCCATTTACCCCACATGTATAATGTATTCTAACCTACTTCTTTTTTTCTAAAACAGTCATGCCGTACATTATCTCTAACAATAAGATCGCCCTATATTCTTACCACACGTGCCTACCTCTTAAGCACGACTTAATAAAGTAGAATATACAAATTCGTTCCTTTCAAGCTCTGGCGTGGGCTTGCGGGCATATATATACGCTTTTTATGCAAAAATTAATATAAAGCTCACATGGTCGTCACACGCGGTAGTTGAAGTGGCAAAGATCAATGCAAGGTATAGTAACACAAAACACACGACAAAAATTGAGGAACTACTACAACGTTCAAATAATTAAAGTAGAAATTACAAATAAATAAATAAATCATAACCAAAATTTTCATCTCATTAAGTGGAAGT
This sequence comes from Amborella trichopoda, assembly GCF_054954075.1. NCBI lineage: Eukaryota > Viridiplantae > Streptophyta > Magnoliopsida > Amborellales > Amborellaceae > Amborella > Amborella trichopoda. The sequence goes on along the minus strand of NC_142337.1, from coordinate 39,325,014 downwards.
AGAACAAGGTTCGTTAAGTGGAAGTTGAACAAGGTGCTCCTTCAATACAAGGAGAAAATGTATCAAAAGAGAAACTGAATGTAGTCCCCAAGATTAAAAAAACTCCACTAAATGCTATCTATCTTCTGCGCTTCACTTCTTTCCTCAATTCTGTGAGATAGGCCTCCATGTTTGATTTCACCCATAGACGTCTACCCACCAGATCATTCTTCTTGGATTCATCTGCAGTTATAAAAGCCACCACGTTATGAGCAGTTTTCCTCAGAAATCACCAATAATATTTCACAAATAAACACTCTAATTTTAACAGTATTAAAAAGCGAAAAATATTCAAGGAAATTCTTCTCACTTCTAATCAGTATAAAAGATCAGAAATTCAGCTCAGGACATGCTTGAGTAGGCTCTAGTCAAACCCCATGACGGGGGCTCAAGACCTTGGCTAATCTGAGCCCAAGCATGTGGTTTTGACTTCAAAAACTGCTACCTGTTTTTGCATTAATAAATGGAAAAAAAGAACAATTAACATACAACCCTATAATAGGGCATTTGAGCCAGATCATGTATTAAAAGAGGAGAAAGAAAATTTGGTGGTATATGGCACCACACAGTAGCACCAAGGCCAGCAGATGCTCTCTTAGCGAGAGCATCAGCAATCATATTTGCCTCCCGAAAAATATGCGCAATGGACCATTACTGCCTAGAATGTCTGGTGCAGCAATAATTGTCAGTAGCCTCCATGGAGCGCGGCATCGATTCTGAATGATATCTACAAGTAGGGCCGAATCCCTTTCTATATGTATTGGAAAGCAATTCCTCTGAACCAATTGAACACCTTATTCAAGGGCCAAGAACTCTGCATAGTTATTAGATGCAAATCCAAAATGCTTTGCACATGCAACAACAAAACCACCCCCACTGTTACTGATGACTCCACCTCCACCTGCTAAGCCTGGATTTCTCAAAGAAGTACCAACAATATTGAGCTTGAAATTATGAGCCTCAAGAAATGCCCACGCCACCGGAATACGGTATTCTGGCTTCTGTTCACAACAATTTATTTGAAGATTACCAATAATGGCCTTTTCAGATATGTGGAAAGACCACTTTTTTAATTTCTGCTAGTGCCTGAACATATAAAGTAATATGTTTCACAAGTGCTCTCTCCTGGTGGATCATGACTTAAAGACCCTCCTGTTGCGCTCCTCCCATAGAAACCAAATAGTAGTAAAAAAAATGGAAGACCAGAAGTTACGGAATCCATGAGATTTAATCCTAAAAAGCAACCACCACCTAGGTAACTCAGGGGCAGAATTACCAAGGACAACCCGTTTTCCACATCTCCAAGCTAATGATCTCCATACTCCATGCACAAAAGCACATTGAAAGAGGTTGTCATCATAGTTATTACAAAAGGGACGTAAAGAATCCAGCTGCATACCCCGCTACTACAATAAAATAGAACTGGGTAATTGATTATGCAAGGCTAACCATGAGAACCATTTCGCCCTTGGATGGCATTTAGAAGATCAGAGTGCACGAAAAATAGGTTGTGATGAACCTTGTTCTCTAATAAAACCCCATGCCCCTTTAATAGAGAAAAGGCCATCAGCAGAGTGAATCTAGACCAATGAATCCTTCTTGGGTTGAAGAGGAAGGGTGTAATTTTCAACCTCCCTCCATATATCTCTTAAAGAATCAGATGTGGGATGTGGCAAAACCCAAGACCGACGTGCACCTCCTATAAAGTCTGAAACCCTCCTCCCAGCAGCAGCCACATCCTCCTAAATGGTTCCACCATGCAACTCTGATGGTGACAGAACTGCTAACCATAGATCCACGCAGAAATGTACCAACTGACCATTACCAATATTTCATTGTACATTGCCTTTCAAATGTGATAAACAAAGTAGAATCCCCTTCCTAGTATGAGAACATCCTCTTTTTGCTTTAGCCTCTCATATAGAGGAATTCCTACAATATCGATGTTTGAAAACTGGGCCAACAACGAGGATGGGTTTAACTTCTAGAACTGCTTCTAACCAAACAATTCATAATCCTCAAGCTCATTTTTCAGACTAGTTACACTAATGTTGTTTATTGGGTATGTAAATAATGTTCCATGACCAATGCCTCAGCCCACAAGTCAGTATAGTAAGGCCTTGATGCTCATTCCCAAGGGATCCAATGGAAGAGGATTCATCGATAGAAAAATGGGTGGAGACGATGGAGGCAAACGATTGAGCTGAAGATTATGAGATATCAGCAGCAGCGGCAAATTCAGCCACAATCAAAAATTAGATTTGAGGATGAACTGACAATTTTACTAGCTTATGAGGGCCAGGTGGAGGAAGTGATGAGCTGGTACCAGAAATTAGATAAGAAATAGAACACTAAAGAGATGAAAGGCGATTACAAAGATGGCAACAGTAACGGGTGAGAAAAGTGCAAATAGAAAATCTTGCTTCTTTTGTCACTTGTGATAATGAACTACGTAAATAGAAAACCATAGGGATGCAGGGAGAGGCAGGGGTAGTCGTTATCTTATCCCTCTTAACTGATTATCCTTTAAAGGAATATCCAGTTCCTAAGAGACTTAACTAACAAGAAGGCAGTGAGAAGTTCAACAAAAAAAGTCGGCACCTTTCCTGTTTAGTAAACCAAGTTGGAAAAGGCAGATGAACGAGTGATTGGAGCCTTTGGAGTAGGGTCAATTGGATTGCGAATTCAATCTTTTATATGGGGCATGGGGGGACCATACTTTTTTAGTACAGTGAGAAGCATTTGAGAAGTGAACTGCATGCAGAAGGGGGAATTTCTTTCTCTGCATCAGGTTCCAAAGTGCGGAAGACCGCGTGAGATGGATTATGACAAAGCCAACTGGTCCTGGCCAGTGGAAGGATTTTAGGTCATCTTATCCCTCTAACTGATTATCCTTTAAAGGAATATCACGTTCCTAAGAGACTCAAACTAACATGAGGGCAGTGAGAAGTTCAGCGAAAAAAGTCAGGACCTTGCCATCAAGTTGGAAAAGGCAGATGAAAGAGTGATTGGAGCCTTTGGAGTAGCGTCAATTAGATTGCGAATTCAATCTTTTATATGAGGCATGGGGGGACCATACTTTTTAGTACAGTGAGAAGCATTTGAGAAGTGAACTGCATGCAGAAGGAGAATTTCTTTCTCTGCATTAGGTTTCAAAGTGTGGAAGACCGCTTGAGATGGATTATGACAAAGCCAACTAGTCCTGGCCAGTGGAAGGATTTTAGGTCATCTTATCCCTCTTAACTGATTTTCAGTCATCCAATGATAACTTCACCAGAGAGATTTTCCCTACCCAATTCCAAGGATTTTAGGTCATCTTATCCCTCTTAATAGATTTTCAGTCATCCAATAAAAACTTCACCAGAGAGATTTACACCAGAGACATTTTCCCTACCCAATTCCAAGGATTTCTTGAAAAAGTCCCAGTAATTGCCTTTGAAAAAACGGGAAAACCCATCTATGAGCAAAACCTGTGGATGAACATAATTGGTTTGACTGTTGTGATTGTCCTACTTGCATTCAAGATGATGACAGCTTTGATGAGAAGAAAGAAAAGAAATTGTCTCAAAAGAAAAAGGAACTTTCTTCCAATCAAAAACTCCATCAGAGATATATGAAAGGGGATCAAACAGTTGGTTTACTTGGTGAACCTTCTGGGAAATGGGATTACTATGTTACTTATGGCAATCGTATTCCTTACCCTTCTAGACCTATTATTCCGACGAGATGGGATGATAAACCTGATGTTGCTGAATGTATGGCTTTTGACCCCCAGGGATCTAGTTATGCTACTAATTTTGATCCTTTGCATGATTATGAGAAAATCCAAGAACATGAAAAGCATGTGTGGAAAATAAAAAACCCTAGTACCAGAGATTCTTCAAGCACATTAAAGACTATTTCTCCAGCCTAAGCAAGCCTTAACTGGCCGGCTGAAAATGCAAAGTCACAGAACTTGGCCTTGCTTCGACTTGAAGAAAAACAAAATCTGATGTCTTCTCAGTTAAAAGGGCTAGTTAGCATAATTACTGATTTGAAAGAAAAGATACAATCTTTGCATGAGGAGCTAATGCAGATTCTCCATTTTGTTAAAGACACACAGTTACAATCATATTTGCTGGCACAGAAAGGAAGAGAAAAAGCATTTCTGAAAACACAGCTGCAAAGCTTGAAAAAAGATCTGTGGATGAAATCTCAGTACCCTCAAACTTCGTACCAGTCTTCTCCTAACCTGCCTCAACTTCAACCCTTGTCAGGTACTCCTTATATCCCAAGTTACCCAACTTTGAGATATTCTGACCCTTTTCCTCCTACAAGAACAATATACCCTCCTACTGGCTTAATACCTCCTAGGTATTATGGCTTTCAATCTTTAAGTTCTTTAGATGATGAAAGACGTTTCCTACAGGAAATGTTTTTTCCTCAACTCAAGAAAAAGCCGAATGTCTCTATCCCAAGTACTTCTAAGGCACCTGAATCTACACCTCCTGGTATAACACAACAGCAACCTCAACCTACTCCTGCGACAACCCCCAACCATTTCTAAAAGTGAAACTAAAATCCTGCAAGCATCAGATTCTGATTCTGATATTGTTGCATCTTCTGTGTTCACACAAAACCTTACCCAGTCAGAACCTTTGCAAGACATGAGTTCATTCTTAAAAAACCTTACCAAACAACCTGAGTTAAACCTTCAAACAGAAACCCAATCCTCTGACTCTGTCTCAGAATCTTCTGATACAAAGAGTTTTCTAGCCTCTTCTTCCTCTGTTTCTTCAGACCCTTTGTTCATGATGGATCCCCCTGAACAACCTCCTGACCCTGAACCTAACCCAGACCCACTTATAGATGAAGAACCTAGACCTCAAAACCCTACCTATGGAGATTCATCTAAAGGTTTTACAATTGATGACATCCCTCCTTCAAAATGGACTGAGAGATTTCGAGAAATACAAGGATGAATGCATGCCGAAATGCTAAACCCTGCAAATAAATTAGCAAGCACAATTTCCAAAGATTTGGTAAGACTTCAGGGAAGATTGTTTGATTGGTATTTAAGTCTTGGAGTATACCGTCAAACACAATTGAGAAACAGTCAATCCATTGTTGAATTCTTGAATTATTTGGTAGCTGAATTTGTTGGCCCTGTAAAGCATGAACATATTACAGCCCGTGAAGATTTTTTTCAGCTGAAGTGTTGTTCTTTTAAGAGACATGATTTAGAAAAACACTTTTCTGAAATGAATAAGCGTTACCACAAAATTGGAGGAATTGATGATGTGAACTTAAAGCAATTTTATCTTGAGTCTATTCCTCCTACTCTTGGAAAAGAAGCAACAAAAACTATGGAAAATCAAGGATTGACGGTTCAAAATGTGTATTTTGGGGAAATTTATCAGTTTGTTCTCCATGCTTTGGAAAGGTTATGTAATCAGGTAGAATTTGTCAAACAGATGGAGAAAAATAAGCATCTTCTTGGCAAATCTTGTGATAAACCCCATCTCAAGATTAAGTGTGATTCGGAAAAACTATGTGCTTGTCCTGCTTTTGGAAAAAAGAAGAAGGTTGACCAAAAAAGGAAAAAGAAGAAATTCAAAAGGTTTAAATACCTTCGCAGATCCAGATTTAGAACAAAAAGGATGAAAGGTGATCGTTGTTATGTATGTGGAAAGAAAGGACATTTTGCAAAAGATTGTCGTAACCAAAAAAAGAAACGAAAGATTATACATCTTTTGTCCCAAGTTTTGGAAGAAAATGTTGATGACGATCTGGAATCTATATTTTCTCTGGATGATGAACAAAATGAAGAGACATTAAATTTCCATTTCATAACCAAATGATTTTGAGGTGAATGAAATCAGCAATACTGTGGTCCTTGAAATCTTGTCTCCCCAAAATGAAACCTCAGAAATAAATATCCTTCCAACCCAACCTACCCCAATTGCCTATGTTCAACTCCTTTGTGAACATTATTCCAAACCCTTGACTGTCCCTGCCTTTTTTGATACTGGTGCATCTGCTAGCATTCTGAAACCGGATTTATTGCCAAAACAATTTTGGGAAAATTGCAACCAAGCCTTTAGAGCTGCTAATGGAGAAAAATTTTCTATCCATCAGATTAGTAAACCTGTCCTTACTAAACTTTTTCCTAAAGTGATTATCCAACATAGGATCTTAGGTTCATACCTCCCTAACAAAGACCTCTTGTTAGGATTTGATGTTTTACACCAGATAAAACTTCAATGGACAGCTAAAGGACTTCATGTCCGAAACTTAACCTTACCTTGGATTGCTAGTCTAGACCAACCCCAAACCTTGGAATCCATTAGAGAAAAAATCATTTCAAATTGTTGTGCAACTTCCCATTCTGAATTTTTGAAAAAATGTACAAACCCTCTTTGGAGAAACCAGAATTTCTGTGTCAAACTTCCCTTCAAAAAGAATGAGGACATTAACCCTACAAAAGCCTCCCACAGAGGATTGAATCCTGATTTGCTAGAACAGGTTATGCAAGAGATTCATGAACTGCTGAAGGAAAAATTAATTGAACCAACTAATTCTCCTTGGGCATGTGAAGCCTTTTATGTGAATAAAAGACCTGAACAAGTTCGTGGTAAACTTAGATTGGTTATCAATTACCAGCCTTTAAACAATTTTCTTGCTTATGACAAATTTCCTTTACCAAGCCAGACTGCCATGTTTTCTCAAATTCATAATGCACACATATTTTCCAAATTTGATTTAAAATCTGGTTTTTGGCAAATAGGAATTGACCCAGACGATAGACCAAAAACAGCTTTTTGCCTTCCAAATTACCATTTTCAATGGACTGTTACGCCTTTTAATTTAAAAAATGCCCCTACTTATTTTCAAAAGGTTTTAACCACTATTTTTTAACCCATTTCTTCTCAAGCTTTGATATACATAGATGACATCTTGCTCTTTTCTCCAAACTTAGAAAGTCATGTCTCTCTCCTAAAGAAATTTCACTCCCTTTGTTGTAAATATGGAATTATGTTATCAGAAAAGAAGTGCGTCTTTGCTACTTCTGAGGTAAATTTTCTTGGTATGCATTTCCTCGATGGTATGTACAGTTTACAACCTCATATAGCTAAACATTTGCTAGAATTTCCTGACACTCTGTCTTCTGTAAAGCAGATACAACAGTTCTTAGGTATTGTAAATTACGTGTCACCTTTTATTCCCAAACTTTCTTTGTTCACCAGTCCTCTTCATTTGCTCTTGAAAACGAAAGCACCACCATGGACTAAGGTACAAACTGAGTGCGTTCAGAAGCTCAAATCTTTATCTCAAAATTTGCCCTCTTTGAAAATACCGTCTACTGGAAAAAGGATTTTGCAAACTCATGCCTCAGATGAATATTGGGCTTGTATTTTACTAGAAGAAATTGACAGTAAAAGGATGATTTGTGGTTATAAAAGTGGACAATTTAAGGACTCTGAACTCCATTACCATTCTACTTTCAAAGAAATCCTAGCAGTGAAAAGAGGAATTGAAAATTTCCAATTTCATCTAATAGGACATAAATTTGTAGTGGAAATGGATTTGTCAGCATTTCCAAACATGCTGAGATTCAAGAACAAAATACTTCCAAACCCACAACTTCTCAGATGGTCAAATTGGTTTTCACAATGGAATTTTGAATATAAGCACATTTCGGGGAAAAATAATGTTTTGGCTGATATGTTCTCAAGAAAAAGGTTTTCAGAAGAGAATCTCTCCTCAATTATTCCTTTTCTGGGTGCAATTATCACCATTGATGATAATGAGCTTGACCTGCCTGATGAACTTCATGAAGATATTCTCAGAAGAACCTTACTATCCAGGAATGATCTAATGCAACTGAAAATGCATGAAATTGTAGTCAGAAATCACGGAGATTGCATACAAGGAATTCGATGCCATCCAAACTACCCTTTCCTATCCCTTTTCCAAACCCGACACTTTTATAATATACCAAAAGAATTCATTTGCTTTCTTTGGTATCTCACCCAAAATTACCACATTTGCTTCAACTTTCATGCCAGAAAACTCATCTCTTACCTTAGACATTGTCATTTCCTTCAATGGAACAATTACCAACATCCTAATCCCAGAGCCTTGAACTTCTATAAATTCCTCATTAAGTACTTTCATTATACCCAATGGATTGAATCGTTTCAATATCCTCATAAACAATATGTAATTATAAGTTTCCATCAAGACCTTAACCCCCAGACCTATCCTAATGCTGTTTATCTTACCCAACACCCTGCTATTGAAACTGTTGGATGGTATGATTTCAATCTTCTGTCTTTTTGGCCATTTCATACTCATTTATGGATGGAATTAAAATATATTGTGTTGTATTAATCATATTCCACCAGCTAGGATTCCTGTTGATGTTTATACAGGACAAACGATATGGAATGATGAACAGCCCAGAGGAGCAGCCTTATTACACCAATTGTATCTCTGGTTGGCAGATCACCCTCCACCTGAAGAACCTCCTGAAAACAGCTCAAGTGATGAAACCTATACTGGACCATCTTGCAGCCCCGCTGTTCCTTCTTCCCCAAGCTACGACTCAGATGGATATCCTTACTATCTTTATCCCACAGACACTGACACTGATTGATGTTGATGCCTGAAGCCGCACAAATTGCCGCACAAGTTGCTGCCTGAAGCCGCACAAATTGCCACACAAGTCAAACACTATTTTGTCGACAGACACTGTAGCAGCCCCGTACATACACTATTTTTGTAGGCAGAGACTGTAGCATCCCCGTACAGACACTATTTTTATCGTCAAACACTGTTCATAAACTTTTACTATAGCACGTCACTGTAGTTGTCACTGTAGCACATCTTTTTACTGTATAGGTCGGCCACCTGTCAGGCCACCTGTCCTTTTTTTTGAAATCTGGATCTGCGAAGGTATTTAAACCTTTTGAATTTCTTCTTTTTCCTTTTTTGGTCAACCTTCTTCTTTTTTCCAAAAAGCGGACAAGCACAAAGTTTTCCGAATCACACTTAATCTTGAGATGGGGTTTATCACAAGATTTGCCAAGAAGATGCTTATTTTTCTCCATCTGTTTGACAAATTCTACCTGATTACATAACCTTTCCAAAGCATGGAGAACAAACTGATAAATTTCTCCAAAATACACATTTTGAACTGTCAATCCTTGATTTTCCATAGTTTTTGTTGCTTCTTTTCCAAGAGTAGGAGGAATAGACTCAAGATAAAATTGCTTTAAGTTCACATCATCAATTCCTCCAATTTTGTGGTAACGCTTGTTCATTTCAGAAAAGTGTTTTTCTAAATCATGTCTCTTAAAAGAACAACACTTCAGCTGAAAAAAATCTTCACGGGCTGTAATATGTTCATGCTTTACAGGGCCAACAAATTCAGCTACCAAATAATTCAAGAATTCGACAATGGATTGACTGTTTCTCAATTGTGTTTGACGGTATACTCCAAGACTTAAATACCAATCAAACAATCTTCCCCGAAGTCTTACCAAATCTTTGGAAATTGTGCTTGCTAATTTATTTGCAGGGTTTAGCATTTCGGCATGCATCCATCCTTGTATTTCTCAAAATCTCTCAGTCCATTTTGAAGGAGGGATGTCATCGATTGTAAAACCTTTAGATGAATCTCCATAGGTAGGGTCTTGAGGTCTAGGTTCTTTAGCTATAAGTGGGTCTGGGTCAGGGTCAGGAGGTTGTTCAGGGGGATCCATCACGAACAAAGGGTCTGAAAAAACAGAGGAAGAAGAGGCTAGAAAACTCGTTGTATCAGAAGATTCTGAGACAGAGTCAGAGGATTGGGTTTCTGTTTGAAGTTTTAACTCAGGTTGTTTGGTAAGGTTTTTTAAGAATGAACTCATGTCTTGCAAAGGTTCTGACTGGGTAAGGTTTTGTGTGAACACAGAAGACGCAACAATATCAGAATCTGAATCTGATGCTTGAAGCATTTAAGTATCATTTTTAGGAACGGTTGGGGGTTGTGTCGTAGGAGTAGGTTGAGGTTGCTGTTGAGTTATACCAAGAGGTGTAGGTTCAGATGCCTTACAAGTACTTGGGATAGAGACATTCGCTTTATTTCCTAAGTTGAGGAAAAAACAATTCCTCTGGGAAACGTCTTTCATCATCTAAAGAACTTAAAGACTGAAAGCCATAATACCTAGGAGGTATTAAGCCAGTAGGAGGGTAAATTGTTCTTGTAGGAGGAAAAGGGTCCGAATATCTCAAAGTTGGGTAACTTGGGATAAAAGGAGTACCTGACAAGGGTTGAAGTTGAGGCAGGTTAGGAGAAGACTGGTACGAAGTTTGAGGGTACTGAGATTTCATCCACAGATCTTTTTCCAAGCTTTGCAGCTGTGTTTTTAGAAATGCTTTTTCTCTTCCTTTCTGTGCCAGCAAATATGATTGTAACTGTGTCTTTAACAAAATGGAGAATCTGCATTAGCTCCTCATGCAAGGATTGCATCTTTTCTTTCAAATCAGTAATTATGCTAACTAACCCTTTTAACTGAGAAGACATCAGATTTTGTTTTTCTTCAAGTCGGAGCAAGGCCAAGTTCTGTGACTTTTCATTTTCGGCCTGCCAGTTAAGGCTTGCTTCGGCTGGAGAAATATTCTTTAATATGCTTGAAGAATCTCTGGTACTAGGGTTTTTTATTTTCCACACATGCTTTTCATGTTCTTGGATTTTCTCATAATCATGCAACGGAGGAAAATTAGTAGCATAACTAGATCCCTGGGGGTCAAAAGCCATACATTCAGCAACATCAAGTTTATCATCCCATCCAGTCGGAATAATAGGTCCAGAAGGGTAAGGAATACGATTGCCATAAGTAACATAGTAATCCCATTTCCCATAAGGTTCACCAAGTAAACCAACTGTTGGATCCCCTTTCATATATCTCTGATGGAGTTTTTGATTGGAAGAAAGTTTCTTTTTCTTTTGAGACAATTTCTTTTCTTTCTTCTCATCAAAGCTGTCATCATCTTGAATGCAAGTAGGACAATCACAACAGTCAAACCAATTATGTCCATCCACAGTTTTTTGCTCATAGATGGGATTTCCCGTTTTATCAAAGGCAATTACTAGGACTTTTTCAAGAAATCCTTAGAATTGGGTAGGGAAATCTCTCTAGTGAAGTTATCGTTGGATGACTGAAAATCTATTTGAACAGTTCCATCTGGCATTAGGGTCATCCTAGATTCTGATTGTATCACCTCCTAACTCTGGGTTTGTAAATTCTCATAATTTGTAACCCAAGAGGAGGGAATCAATTCAAACAATCGTTCCCTTGAAATTTGTCTAGGGATGCAATGGCAAACAGGTTGGGAATTGTTATCAACTTTTATGAACAAGGCAGTATTTTCACATTCAGGGGGTAAAGGTGTAACAATGTCAAAAGCATGATTCTGCAGTCTGTATACCATCTGATAATGAAGAGTGGCAACAGTTGCAGTTTCAACTTGTTTGGTTCTGGTAATTTGAACTTGTACTTTGAAAGCAGAGCTTAGGTGAGGGTCTTTGATAGGAATCTTGAAATTAGGTGAGGAAGTGGTGAGATTGGAGGGGATGCATAAGAGGTGTAAGGCCAATGAAAGGGGGTGGATAGGTAAAGTGCAGGGTTTGGACCCTGCAAATGTGAACCAGGTGAGGGGTATAGGAGAGGTGGGGGGCAAGTAGAGAAGAGATTAAAGCTGAGTCTGGGGAGAGGGGTCCGTGGAGTGTACAGCCACTATACCATAAGGGAGCTAGTGTCTGTCCATTCCAGAAGGAAGAGAATCCTGGTCCGGAGGCTTGAGGGGCTGAGCAGGGTTCTACCTCCTCTGCAGGTTGAAGAGGAAAGAAAGTGAGAGAGAGAAGGGGTGTAGAGGATAGGGTACTGGGCGAGGGAAGCAGTGCCAGGGGCTGAAATAGGCTAGGAGATTAAGGAAAAAAGAAGGGTACGGGTTCGATAGAGTGGGCTCCTGGTCAGGGTTCGCAGGAAGGGCAGTGGTGGTAGGGTCGGCTTCTAAAGTCTGAGTGGTCGGGGAGGGAGCCAGGACGAGGGGGGAAGGAGAAGCGGACGACGGGACGATTGGATAAAGAAAGGGAGAAGAAAGAGGGGGGCTAGACGAGTCCATTAATGGCTCAGGGTCCCGAGGCATGTGTCGAATAATAAGCTTTCTATGTATATACAATAAGTAGTTCATATTTATTACACTTTAAATGTGGTTAGCACAGAGGCAGACTGCATGTCCCTGTGTCTACCTGCATTGTCACAGTGTCCAAGTGTTGAGAGTGTCAACACATGATGCGGCAGCAAAAACTGTGGTCACAAAATTCAACTCTTACAGAACAAAACCCAGGACCCTGGCACCGACTTAAAAAAATGATTCTCTTATCCAAAAGGAAAAAAATAGAGGCTTTTCAAGGATGACAAAAACAGGTTTACTAACCCTCCACAAATTTTCAGTAACATGTCTTCCGAAATTGACTTCATCATGGCACTCTCATGCCTACTAGGGGATAGAAACTCACATTTGGATACAAGTCTACAAAAATGGTTCACTAGAATCATGGTTCAGCAAACTTTGTACGGTACATATTCTGCATCAATGAGATTAAAGAGATTCAACCTAATCTAGAAAGTAACCATCACATTTCTAGAGTAACTTAGCTAATCAAACTCTTCAGAGAACATGAATGCTAAAGATCACGTATGAAAGACCATGGTACAGGTTGATAACTAGCCGATTTACATTCTCTTCATTCAGATAAGATGTTTTTAAGTCTAGTAATAGATTTTCTGAAAGATCTCAGTTTAATTTTATTCCAGGGGAGTTATTAAATATTAACTGACCTGGGCAAGGAAAAAAAAGCACAAACCAAGAGACATCCTATCAAAACAAAATCTGAATGAAAAGGCTTATTATAGCTTATTTACATTCTCATACTTGGTTCATACAGATGCATTTTAAGTCTAATTATTGATTTTCTCAAAGATCTTAGTCAATCTTAGTCCAGGGAACGATTATTAAATATTTACTGACCTAAGAAAGAAAAACATCGTATCCAAATAAAATTTGAACAAAGAAACAATCAATATAAACATCACCGTGTGTGGGTGGGTGTGTATGGGTGTGAGCACACAGACAACCATCCTGCCCACAAACACACAAGCACATATCCACGCACACAGATACAGCTAACTTTTTTGTTAATAAAAATGTTAAGGATCTATCAGAGTTAGGAAGGGCTTCCTATGGATTGGGAAGCTGGAGACAGATTCCCAAGAGAAATAACCCAACTAAGAAAGCCATGTCTTCAGGAGCAGGGTGCATACACATCCACTGAATAAATTAGCAACAACTAACCATTGTATAAATTAACTATATCACAACAACAAATATCCCACTCTCCCAAATAATAATACTCGACAAAGCGCTTGATTATCAAATTTAACATCCAGGGTAATTACAATAACTAATATTTCAGAAAATTTGGCCGTTTAATCCTTTTTAGGTAGGTAAGTTGGAAATTTTGAAGATGGAACCTATGGGTTGGAAGAGCTACTAGTCACAACTCATATCCAGCTTATTAATATCAGACAAACTGGCATAAATTTCACAAAATGTCTGCATCCACTTCATTTCGAATTCTCATACCGAAAACTGTCTCGTTGATTTCAAACACTTATTATAGATTTCCATTTGAATTACAAAAGCAAAAGTCAAAGTACCACTATCCCTCTTCTCCAGAGAAATGAAAATGGTCAAGCAGTTCACAATCAGGAAACCTTTTCGCAATGAGCTTGATTAGATACATCACAATAACTTTGTTATTTCCAGGGAACGAGCAGTTGACTATCACAAAAGAACATGGTCGCTATGTGATATCCACTATAAAAATCAGAGCACATAGAGCAATTCATGAAGGCTTACCCAATGTCCTCCACGCCTCTTGAGGCACTCTAAGGGATCTTTGTGTCAAGTAACAAGCATCCTCCCATGAGTAAGCCGATTTGTATATCGTGTATCTCCATATCCAAGAGCCCTTCCAAAATATTAGCTGAGAGAACAAAATAGTTGATATCAACAGGATAGGGTGCTGTACAAGTATAAAGTCATGCAAATGGACTCAAGCCATGAGGTCAATCAGCATCGGCAAAGGAAAATAAGAAAACAAAAAATTTCAAAGAAGAATATCTATTTCAAGTATTCTTCATTTTCCAGATGTCCAACAAACCTTGCCAAGAGTGTATGGCAGTAGAATGAACCAAACAACTATGAGATTCCATAAGCAAGGTTTTTCAGCTCCCTGAATTTGCAATTCAAGTTCATTGCTGAGCTCTTCTTCTACCTTCCTGGCAAATACAAAGGTTGGAGTGAATATAAAATAAAGGAATGGAAACCATACCAAAATGAGGATATGCTTTACAATTCAGTTTCATATGACATATACAAAATTCCAAACGTGAGCTCAAATGAAACAAGAGTGACCATCACGCACTAGAAGTGGAGATACTTAGATTTGAAACTTTACTAACTCCAACAATGAAAAGAAGAGAGGCCGTTAAATGATATTATGAAAGGCAAGCTCTATAGTCTTCATAAACTGTTCAGATATTCCTAAATAGTGAATCGTCATTTATTTAGTAGTTTCATATGAAGAGACGGCTTCACTCCAAGGAAATGTTTAGTGTAAACGAGCATTGAGGCCATATGCACCATGTAGCCCACGAACTACACACATGTTCCACATACAAAATAAAGAGGTAATGAAGGCAAAATATCAAAAGAGGTATTGAGAGCCAATGTTCCAAAGAACGCCGGGCAGCATCTAGGTGGCTGAGGGGGGGGTCCTAGCTGCCCAGCACCTAGGCGGCCCAGGCAGAATAAGAAGGGTAGGAGGTGTCTGATCCAATTGTTTTAGGTCTATATTCTGTGTGAAAATTAAAAAAATGCATATTGAGGGTATAACACATTAACATTGCATAACATATAGTCCATCCATAGTCCACAACCCATACACTTAATACCATTTGTTCATAGTTCATACTCCATAAGTCCATACACAGTAAAAAAAATGCAAATTGAGGTGAGGTCCAAAGTATTTGAGATTTGGACAATTAGTTTATAACATATTAAGCAAAATATGAAAATACAATCTAGTATTCAAACTTTTCAAATTCAGGCATCAACTCATCATCAAGAAAAGGAAAGAAATAGCACATAGCCCATAGTCCACATGCACTCCATACTGCATATTCCATACATACAAATAAGAGGAGGAAAAGAAAAATGAAAGAAATATACATCATCAGAAAAAGTAGGGTAGCTGCATCGTAAGCATCAATGTCAAGCCCATCATCATCATCAAAATCATCTCTCTCCTCAACATAATGATCATCCTCCTCTGTTTCTTCTGAATCTGCCTTTGCTTCCTCCACCACCCTCGTCCTCTATGTAGATGATCTGGTGGCCCTAGGAAGGTCGGCTGCGGTCCATGAGGCCTCCATGACCATATCCAACGTCAATCCTTCATGCCCCTCGACCTCATCATCATCAACCAACAACTCCATGCCATTGTCCATGTGTTTTGTTCTATGAGGGCCTCTCTTATCTCTATTAGCAAATCTGTCTTTCAAGTATCAATAGAATTTCACATAAAATAGGTCATTTAGCCTCTTTGATTCAAGCTTGTTTCTTTTCTTTGTATGAATCTATATGAAAAATGGTAACACATACAATAAAATCAAATGAAACTAACTAATATTATAATTGACATAGTAATCAGTAATTACCAAGGTTTGAAAATTCGACGATCTGGATGGGGAATCATTGACGGCAAGCCGGATCCAGCTATATATCGGGAACCGGCAGGGTCCCCCTTGAACCGGTCAATTCTCTGACAAAACTGGCCAATTCAGTCAGAAACCGACCAAAATCTATCAAGCTAGAACTAACTAGTTCTGGTCCAAAATGGTTTTTTCTTTGTAAGTGCACTTTCTAAAAAAAAATTAAAACAAGGGGTAGCAGTTAACTTTAAGGATCAAATAGTGGCTTGTATGACCCACATTCAGTCCCTTGATACCCTTGAAGAATCCAAGCCTCTTTCCACCAAGGAATTTGTTGATAGGGCCTCTGCCAAGTAAAACCTTCTCCTCCTCCTCAAACAAGAGGAAACCTTCTAGTACCAGAGGTCCAGAATCAAATGGCTTAAAGTTGGTAACCGTAACACAGCCTTCTTCCACAAAACTGTCAGTGTCAGGCATAGAGGAAACACTTTCTCTCAAATCTCAGTACGATCTCGTACTTATTCCCAGCCCTTCCAGAATAATAAGCCCTTTGTGAGATTCTTTAAAAATCTCTTCACCTCTCCTTCCTCTCCGAAACCTTTCTTAGGGAGCATCTCTTTTCGAACTCTCTCTGCTCAGGGGGTAACCTCGCTTGAAAGACCTTTCTCCGTAAAAGAGATCAAGTCGGTTGTTTTCAGCCTAGGGCGAGACAAAACCCCAGGTCTAGATGGTTTGCTGGTAGCCATTTACCAGGATTTTTTGGATGCTATAGCTCCCGATCTTTTGGCTTTCTTCACTGAATTCTTCCTTAGAGGTAGGATAAATTTTGTCATCAATTGTACCTTCCTTTCTCTCATCTCCAAAATCAAAGAGGCAGAAAAGCTTAGAGACTTCCAGCCTATAAGTCTGTTAAATTCTTCATATAAAATTCTAGCCAAAGTCCTAGCTGCTCGTCTGAAACCTGTCCTACACTTCGTCATTGACCATACCCAATCTGCTTTCATTGCTAATAGGGAAATTCTAGATGGGGCTTTGTCTGCTCATGAAGCCATCCATTCTAAATACCTTTATGGAGAGAAGGGTTTGGTCATTAAGCTGGATTAGGAAAAAGCCTATGACCGTGCAGACTAAAGCCTCCTAAACAAGATTCAATTTTGCATGGGATTCGATACTAAGTGAAGATCTTGGATCGTGGGGTGCATATCCAACACCCTTTATGGGGAACTCTTTACCATAACCATCTCTAGCCTTTTTGAGCTAGGTACTCTCAAGGGACTCCAAACATAACCTACCATACCCATTCTCACACACTTGCTCTATGCAGATGATACTTTAGTCTTCCTAGATGGTGAGGTCCCCCAGGTTGATAGTCTCTTGCACTTCCTTAAATGCTTTGAATCAGCTACTGGTATGAAGGTTAACCTCTTTAAGATCAAAATGTTAGGTATCAAGATTTCTAATTCTAAGATTTCCGTCCTTGCTCACAAGCTAGGCTGTAAAGTTGACCCTCTTCCCTCTACCTACTTGGGCCTTCCCCTTTGTTTAGGGAAGCCCACGAAACGGCTTTGGGACAACCTTATTGAGAAGTTCAATTGGTAGGCGAAATTCTTATCTCTGGGAGATAGAATCGCTCTCATCAATGCCACCCTTGCCAACATCCCCATTTACCAGATGTCCATTTTCCAAATTCTTGTTTCTGTGGCTAATCGCTTGGAGAAACTCATGAGAGACTTTCTCTGGTGTGGCACCTCTGCTGACTTCAAGTTCCATTTAGTATCTTGGAATAAGATCTATTGTCAATAAAATTTGGTGGTTTGGGATTCAAAAAACTCAGGCTTATGAATTTTGCCTTCTTGGCAAATGGTGGTGGAGTTTTACGTCCCCCCACCCTTTCCTTTGGAAATCTATCTTCCAGACTAAATATGGTCTTGAAGAAAATGGATGGTTTCCTCATTCCCCCATCTCTCGAGCCCCTACAGCTTTGGAAGTCTATCACTTCTGCTAAATCTTTTTTCCTAAACCACACTAGATTCAGTTTTGGTAATGGTCTCATAATTAGATTTTGGAAAGACCTCTGGTTACAAGACCAACCCTTCCACCTCTGTTCCTCCTTGCTTCTAACCAAGATGCCCTTATCACTCACTACGTTGACCGTATAGGCAACTCCCTTACGTGGACTCCCATTTTCAAAAGGAACTTACTTGACTCTGAATGACCTCTGTTATTATTACTCCTTCAGCTTCTCAATCTCATTTATCCTCCACCCCCTTCCAGAGTGGATTCTTTAATTTGGACCCCTAATCCCTCTGTCGTTTTTTCTGTAGCATCCTTCATTGCTTGCCTTCTACCTAACTCAAACCTTTCTCCTCTCCTCAACAAAATCTGGTCCGTCCCCATCCCCCCCAAGGTCCAGGCCTTCCTATAGATCCTCAAGGTAAGACCCTTACCTTGGACCAAATCCAGAAAAGGGCTTTTTAGCGAGGAAGATATTCCTCAACTTTTCATCCATCGCCCCTTTACTTCTGCCCTATTCTCCAATATTCACTAACATTTCGATTTAAGTAAGGCAACCCCTCAAAACATCCTTGATATTCTCAGGGTCTTCTTCTCGCCACATTTTCCCCCACAAGCCACAAAAATTTGGCATATCTCTATCACTATTTTGTTTTGGTCAATTTGATTGGGGAGAAATACGAGAACTTTTAGAGGTATTGCTAAAATCTCTTCCTTTTATCTCAGATTCCTTAATCTCTCCTCTTTCTTTTTGGGTTTCTCCTACCCCCTTAATCTCCTGTTTTCCAGCCTCATCTCTTTGTGGCAGCTGGTTGAGGTTTCTCAATCTGCAATCTTTTGTTCTTAGTTTTTCAACCTCTTGGAGTAAGCCCCCACAAGGCACTCTCAAACAAAATACGGATGGTTCATCCTATGGGTATCGTAGCCCCTCAGGCTATGGGGGCACCCTTGCAAATTCAAAGAGCATCTTTTGCCACTTCTCAAGCCCCTTGGGAGTCACTGATTCCACTATCGCTGAAACTAGGGTATTACTAGAAGGACTAAAAAAATGTGCACTAAATGTTGAACACTTTTCAGCTGTTCAAGTAGATTGTGATTCTTTAAGCGTGATCAAATGGGCTTCCAAGGCTGCACCACCCCCATGGAGACTCACCTCTTACTTTGACCACATCCATTCTCTATGCAGCAACCTCCTTCAAGTCACCTTCAAGCACATCTCCAGGACCGCAAATTCCATTGCAGATTGCCTTGCCAAGGAAGGTGCATATAATTCCTTCCCTGCCATCCTTTTTCTTAACCAGGTACGCTAACCTATTCTCTCTCCCGTCAACTCTTTTTCTACTCTCTCATCTACCATATCTTCCTTCGACCCCCCTCTTTTTTCTAAAAAAAAGAGGGAGGGGGGGGGGGGGTGCAGGGAAAAAAAAAGAGAAAAAAAAAAGTTTAGAACTCCACTGCTGTTTTCAATTTTTGGCCAACATCTCTCTCTCAATCTTCACATCCCCACTCCTTTGTTTTTCTCTTCTGACCCCTTCCTCCCTTCTAGTCAACCCCTGCTCCTCAATCTCCTTCTCTCTCTGTCTCCTTCGCTCTCCCCTTCGAGCTCTTTCAACCTCCCCCTCTCTTTATCCCACTCTTTTCTATCTTTCATCTCTGCTTTACTCCCTTCCAACCTTCCTTTCTTTCCTCTTTTGCCTCTATAACGATATCCCTCTCCTTCCACTTCGCTTTCACTCTTTTCTTCTCATTCCTCTTCTCTCTCCCCCTCGGACACCCCCCACCCCCTCTATCCCCCTCTTAGCTTGTTGATACCAAGGACTCCCACTCTGCCCCTCACACGTCTCTTCTGCATCAACTGCTGGGACAGCTCCTTGCCCCGATAATGAGGGTGTTCCGGCTGCCCTGAGCCACACTTGGGGTGAAAGGGCAATTTGCACTCTTGGGAGTTTGGATCCCTTCTGACCCCTACCAGTATAGCTCGAAGGGCCAGCTCATGCACTTTCTTTTGGCGACAAAACACTTGACAGCTAGGCTTTCCTCTCTAACCTCTTGCACCATGGACCCAAGGACCAGTCTACTTTCTTTTTTTCCAACTGTATATTTTCTACCTTTGTGGACGTTTTTTCGGAATTCCATTATTATAGATGTTTTATTTCTTATAGGTCTTTTTAGATTTTCAGCTTCTCGCCTTTTGTATTTTCATTATAGTTTTGCTTCTCCTCCTCCCTCCTTGTATTCTGAGCAACCTTTTTGTGGGCTGGCATTTTTTTCCACTTCGATGGCTATGCAATTACCCTTTCCCATTTATACAAGACAAACAGTTTCAAAAAACAAGGGGCAGCAGCCCACGTCTCAAAAAGTGGCATCACCTTCATTCACTTTCACGTGGGCCCACCAACCAATCGTACTACACACGCACTGATAAGCATGCACACACTCAACAATTCACGAGGCTTTTATAGTGGTAATGGCTTCTTTGAATTTTTTATGTGGGACAAATAGTCCCATTTCTTCACCACGCACAAAACAAACTATGGGGCAATATCTCTCTCTCTCTGCTAAGAACCTATCTCTCTCGTTGGTGTTTCTCTCTACACTAAAATCAAAAATTTCTAAAGTAATAAAAAATAAATTGAGTAGAGAGATTCATTTATTGCCATGAGTTGCATTTTAAACTTCGTTTTGACTATCAAATGAATTTAATAGACAACGAACACTCAGACATGAGACAGGTCCACAGGATTTACATATTTCTTATGCAATAATGAAGAGCTATTTGCAATTGTTACTATTTTTTATATAAACCTTAAAAACTAGTTTTTCTAGAAATTATAGTGATTTTTTGAAATTTTTTGAGGTTAAAACTTGCCGATCTGACCCATTCTCCGATCCGAATCGTTGATCCATCAATCCAACACGATTTTTGGAGTGATCCGAATCGTTGATCCATCAATCCAACACGATTTTTGGAGTGACCGATCTGGGTCACGGATCCGTCTTTTAAACCTTGGTAATTACTAATACGAATTAGTAAGTTGTAAAGTAGTAAAATAAATCACCATCTCAAAAATAAATTCCGCTCACAACCAGATGAGGTAGTGATTAGGCTCAAGATCCGAATGGCCAACTTTTGTAAGTTTGGAGCACTACACCTATGCTGGCTCCACCAATTGGTTGCAAATTCATTATGAATTATAATTACATATGAAATGTAAAAAACAAACAACAAAAATGGAAACATGAAACTTAAACTTAAAGACTGGGTTGAGTATATTATTACCTAGATAAAGTTTGTTCTTTAGTCTTATTGCCATTCCACTCACAAAAGACTTCAATGCGTACTTTTAACTTATTAGTTCATCAGCGCATATAATGTCTTGGATATCATGTTTAGGGACTAGCACATCCAAACATTTATTAAATCCAGTCACAATTGTGTCATCTATCTGTATACCTCTATAGCATAATAAAAATCTAGGAAAAATAAGAACAAGCTGCATGCAATTGTCGATATAGCTGCCTATCCCACTTCTCATCAATAATCTCCCAAACTGACTCATAGCAGCTCACATCATTATCCAATTTATGGGTTATCTCTCTCTTGCAACGTTCCATTGCCTCATATATGAAGCCCATGAAAAGCTTGTCACTATCAACCATGCGTAGGACTTTGACAAGAGGAAAAAAAATACCTTAAGAGTGCCCTTCACTCGCCAAAATGCCTTAGATAGAACAATATCTCACTTTCTTCCCTTTCTAATCCCTGGCCCACTTACATGCTCTCCAATCATCAGAGATGAACATCTACCTCAACTAGACTCTCTTTAAATGTATGTTATGTAGATAGAGGTACCAGGTAGAAAATCTCGGACCACCAGCCTCACTATCTCCTTTGTAAATATACACATCATGCTGAGGGTGAGGGTGAGGGTGAGAGTGAGGGTGTGGCTATAAATGAAAGTTGTAACTGACCTAGCCTTCCTAACTACACCGGTAATCTCGCTCATACCACTGATAGCCTCAAGCATGAGGTCTATGCAGTGTGCTACGCATGGTATCGAAAAGATATGAAAATAGGCTATGCACAACAAATTAGCGGCAACAACATTGGGAGCAGCATTATCTGTGATAACCTATATAACATGTTGCTTCCCAACCCCCATGATGCCCTTCTCAAACACTTTAAATATGTAATGGCCACCATGGCTATCATTAGAGGTATCAATAGACCTAATTCCCTATAAGAACAATTCACCAACAAATTCATCTGATTTCTTTTGTTCTTATCACTCCAACTATCAATCATAATAGACACCCCAAACTGAGCCCACGCATCCATTTGCAACTCCACAGACTCCCTCACGACATTCATCTCTTTTTTAAAAAGAGGCTCTGAAAGCCCATATTAGTTTGGCGGCTTTAACCCGGGCCCAAATTGGCCAATTGCCTCTACCAAGGTCTAGAAGTTGCTTAGGCGAGCGGCATTAAAGGAATGCTCGCTTCATTAAACCACCGAGCAATATATTGAGCATCTCTCTCTCTCTCTCTCTCTCTCTCTCTCTCTCTCTCTCTCTCTCTCTCTCTTCCTTCTTGATCCTATTTTAACCGGTTGTTTTTTTTTTTTTTTTATAATGTTAACTTTTGTATTGCTGAAGAGAGGATAGTACAGTATAAAGTTTCTTCGGGAGATCCCTCTAGACGGGACTCCCGGTACAAAAAACCAGTAGCCCCTGAACCGGGAGTCCCGTCTAGAAGGATCTCCTGAAGAAACTTTATACTGTAATATCCTCTCTTCAGCAATACAAAAGTTAACATTATCAAAAAAAAAAAACAACCGTTGAAAATAGAATCAAGAAGGACGAGAGAGAGAGAGAGAGCTGCTCAATATATTGCTCGGTGGTTTAATGAAGCGAGCATCCCTTTAGTGCCGCTCGCCTAAGCAACTTCTACACCTTGGTAGAGGCAATTGGCCAATTTTCAACGGTTGTTTGCTTCTTGGTTTTCTCACCTGCAACCTCAAGATTAGGTGGCGCAAAAAAGAATCCACAGGACCCCTAAACTGAGGTCTCTTAGGGACCCAAATTCAATTGCAACTCCCTTTCCTTTCCTAGGCTGGAACATAGCAAGCTGCTCCACCTCATCACACCCCTCCTCAACACTCTCATCATCATCATAAACACAAACCCCAGACCTTAGCTCTGCTATGCATGTCTCTTTTTCCTCTTTTTACTATATTCATAAAATTTTTAATCTCCTCCCTAATCGTATCAAGAATCTTTTTACATGGAGCAACATACCCCTGATACCGGTAAGAAGTTAATCTCAAGAATATGAGTTATTGCTTTTTATGCAATTTTTATCTCAAGAATTTGAGTTATGACTATATTTCCAATTCGAATCACTACTTATATTAGAAACCGAAGAAGACATCTCAAAATAACAAAAGCAATCTGAAATACAAAATTTTTTAACTAACCTTGATTGCTCGATCTTCAAACTACCACCCTTGAGATGTCTCTCAATCTCAAATGCTTCCTAAAACCCTCTAATAGGCATAAAAACTATCCAAAAGCAAATCCAGACAAAAAGGATGACGTCTAGATTGATTTTTCGAAACTTTGACACATCCGCCTATCTTATGGGAATGAAAAATTTCCACTTTTTTGTTGTGTATCTCTCTCTGAAACGTCACAAATGGGGTTTGGGTTGCATAAGAACCTAACACCCTTCTGCCCTTAATTTACCAAAAAAAAAAAGAAAGATCAAGAGAGCCCCTCCACTAGGGGCATTTTCACCCCTTGACGGGCACAAGCCTTGAGCACCCGCCTGGGGCTAAGCATGCAGGGACCCCCTACCCAAGGGTGCCACATCACCTAGACCCCTTGGCCTGCATAGGCGGGCCACTTTTTGAGTCACTAGTGACAGCAAAATATCAAATCGATAACGATTTGCTGAACTTATCCTTCTAAATGGTTTTGTTTCCAATGATCAATGCAACATGCAACCAGAATATCATAAGATGAACTCAAAAATGTTACTCAATATAAACAAACAAGAACATTCACTAGAATAATGAGCCATGCAATGCAAAACACAAATTGACCGCTAGTTCATTTCTTACATAAAGCAAAACTTTCATGCAAAATAAAATGAAGCCAATTTACTAGCATCACATATTGTTGATTTATAGAGCAAGATATGCTAAATAGTGATTACAAAAGAATCACGTCAAATACAGTCAAGCTATCATCATAACAAAGTAAAATGGCAGCATCGGAGAATATCTAGGACACTTGGATCAAAATTAAGAGAGAAATACTTGTTTATATGCTTGGAAGCCTTCTTCTTGTTGGTGATTCCTCCACTGCGTTCTAGTTCCAATGCGCGCAACCTGTTCTTATAAGCTGGAGTTCTCTTAACCATACTTATAGCCTGCACCAAACAAGGGCCCACCACATGATTTTATGCTTCTGTTTGGCCAGCCCAAAGGATAAAATTAACAGAAATAGCCTACTAATAACAGATTTAAAGTCAAATCTATAAAACAATAACCCGATAACCTTAACAAATTTTCTCTTAATGCAGCTACATTGTTTGACATCCTGAGCTACAGAGCCCAAACGAATGGGAAATGCAAGGCTTTGGCAAATTACATCATGAAAGACCCGCAATGCTTCATTTCTAACAAATCAGAACGATTGAAAAAAAATTACAAAAGGCACCAACACCAAAGCCTAACCAACAAAGAACACCCTAGAAATATTGGGATCTTAAATGATGCGCAGCAATGTTGACATTTAAACATACCAAAAAGATATAACTGTCAGTGAATGCTTTTGATGGATTTCATGGTGCACTCCAAAATGAAAACAATTTTTTATTAATTAATGATTCATAGAAATGTGACTTACCAAATGGAAGGAAGTAATTAAAAAATGGATAGAACATAGCACAAGTTTCAGATAAAGTAAATTAAATTTTCTGCGTAACAACTCAAATATGCATATAAATAAGACAACTGGAAACACATAAGCACCGGTTGAGACTGATGAATACAAGATTATTGATGACGGCATTGTAGCCCTCCAATGTTGGCCCATGCATAGGCAAGGATCCAGGTTGTTTGTTTCTTATACATACCTGTGGTGGTCCAAAAGAGACTTGTTTAATCTTTATTAATTTGTTTTATTAACCTTAGGGGGAGTTAGTCTTTCATCCTTTTATTCCATAAAAGTCATGCAAGGAAATTTGAGGAAGCAGTAAAATCAACAAGAAACAAAGCTACGGGAAAACACAATTCAAAGAAACCTAAGATTTGTTTTCCATACCCCAAGCTAAGGTTCCAAATGCCTAAGCTTCTCTCTCTTTCAATTTCTAAAAATCATGTAGAACTAACCCTCTCAAGGCCCCACACACTACTTAAGTATTATAATTCAATGTTCAAAGACATTATATGTCCATACAATAATTGAAAAAACCAATATATCCTAACTTAAACTTAAATTCGTAATGACAGTTTTACCCCTGTGAACATACTCGTGACTAATACTAATGAAGTAAATAAAAAAAATAAAAACCCTAGAATCCCTAAAATACTAAAAAACCCTAGAAATAAATCTTAAAACTAAAACTATAATATACATCCTTTAAAGTTGAATAAAAATAAAAAATAAGAATAATTTTGCCCTTTATCATTCTCCCCTGGTTGGAGAAAACTCATCCTCGAGTTTTGAAGTGTGCTAAGATGAAATTAGCACTAGTCCGGCAAAATTCTTCACCTCAAATATTTTAAACATGATCCTGGAACTTGTGGGTTACTGCACTAATCAAAACCCAATGATTGTGTATTAGATTTGATAAACCCTCGATGAAAGGGCCATTGTATGTCCGTAGAATATTTTTTCACATTTGTTGAAATTGCACCACTTTAGCAATGTAACCCTACTGAATTTGCCCAGACTCAGATCTAGAACACACCACGGGTGCATCTTTGAGATCAGCGATTAAGCCAACAATTTCACCTATCAATTCTCCTTTGAGTCCATCCATTTCCTCGTCAAATATCAATTGAACCATAAAATCTTTGATCATCATCGTATATTGGATCTCCTACAAGATCTTGTTCTTCATCTAAGTATGCGTCGAAGATTGGAAGCAGATCCCAATCTACATCCTGCTGATTTTCGATACGATCTATGACAAAATCAAGAATCTCATCCTCCAAATCGAAAACCCTAGAGTGATGCTCCCCACATCTAGGTCTTATGTCCTATCCTCATCACTTGACTCCCCACGTGGAGCGCAAAAGTGAAAAATCTTGTACTCAAGATCCTCTTAGGCTGAAAGATCATTGTCTTGCCCATTATTGAGGCTCGCAAAATGTTGCGCCAGCTGTTGCACTTGCCTTTCAAGTTCCTCAATTCTATCATCTATGGGATCACAGAGTGGATCTACAAAAATCCACCTTCTACAGCCCCTTCTCACTGCCATGGGTTTGCAGAAATCACAAACCTTAGGCAATTAATGAACAGAATTGCTGAAATCAGCAAAATCTAGGTTGTTTTGGCAAAACTTTGGCCAAAATCAACAAACCTTAGACCTCACTGTAACTTCCCCTCTTTGTTGTTGCCCTAGGGCACCAAAAAATTGATGCTACAGTAATTTTGTATATTTCTACAGTTACTCCGTACAATACTACTTCAACTGCAAAAAAGGTGAGATCACTCACTATTTTCTAGGCTTCCAACTGCAAATCACTCGTCAACCTCCGACTTCCTAAATAATTGGCACGACATTCTAAGGTCCAAACCCAAAAGACCCCCACGCTTGAACATCTAGAGTCCTCCAACCCAAGGCACCATCAAGGTCAACATTGATGATTGCCCTCTGAGCAATCCCGGACCCTGCGGAGTTGGAGGCACCTTAAAGACTACAATGGAAATACAATTCTTAACTTCTCCATCCACATTCATCATTGGAATTCAAATTGGGCAGAGGCTATTGCCTTGCTCGAAGCCCTAAAGAGAAACAACCCGGTTTGGGGAAAATAACTTATCTTGGAGGCCGGCTCTCAGAGTGCCATTTCATTGGCATCAAGAACTTCAGAATCCCCTTGGAGACTAACCCACGTCTTCGACCATGTTCATTTCCTTTGCAGGTCACTTCAAATCACCTTCCAGCATACCTGGAGGGAAAGGAACAGGGAAGCTGACCAGATAACCAAACAAGGAGCATGAACAATTCCAGCCATCAGTCAGCAATGAAGAATTTCTCTCCTTCCTATCTCTTCCTTCTTCTCTCCTATTCTTTCTCTACAGTCACTTCTTTGTTTTTTGCCTCTCCTTACTCCACATCTGGAGGGAAAGGGACAGGGAACTGAACAGATAGACAGAGCACAGACAATTCCAGCCATCAATCAACAATGAGGAATTTCTCTCCTTCCATCTCTCCCTTCTTCTCTCCTATTCTTTCTCTATACCTGCTTCTTAGTTTTCTGTCTCTCCTTACTCCACACCTATTATTTATTTTTCCTATTCTGCTACTCCCTCTATTCTCTATCCACTCCTCACTCCTCTTCGACTCTCTCTCTCTTCACTCTTCTACTCTCTCTACTCCTCATCTACTTCAGATATTCTATTCTCTCTTTTCTACTCTACCCACTCCTTACCCTTTCCCCACTATTCTCCAGCTACTCTCCACTCTCTTTCTTCTACTTTGCCTACCCCTTATCCATTCTCTTTCCTATCTACTTCATCTCTCTTTTTTGATAACAAAACTTTTTCTTCTTTTACCCATTTTGTATGCATGTTTTTCTTTAAATTTTGCTACTCATTCACAGCTATAGTTTTATAAATATACATATATTGCAATGTTTCAAAAAACGCTAGCCAGCCCTAGGCAGTTGGCCTGGCACCCAGCGCTCCGGCACTAATCAGACGCCCTAAGGTGAAAATATGCATATATGTGTTGTTCAGATGCAGAGAGATGGGTTTTTTTGCATTTGAATGTATTCTAAGTAACTTTTTCCATGCAAATATATACGCATGAATCCTAAACACGCTCAAAACCTCAAATTATTGAAAATTTAGTGAGAAAACATAAACAAGTCTAGGTGTATTAGTCTCCAACTCTCCATTTCATACTCCATTGTGACACACGATCATGATACACAAATAAAAGACAAGATGAAATACAAAAGAAAAGCACAAAACCAATAGTCCAAATGTCCAATACATTTCAAAAGCAATTGATTTGGGGTGTTTGTAGGGTTTAGAGTTTTTTCTGTTTTTTTTTACGCCCTTTCCACTTTAAGGGTTAACATACCCCCAATACTCTTTAAAGACAAATTCACGGGTCAAGATGACCCAAAATGCCCTTGGGGGCACTTTTTACTACACAAAAACGTGCCCAGGTCATGGCGAGGTGCCCAGGCACTGGGACCAAGGGAGGGCCACCCAGGCCTAGACGTGTGCCCTGGGGTCATTTGGGTGCCTAGGCGCTGGCCTGAATGTTTTTTTGACCAATGATATATTGTCAACTTGATCCCAAGAAAAAACAAAGAGAGAGAATAGGAAAATTATGCGGTTAGGCCACATGCTATGAGACATGCAATTGCTAGAAAGTAATTGTGGGCTATATTGATGATAGAGGCAATGTTCCTACATATACTAGAAGATGACTTTTGTCAAAATTGGAGGCAGGAGTCAAATAATTTTATTCTGGCAACCGGGAGTTCAGGAAAATCCTATCAAAAATGACTAGTCCCCCAGTCAAGACTCATTGTCTTAAACAAATATTGGGGATAGCAAAATCTACTTTCCAAGAAGGCTTCTTCAAACCTACAAGCAATTAACAGAAACTGAACTGAGTCAAATTTATTATATCTGGTACCTGTGTGTACCTGGTCCATTGATTTAGATACTGGAATGCTGAAAGAATCAACAATAGGCCAACTAAAACGGCACGAGGATCCTGCAAAACAATAATTAAACGTTCAACATCATGCAATATATGTTTCTGAATAGGCTTCTATGTAAATGAGCACCATATGTCCAGTATTTCTTCAAATGAGGAAACATGATAGCATCTTACTGTTTTGTGCCCATAATATGCGTGATAATAACGAGCAGCATTATAGAATACCTGTAACCAATAACCCAGAAAGTATTACTGCCATAAGAATGTCAATATTCAAACAGCCACAATGCGAGATAAAAATAACATCACATCCTTGATTTGCTTCCAAATGATATTAAGAAACATCTCAATTGATTCTAAATGCATATTAGTGACATGAGCATATCAGCAAACGAAGTTCAAACTTAAAATCACCTCTTTCCCACCATGAGTCACAGTCACATACTACTATATTTGACATGCACCAACTCCCACAAAATTTCATCCAAATTTTGCAAAAAGACACAATTGAAAACATTATACACGGGATAAGTAAACAAGAAGAAACATTCAATAAAGGTCCCGCAAAGACATTACTCATCAGAAAAAAGGTCCTACAAAAATATTCACACTTCCACTAAATAAACCTACTGGTTACTCCAATAATAAAATTCGAGAATGGAAGCAAACGAGCATCACAGATCTAGCAATTATGAGTCCTCAAGTGAATGCAACTAAACACTCAAAATTGATCAATGAGAAAATGTTACCAATATATAAAACAGGATTGAACAGCCTAGACAAGTCCATGCATGCACATACAGATGCAGAATTAAACCATTAAAAATTTATCATAGAGAACTTTCTTAAGACGTAGAATAAACCCAACAGATTAAATCATCAATTGATCAATACTTCAAATGCCCAATAAAATTAGTATTTAGTCATTCATGCAAGCAGTTGGAATTTGGCAGTATTTATGTACCAAATCAGTTACAACAGTATCAAGAAACTACCAACTGATATCTCTTGGCTGTTCATGCTAAAAGATAATCCCTAGGATATTCTTAGCACGGATTATGGCTTCCAGATGTCAACAATCAAGAATGATCAGTTTTGTGTGTAATAAGTAGATTATGGGAAACATAGTGGCCAACATCTATAATACTCTAAAACTGACGAATCAATCGCACAGTCTATCTCTTTAACTCTTTATGCTCAAATCTCAATGCTTATTCGAACCAATAGATCTCTTCACCTCAACCTTTTCAGGGCACATTAATGGATTATGAAATGGCTAATGTAGAGGTATTTTCCATAACCAACACTTCCCCAGTGTTCTTTAACTTTTAATTCTTCATGCTCAATGCTTTTATAAAGTGAAATACTTCTTGGATCTATATATACATCTCAGCCTCAACTTTTCAGGGTTCACTAAAGGATCACAGCATGACCACAGAAGGTAGATTTCCTCCCTCACTATCACTTTGCTGAGGGAGGTTATGGACCAATATACTGTGCACTGATAAGTTACAATGGCACCAAAGGATATGCCTACTGATTCAGCCAAAAAGGTCATATCCAGAATATCCTTACTTGAGATTGTGGATCCCAAGGACGCAAACATCATCACCTATGACCAAGCAATCTAGCCAGCAATTATGAGTTTAGACCCTGGCATACAAGACTGCATAGTCTAAACAGCCCTAGCTCTTAATCTTTTGACACCCACACACGGTACCCGATATTTGTACCAGAGAAGTATGTGTCAACATGGGTTACCCCTTCACAACAAAGCAAAGGCATGCCATCAATAGAAGTCTACCCTGTTGGATTAAGTTTTGGTCATGACAACAGGACAATAGAGAAGTGTCTACCTCATGGACCTTTCATGTCCACATTTTCACTTAAAAATCTCAACTACCACAAGCATATACTAAGGGAACTTGCAACCCATATGCCAAGGAAAGAGCCACAAAATTATGCTCTTTCTCCAAAGTAAAGTAGTTTTTTGGTGAATAGTCCTTTATGCTAACGCATTAGTAAGAAGAGCCAGCAAACCCATAGTGCACTGCTTGTGACTTTTTCAAAAAGTAGGGAGCATGCAACCATGCTTTCAATATTTTATGTTTTTCATAAATGATAATATGATTCATGTTGTGCATGTAGATATATTTTATATGTTCGAAATTATGATTGACATCTATGCAAAAAGAATATATATGATAATTGGGTCTGAATCCATTATATGGTGCATGGACCCAAATTAGCATTATTTACAAGTTTCTTCCAAATCTTTTGTTGCTTTTCACTATTTATTTTTTATACGCCAACCAGTTATGAAAAACCAATATGGCATCCACCCTTATCATCCGAGTCAATCAGTACAAAGTTGGTCGCAGACATCTCCGATGGTGCACTGCAATAATTCATGCATCTCACTTGAAGATTGTTAAGAAATTTTAACAGAAGTAACAGATGCAGATCATTAGAGGATTAAACAAATAAATAAACAAGTTGCACTAGTGAGTTGTTTATTGTTAATACAAGCAAGCAGCTGGCATGAAATTCCAGGGAGAAAACTTTATCCTGGACTCTTTGCTTGGTGAGCAAACATTCAGTGATGTTCATCCATAGATACCCAATTTTTTATTTCTTAATGGCTCCCATAAATGTTATGGTACCAAAGAAGCAGATACTGTCTAAAAGCTAGAAAATTAAATCACCGAGAACTTCATGAAAGAAAAAAGTTATTCTACAGGCTGCACCAAGGTAAAACTTGCAATCGTCAATCTATACATGTAGATTACACATGGAAACTAAATATAAACTTGACTTACCTCTTCAGGATGTGCAATAGCATAATCATACTGTTCACGGGTAGCTTCATCCTTCAAAATCTGAAAGATAAGAAAACATGGACCATGAGAATATGATGAAGGACAAACCCAAAAGCGTAGATACAAAAATTATTATGGTATTAGTTTTGTTATGCAAAGCTGGAAAAATACTCAATATGAATTCTTTTAGGATTGCATTTTCTCATTTAAAAAGAACCACGCCTATGACCTCTCCAACCACCCCGCACCCTTGACACTCCGCTCCATTCTTGTAAGTACTGGGTCATGGTACAAACCATAACCTGAAGCAGTGTAAACCGCCGATCACTTACATCTACCTCCCCCCTTATCATGCTAAGAAAGGGCAGACATACCACCTTAACCCAGAATTCTCAAAGTCTATACCGCCAAAACTCCAACTCTCTGTCCACTTACCAGTGCCCATTTATGGCCATCTAAACCTCTTAAAGATGACCACCATTAAAACCAAAGCTCTATCCCTCCCAAAACTGTATAACACCTATGCTAGCCTAATACAACGAGACCAACATTTGCAGAACCCACCACCCAGCAGGCCCAGCTTACCAAATATGGTGGTTCTCCAAAAGGTCAGCCAAACCCATGCCTATGCCAGCCTAGGTTTTCTCTCTATTGGGCCACCTAGGTTATGGGCATTCGCCTAGGCATCGGGTAGCATGGACCCCCCCGGCCACCTAGGCGTCGCACAGCATTTTTTGAAACATTGTAGAGGTCTAACTTGGTTCGCTGTTGACCAGCGATATTTTCTTGGATCTACTCTAATCCTTGTTTTATTTTCCTCCATTGCAGACACAACCAATCAGAAGGGCTCAAAATTTCATTTGGATATATATTCTTATTATCCCATACAAATATAAATGAAAATATCAAAAATAAATAATAATCTTATAAGATATAGCATCTTCGAGGGAGCAAATCTTCTTACAAGCAACTTTGAGGGGACAAGTCCCCCATTAGGTTTTCTTTTGATTTCCCAAGCTCTCTCCAGTTCGACTCTTTCCTTATTCATTTCTTTAAGCTTTTAAAAGCCTTCCCTATCTTCTAGCGTTATAAATACCTACTTCCTAAACATGCAAACTTCCTACCTACCAACCTAACCCACCATAAATCCCTATAAACTAGGAAATCCAACCATAAAATAGATCTGATACTTGCCCCATTTTATTCCTACCATTCTAATGGATTTCATACCAGCTAGAATCCCTAATCTAAACAAGGGATGCATCAATTATTTTGAAACTATTGAATACTCCGACTATGTTATGCCAAAAGGAAAGGAAGGGCACTCGGCAAGTGGCTTTGCTCAATTCCTTTCTTGTTTTGTCCTGGGGAAGGTCCAGTTTGATTATGATGGAAGGCGCAGTCCTAAATCCAAAGAAATCAAATTTCGAAAAGCTCAAACTATAGATTCGAAGCATAACCCGATGAATGAGACGAAGGTAGAAGCACCAGTTGTAGACTTTGACATAAGTGGATCCATATCGACTAGTAGGAAAGCCAGTTGTCCGAGTCACTTCCGGCTTGTAGTTGTAGTCTCGAGTGGCGGCATCTGGTTCCGATGTTCAAGAATAGCCCAGTCCCAGAATGAGTAGCGAAAGGTCATTCATGGTTCCCTTATTTCTGAGAATTGACATCTGGAAGAAACGAAGTCTATTTCTGCTCCCAGGGGGTGTGAGCGATCACAGTGAATTGACCGACCGTCAATACTTAGATGCATGCATGCTGCCCCTCCCCACAGGTGGCTCCTTGTGGGAATGGGAGAGCCTTCACACTAGAGCTTTGGATGAGCACAAGCTCACCCTCGCCCGCCTAACGTATCGACCGAAGGATGCCCCAGAGTTCGCTAAGCGAACTTAGGAACACGAGAGGGATTCCATACTTCTTTCCCGTCCTTTAGTCAGTTAAAAGAACTAACTCCTAGGCCTACCCGCTTAACTTAAAGGAAGCACAAGAGGGAGGCTGGAGGACCGCCCTTCGATGTTTCTTTCACAGTATACCCCCTCCATCCTTTGGAGGTGGAAGAAAGGGTACTCAAAAGCTATTGGCCTCAAATTGAATGCAAAAAAGGTGGGGGAGAAGTAGGGTTGAGAATGGGTCGGATCAAGTCCGGATCCATCGAGATCTATATTCGAATCCGAAAAGTATATATCGGATCCAAAAGATTATGTTTTATATTATTTTATCTATAAAACAATATATAAAATAAGATAGTAGACTTAGGTGGGCTGGTCATGTGTGGCGTCAACCCAGTACAGCACCTGTTAGAAGGTGTGAATTAGTTCAAGTGGAAGGATTGCAAAGGGCAAGGGGTAGGCCCAAAAGGATGTGTTTGGAAGTAGTCCGAAAAGATACGGGAATTTATGGCCTCATTGAGGGTATGGCCTTAAATAGAGCAGAATGACGGACCAAGATTCGTGTAGCCGACCCCAACTAATTGGGAAAAGGCTATGATGGTGATGATTATTTTATATCTAAAAATAATATCTAACAAAAAAACACTATGTAACATATATGTATACATATAAATTATTGTATATTATAGTATTTTAATAATTGGGTCGAATTACTATTTGGATCCAAATCTTGGATACATACCCGGATATGGATTGGGTCCAAAATTCAGGTTTCGGATCCAAACTGCGTAAATTCTCAGCCCCATAAAAAAAGGATCCACCCAATCATTTACAGCATATCTCCGAATGAACAAAAGTCATGGTTAGAAAACAATTCCAAGGAAATTACCTCAAGTCAATGAAATCCAAAATAGATACCAGATATAAAAATTAAAGTATCTCTCTGGGTCAAGGTTAGAAGTACCTCATAAGCATTTGCGATTTTAACAAAAAGCTTCCTCGATTCTGGATCCGGATTCTTATCAGGGTGACTGATAATTACCAATAATATCCAAAAACCAAAAACCCTAAGTCAGATCGAAAAATTCACAAAACAGGAAAACGGAAAATAATGAAATAAAGATCATACAATTACTATAATCTTGTCAACATGAAAAATCGTGTCAAAATGAATTCCAAATTGCACGTGAACTTACTATTTCAGTGACAATTTGTAGTAAGCCTTTTTTATCTCTGAAGCATTGGCGCTCTGTGTAACCCTAATTATAAAAAAAACGAGGTGTTAAGATGAGAGAATCCTATAAGCAAAAGAGTAAAATACATACATATAAAATGTGAAATAGAGGGCGGGCGAGGAAATTCACCCAAGTAGATCATAGCAATCATCTTCCTCGCAGTAAATGGCGTGAATATAGGGAAGAAGTGAAGACAACAAGATGAAAATGGCGAGCCAGCGGAGTACTGGCTCCATTGATGCACCCGATGCTGCTTGCTGAGACAGAAACCAGAACCAAACCAGGGATGGGTCGGGTCTAGGTTCAGAAATAGGGACCTGAGTCCAGGTTGACCCAACCTAGATCCATAGTATACGATAGGGATTGTGTACCATGCGACCATTTATATTTGCTACGCACAATCAATCATAGCCGGGTGAAATTCAGAACATTCTAAATATTTTATTGTGGACTTTGTCCCGCATCATCAACTACTTAATTTCAAATGACCTCTTATATCAAAATAAATGATTTTATTAAAAATAATGGTAGTATAAGACCCTCCATGGGTAGAATTTTAAAAGATCACCATTAAATTTAGCACAAATTTTTAAAAAATTTATCACATGAATGTGTGGGAGGGTCTTATAAGATCATTACTCTTTTATTATATACATTTTTTGTAAAATATAATGTATAATATGTTATCATTATCTATATATGCATATAATAGAGTAAGTATTCAAAAAATAATAATATATACAACAAAATTTTTTTCTTTTGTATAAGCAGGTAACAATCATTTCTACCAATGGTTTAAAAAACGGATCGGTGACCCTGATCGGGTTTCCAAAAAACCGATCCGGATCGACGAATCGACGATCCCGATCGAGAATCGGGTGAATCGGTCAGAATAAAGCTTAAAAAAAATCCGAAAAAATTATTAAAATTCATTATAAATATTGTTTTTTAAAAATTCAATAAGAAATGAGGGTACTCCATTAAGAATTTTCATGTTTTTGAATGAATATGCGAATATTGATATGTTCTTTCCCTGCATGAACCACCATTTAACATTTAATTTACATCACACAAAAGGATAACCATATAATTATCATGGAATAAGTATATCAACATACATGGACTACAATAAAGCATAAAATTAGTAACATATGATCTAAAAATAAAATGATAGACGACGTTATTGTTCTTCTTGGTCACGTTGGTGCCATTGATTGAATTCGTTTAACAATTCATTGATTCGATCTAAAAACGAATCATCGATATTAGCAGGCATCTGACTATTCCCAAATCCCTGAGTGTTAGTGTTTTGTTGTATTCCCAATCTAAATCCCCGAAGATTGTCCATTCTTCATGCTCATCTGCACTGTCGTGCTCATCCTTACACTGTTGCTGTTGGGACTCGATATGTGAATAATATGGCTGGGATAGGGTGGCCTCAGAATCATCATCTCTCTCATTTTCTCTTTGAATAATATGGATTAAAAAAAAAAAATAACAAATTTTCAAAAAAATCAATCATGGATTAAAAAAAAAAAATCACAAATTTTCGAAAAATTCTATCATGGATTACAAAAAAAAATTCGATCGTGGATTAAAAAAAAAAATCACAAATTTTCAAAAAATTCTATCATGGATTACAAAAAAAAAATTCAATCATGGATTAAAAAAAAAAATCACAAATTTTCAAAAAATTCAATCATGGATTACAAAAAATTCGATCATGGATTACATAAAATTCGATCATGGATTACATAAAATTCGATCATGAATTACAAAAAATTCAATCGTGGATTACAAAAAAAGAAAAAAACAATTCAATCATGGATTACAAAAAATTCAATCATGGATTACAAAAAACTCTATCATGGGTTACAAAAAAAGCAAAAAACAAAAAATTCGATCATGGATTACAAACAAAAAAACAAACTTTTCGATCATGGATTATAAAAAAAAAACAAACATTTCGATCATGTATTACAAAACATTCGATCATGGATTACAAGAAAAAAAAACAAACATTTCGATCATGGATTACAAAAAATTCGATCATGGATTACAAAAAATTCTATCATGGGTTACCAAAAAAAAAAAAAAACAAAAAATTCGATCATGGATTACAAAAAAAAAAAACAATTCGATCATGGATTACAAAAAAAAAAAAACAATTCGATCATGGATTACAAAAAAACCGATCAAGTATTACAAAAAAATCTATCATGGATTACAAAAAAACAAAAAACAAAAAAAAAAAAAATGTTCCGTACGGGACTCGCCGATTCACTGTACGGACTCGCTGATTCCGTACAGTGAATCGACGAGTCACGGTACAGAATCGTCCGGTTCTCTTTAGAACCGGACGATTCCCGTTTTTTTCGCCGATTCGATCCGTTCATGGCGATTCCCGAGTCGAACCGGGCGAGTCCAGTTCGACTCGGCGTTTTTTTAAACACTGATTTCTACCTTTGGTCTTAGCACATGCTCATGCACATACAATATAAGAAAAAACTAACAAAGATTTGGTAGCTATAATGAATATTAATATAGGTGGAATCCCTATCGTCCCATCTAGTGGTTCAAAATACCAATTACTATCTGAATTTTAATTCTTTTTTCTAAAAATCGAATAGCGATGAAATGTTGAGCATATGTACTAAAAGGGTGCGGTTTGTGTAGAGCCTAGGCTCTAACCAATAAAATTAGATCATGCCTTTAAATAGTGTCGAGAAATGTGGTTTCACTACTGGAAATCTTTGTGATAGCCTTAAAATGTATTTTCATATTTATTTATAAAATTTAAAGCTTAAAAAATAGTGTAGACAGACATATTTATGAAAACTTGAAAATTGACGATCAACCAATGCGTTACAAAATACGCTATTTTCAAAACTTGAATTTCATTTTTTTCTCATGTTCATGCATCTTAATGTCGAGATGATCAATTTGAAGATATTTTAGCATCAATTTGATCAATTTTTGAGGTAGTCTCAATTTTGATTGTTTAGAGCCTTAGCTCTATATAAACTTTTCCTGTACTAAAAAATAGGGCGTACAAGAAAAATATATAAAGCAAATATTTTTAAAATATAAAATAATAAAAATATAGTATTTTATATATTTTTATAGGGAAATGACCTTGTGAAACCCTCCCACACTCATGTGTGTAGACCCTAAATGATCACCATTAAATTTGACACATATCTCCAAAAAAGTCAAGTCCCACACCCATGTGATAACTTTCCAGAGATCTATGTCAAATTTAACAGTGATCATTTGGGTCCTACACACATAGGTGTGGGAGGGTCTCATAGGGTCATTACTCATTTTTATATGTTGCAGGATAATATCAAGTATATAAACCTAAAATTTTATCGCAATATGATTTATAAAAAAATAATTAAAATTTAGATAGCGATATATACTTTGAACCACCCAATGAAGATTTAACGGCTATATTATATATATATATATATATATATATATGACCATAAATATCTACATATTGGTTTAATACAAATCGCAGTTAAACCATTAACACGATTAGAACTCAACAATTTTGTCCTTGTATGCCTAAGAGATACAAGGCATAATCGGTTATCTGATTCACTACTTGGAATGGTGGAATCCAGTCTGTGTAGAGGACCAATATATTTTAATTGTTTTCCTAATTATTATGTATCTTTAATAGATCTTAATATTTTAAATGTTTATGTATTGACCATGATTGTGGTAGAACTATTTCTGACCATGATATAGTTCTGGGGACAATAGTATTAGATTTTTCTATATTTGTTTGAAATAATATAGTTTGTCCTTTCGTATCTACTTGAAGTACATTAGGACATAAAGTAGTCATAACTTTATAATATATTCGATATATTATGGCAATATTTTGGGATCCTATTCTTATGTCAAATCCTTATGTTTTCAGGTTCAAGGATAAAACATTTAAAATATTAGGATTTGTTACAGATACAGAATAATTAGAAAAACAATTAAAATATATTGGTCCACTACACAAACTGGATTCCATATTCCAAGTAGTGAATCAGAGAACCGATTATGCCTTGTATCTCATAGCCATACAAGGACAGAATGGTTGAGTCCTAATCGTGTTAATGGTTTGACTGCGATTTGTATTAAACCAATATGTAAATATTTATAATTCTTATTTTTATGTTCTTGTAATATTTTATTTGATAAGAGTTGAAAGTCTTCCTGGTTCGTAGTAACAGACAAAGTTTGTTCTACTGTTTTTATAGCATAACCTATTTTTAAATCAAATGTTCCTTTTTTGTAAATATTAGAGATGGGTACTTTTGGTATATTCCAATTTTGTATTTGATTTTCAATACCATTTATCACTACTTCTTCTTTGTTCTTAATTCGTAGAGTATTACTAGTTTGACTAGCAGCTTTATCTATGAGATTTTTAATAAAATTTTCAATTTGTAGGTTGCGGATGAGTGTTATCTGGACAGTCCTCTTTGACTACCTCTTATGCCTGTTTCGACCTCAGCGGCTCTTCTGGCTTTAACGGTCTTTAGACTGGGTGTCTGAGCGTCTCTAACCCCAACTCCTCGGACCAACTTTCTTAAATGGATAATTTTCTTAGATTTCCTAAGATGAAGTTGTTTTTCAAACTAATGATCCTCTACGAACTATGAACAGTGAACAAGTGTGAACTGGTATGGCTCTGATACCATAACGCACCAAGATCAACCAGTTTCAACCAGTTTGCGACTATTTAGTGTACAGAGTATAATTACAAATCTATTTAAAACTCCATCTTAGGAACATGAACAAAGTATAATTATAATTGATTAATTGTTGTAAGATAATAAAAGAATAAAACGATTAGAAAGACAGCAGAGATTAAAGAAAAATCTAAGACAATCCACGACGTATGCGTTAAATTCCTAATTTTATGACTGAATACTATTTTAAATTGCATGAAGAATAAACAGAATGATCATATAATAAACTATTGCAACTCACTGTTTACAAATACAATAACTGGAGAAGATACTCCATTCAGTAGGACAGTAAGAGGGAAGAGAAGGGATATTACAATCACACATTTAAAATTATAGAGTAATAGAGGTTCCCAACTGTATGTCGTTTATAAGGGACTGTTATGAAAGCAAACCTACTGTATGAGAATTTACAGTAGTAAAGAAAGGAGAAAGAGAAAGAGATGAGGAAGAGATGACTCATGAATGTGATGAAGAAGGTCTTCTCGTATGGCATCCTTGAAACTCGACCTGCTTTTTTTGTTGAAGGAGGTGGTATTTATAGATGCAGGGATGCGTCGATGTGCAACAGGTGGACGGCTGGGATGCGTCTATGATTCATCCTTATCTTCAGGTGAGCTGGCTGAAAGTGATGGCCGAAGGAGAAGGAGTGAGGACACGTCGGTGATGTGATATAAAGATGTTGTATGGATAAGGGTTGTTGTCGTGACACATAAATGTCGGGGATTTGTCGGGAATGTGGTTGTTTCTCATTGCTTGACGAATGATCGATGAAGGCATTGATGTGACAAATATTTAGTCAAATCAAAACGAAATCTTGTAACACTGTATTTGGGTTCTTGTCTTGATACGTGGCGATCGCTGGGTAAGGAGTTTACTATGCAGTAGTCTTATCGTGTGAAAGAATCTTGCTTTTACTGTTTAGCAGGTCATATCATCAAGTGAAAGAGAGGGTCATATCAGATCTGGGATATGTTGTAGATAAGATATTATGGAGATAAGATATTATGGATTATTGGGCCTATGGGTCTGGTTTTTTACTGAAATCCTCTAGTAAGGGATTACCAGATTAGATTGTTTCTTCTGATGTCGCCGGTACTGTAGAGGGTTCAGCAAAAATTTCAAAGAGTTGTTGTTCTAATTCAGTAAGAGTAGCATGAGGATAGGCTTGTTTCATTTGCTTAATATAAGAAGAGAAAGTATGTAGGTCAACAGTAATGAGTGCAGTATTATGAGCAGAAGTATTATACATCTCAGAGGATGGAGGAATCCTTTTGAGATGATTAATACGTGGGTCTGTGCTAAATATATCTCACCATTTGATTTTAATTGTTTTTCCAAGACGGGGAATGTATGTATAATTATTTGAATTATTTTCAGAAATGGCATACTCCTATTTGTAGATCCAAGATATTTGATATATGGACATGAAATAAAGATGGTAGTCTACCAAATCTGTACAAGTATTATGTTCAACAAATTTATTTTGGAAGGCTTGGAAGTTGTCTGGTAGTATTTGGGTAGAAGATCCCCAGATAAGGAACCAATGACGGAACCAGCTAGGAAACCTTTCAAGTATAGGCATTTTGAACTGTATGTACCAGGAATGAGTATTATTAGGATTCTGGTATAAAAAGACTTTATGCCAGGCTTCAATGTATTCAGCATATCGAAAATATTTGTATTGGTATTCAGTATTTAATAGTTTTTTCCCTTGCTTGGGGTTATTACCCCAATCCTCATAAGTAAGTAATTTTTTGATCTGTAGCTTAGAATAAGCAGACAGGTTTGTATTTCATTAAAAGAAATGAACAATGGAAACTGATCCTGTTTCCATTAAAACGAATTCATATCATTCACGGGTTTTGATACCATTGATTGGGTTTAAATGGTTTTGAAGGTAAAGGGGAGCTAATTTATGTGGGTCAATGTGAATGTGTTTGTCATCGATGGGACTATCAGTGAGGAAAGCATTATCTATATAAGTAGATTTAGGTACTGAGGAGGTTGGCTTATTTGGGGTTTGGGCTGGAGACACAATGTCCATTATTGCAGATCATGGCATTTGATAATTTATATTTAATATATAATCGACTACCATCAGCAGTGTTTAAGATTTGAATTGTTTTATCAAAATATTTAATAGGTACTAATCCTTCATTGAGACAGTTTAAATCTGCTCCATAATCTATTAAGGCTAAAGATTGGAAGTCATACTCGTCATTGATTACAATTTTGATTAATGCAAACCATTTTTGAGTAATTACTTTATTAAGTATACTGACGGATGTAGTATCGTCTTCTTTTATTTTGACTCCTGAAGATTCAGGTGTATTTTTATGATTATAAGTATGGACTAAATAATCAAATTCAATATCATCATTTTCAATTGCGGCTTCTGAAGCGTTATTTTGTAACTCGAGTATTTGTATCCTATGTTTTAATTGTGATACTTCACTTTTAATATTATTGACCTCTATTTTAAGGTCAGCAATAGTGGGTTCTTTATGAATAGCTTCATGTTGGCTGATTCTTTTCATTATAGTAGGGAAATTATATTCATCTGGAGGTTTGATTAAAGCAATTGGTTTGGGTTTTTCTTTAGTTAAATTAATAAATTGTGTGATAACTTGTCTTGTATCATCAGGGTCCGCTATTTTTTTTATCAGATTGAGAATAAAATTATCTTCTTTTGTCAAGGTATGAAGACTATGAGTTGGCATTCTACTAAAACAAGTTGGAGTTTTACTAGAGCATTGTTCACATGGATCATTAATATATATATATATATATATATATATATATATATATATATATATATATATATATATATAAGAGCATTGTTCACATGGATCATTAATATATATATATATATATATATATATATATATATATATATATAATATAGCCGTTAAATCTTCATTGGGTGGTTCAAAGTACATATCGCTATATATATATATATATATATATATAATATAGCCGTTAAATCTTCATTGGGTGGTTCAAAGTACATATCGCTATCTAAATTTTAATGAAAAATTTAGATAGTACATATCTATATGAAAAATGATATCATGGCACATGTCATTATAATATGATGAAGCCACACTTCTATATAATACAATTTATATAGGCTATTCATTTTGGTGAGATGCGCAAATCTTAGCCTTCAAAGAATTTTTTTTTTCCTTGCATTTTAGATAATTTTTTCATCATTAGTAATGTTAAAAAAGATTAATCTGATTTTGAAATCATAAAGACCTAGATCGTGAAATTTATGTAATGGACGATCTAATTTAGATTCATTGTTGCAGGAGACTCATTTTAACCATATAGAGGGAACAATTTTATTTTATTTTTAAATGGATTATTGAGATGAAAAAAGTGTGTGTGCAAAATTCCAAGTCATACAAATACCACAAATATGATTTTTAGAAGTGTGGTTTCTTATATTATAATGACATGGTGACATGATATCATTTATGTGCGTTGCACATAGAAATTAAATAAATCAGTTGCACATGGAAAAGGAATAAATCAATGACATAAATAATTGTGTAAATATATAATGTACATAACATAGAAATAGAATGTGCATTCACGCAACTAATCACAAATATACAACACAAAAGTATATTCATATGCAATAACCGATCATGAACCATAAAATCATGAAAAATCAAAAACAAAAAATAATAAAAGTAGCAAAGAGATGCATCGTTAGATTTATTGAAGAAACAATTAATTAAAAGAAATTAATCATTTTTATTTTACTCTTTTTCTATTTTTGCTCAACATGTATTTTTTCCTGAATAATTTCACAGAAATAGGGAAAAAATAACCATGATACAATAAAAAGATATGGCATTTCAGATAATTAACATAAAAAAAAAATGATATTTCATATAATCAACATAGAAAAATAACATAATTCAATAGTATACAATTTTCACGTCCATTTCCCCCTAAAATATGCAATTAAATAAATTATTACTAGCTAAGTTCAAATATGATATAACAACATAAGCAAAATCGAGGAAAAGTTGTTTATTTACAACTTCTCTCGTCTCTCCATTCTTTACTTCTCTCGTCTCTCCATCAAAAGTTTAAAATATTGATAATCCAATTATAACAAAACGAAAACTAATTTTTTCTACCAAAAAATAAAATCAATCAAAACAAACCTCAAGAAATTATGTATAACAAAAGCCAAAAAAAATCAATAAAACCAAATAAATAAAGGAGTAGAGATTGTTTACAGTAAGAAAGAATACAAATATATGCATATATACCATTGACTTGGAATGAAATAGAATTATGAGTTTTCAAAAGTTTTGAGCTTCTCATCGTAGGAAAAATAAGGAATAAAAGTTGAACAATTATTTGTTTTTA
Source organism: Amborella trichopoda (assembly GCF_054954075.1). NCBI lineage: Eukaryota > Viridiplantae > Streptophyta > Magnoliopsida > Amborellales > Amborellaceae > Amborella > Amborella trichopoda. The sequence continues at coordinate 39,281,147 of NC_142337.1, read as the reverse complement.
AGAAAGATAGGGAAGAAAAAAAGTAAGACGACATATAGTTTTAAAGGAAAAAAGAACAATAACGGGAAATCAGGAAGGGAAGAAATTTGGATCCCATTTCGATTTGTATTTAAAACTTTTACTTCATTTTTATAGTGTGCAAGTTTAATAGACATGGTTAGATAATTATTTTACACGATGTTTATCATTTTAATTATAAAGTATATCATATATTGTATTTTAGTATGATTTATAAAGATACTTATGCGATCAAGTGGTATTTTTGTTTTTTGTTCTAAGCAGTACATTATTTTATTATGTTTTCTTTATTTTTAATACTATTTTACTAAATGAATATTCTCTCCTCCTAAATATATTCAATATTTTATTATCTAAAATTTGTTTATCTCAAAAATAGCATGAGATATATACTGAATACTGTTGTATTATTTTTTTATTCTCAATAACTTAATCTTGATTATCAAATAATTACCCTTTCATCATATCATAATATAGTATCTATATATTGGAAAATTAACATTCATTTTTTGCTTTATAATTATTGAAAAAATAAATGGGGCATAAATGAATTTCAAAGAGCATTTAAAATTCAAGGATTAGAAGTATAATTTTTTAAAAATTTGGATCCATTTTCTATTTGTATTTAAAAAATTTACTTCTTATTATAGTATGCAATTTTAATAGACATGGCTAGATAATTACTTTATACGACATTTATCATTCGAATTATAAAGGATATATATATATATAGAGAGAGAGAGAAATTTATATAAGGTCGCAACCTTAAAATGTAGAATTACAGATGCACCTCAACAATCCATCGTAGAACATTGTCTCAATATTAAAAAACTATCTAATTGATTATCTAGACATCGAGATGTATGAATATGAAATAACAAAACGATTATGAGTCTTAAAAATAGTGCATTTTGCAACACATTATCTAAACTGTCCATTTTCAAGATTTTTATATATTTATAGATCTACTTGATTTTTACCCTTTTTGGATATTTAAATTTTATAATTAGATATAAAAATAGATTTTTCAGGTAATCCTAAAAATGTTTTATATCAAAAATACGTGTTATAATAAATTTTGGAGGTGCGTCTTAATAGGATTGTTTAAGGTTGCAACCTTAAAGAAATCACACCCATATATATATATATATATATATATATATATATATATATATATATATATATATATATATATATATATATATTGTATTTTAGTATAATTTATAAAGATACTAATACGATAAAGTGGTATCTTTGTTTTTTGTTCTAGGGAAGCTTTTTATGCTTCCCCTACCACATAAAACTTATATACTTCCTATTATCTAACTGTCCATTTTGAATGGAAGGCTAAGATTGCCCCAATCACAATGTCACATCTCTGCACTATTTTATTTTAAATTTTTTTTTATAAACTATTTTGACACCAAATTTTGGACGTCCAATCCTCTATTAAACTCGCACTCGCAAAAAAAAAAAAAAATATATTTTCAATAAAATAAAATGACCAAAATATACCTGAAAGTTTCAAGGTGTATTTTGATCATTATATTTTATCAAAAAATTATTTTTAATATGTGCACCCCAATGAGAATATGGCGCGTACCAAATTTCATATTCATACAATTTGTATAAAAAAACTAAAAATAAAATTCATTGAGACATCGGATCTAGGATCAAACGGTTAGTGCCTATCTTGATCAAAATTGGATGGCTGGATGGTAGGGGAAGAATAGATCTTCTATGCTGTAGGGGAAGTATAGAAACATTTCCCTTTTGTTTATAGAAACATTTCCCTTTTGTTCTACTCAGTATATTACTTTATTATGTTTTCTTTATTTTTAATACTATTTTACTAAATGAATATTTTTTCCTCCTAAATATATTCAATATTTTATTATCTAAAATTTGTTTATCCAAAAATAACGTGAGATATACACTGAATACTATTGTATAATTGTTTTTCTTCTCAATAACATAATCTTGATTATCAAATAATTACCCTTTCATCATATCATAATATAGTATCCATATATTGGAACTTTAAAATTCATTTTTTGCTTTATAATTCTTGAAAAAATAAATGGGTAATAAATGAATTTCAAAAAGCATTTAAAATCCAAGGCTTAGACGTATAATTTTTTAAAAATTTGGATCCCATTTTTATTTGTATTTAAAAAATTTACTTCATTATTATAGTATGCGGTTTTAATAGACATGGTTCAATAATTACTTTATATGATATTTATCATTCGAATTATAAAGTATTTCATATATTGTATTTCTGTATGATTTATAAAGATACTAATACGATCAAGTAATATCTTTGTTTTTTGTTCTAATCAATACATTGCTTTATTATGCCTTCTTTATTTTTAATGCTATATTACTAAATGAATATTTTATCCTCCTAAATATATTCAATATTTTCTTATCTAAAATTTGTTTATCCCAAAAATAACGCGAGATATATACTGAATACTATTGTATTATTATTTTTCTTCTCAATAACATAATCTTGATTGTCAAATAATTACCCTTTAATCATATCATAATATAGTATCCATATATTAGAAAATTAACATTCATTTTTTGCTTTATAATTCTTTAAAAAATAAATAAGTCATAAATGAATTTCAAAAAGCATTTAAAATCCAAGGATTAGAAGTATAATTTTTTTAAAAATTGGTTTACTATTTTTGCAGTACAGACAGAACAATTCATTTTAGACCTTTCAAAATTCTAAATTTAATTTTCTGGAAAAATTTAATTGTTCATCGTCATATTAGTATATATAGTAATCAAATAATTCAAAATATGGCATAAATGGATTATTCATTATAATAAACTTAGAAATATGTAACCAACAGTTTCCAAAACATCTATTTTTTTAAAAAAAAACGGAATTTCCTCTTGAATTTTGAAGTCTTTCATAAAATAGGTCAATGGTTACCAATGAAGTTTTAAAGCATGAAAATTTTGAAACTGAAGAATTGAAAACCAATTTTTTTATTTTGAAAATCATAATAAAAAATAAAACTTTAAAATATTCGGGAAGGAAAACAAATAATAATTATAAATTTTTTTACACTTAAAATGCAAACTTTACAATTAAAAAAAAGAAAAAAAGAAAAAAAACAAATACACACTTACATGTAAAAAGTAAAAAACAATTATAGATTATTTTTTGAAGCATAAAATTATATTTATATTTATTTTATACATGAAGTAATAAAACTTCAACAATAAATAGTGCAAAAAATTGATACCTACCGTTAGAGACAATTGTGTTTTTTTATCTCCATGAAATAGGAAGAATACCTTAAAAAAAAAAAAAAAAAAAGACAGAAAGAAGAATAAGAATAGAGATAACGAAAAAAAAAGTATCTACTGTGAATTACTTCAGCTTACCTTCAAACTTGGTTGAGTGAAGATATAATACCTGAAAAATAGCGCAATTACAAAATTTAGATGTAGAGAAATAAGTAATAACTTTTCTCCTCTTCCTATAGAACCTTGTAAAAGTTGGTACTAAGCAAGGCATTTGATAATGCCTTGCACTATGGCCCATACCACTATGAATTCCCCAAAAAATAGGGATTCGGATTTGAGATCAACCTTGTTATGTATAAGGTAACGTGTAATCCCTAGCCCATCAGTAGTGTCATCTAGTAAATTAACATTCATGGAACCCAGTGGTTTAAAAGATAGATTGGTGCTCGGATGGGGTATCCCAAAAACCTATCTGGATCGGGGAATTGGCGATCTAGATTGGGAATCCGCCGAATCGGTCGAATCGGTTGAATTAAACCTTAAAAAAATCAAAAAAATTATTAAAATTCATTATAAATGTTGTTTTTTAAGAATCTAATAAGCTATGGGGGTACTCCATTAAAAATTTTCATTTTTTTTCATCAATATGCTAATATTGAGATGTTTTTTCCTGTATGAACTACTGTTAACCATTATTATTAATTATAATATAGTAAACATGATTAAAAAAGTGCCAGAAAATATTTCCATATCATATGATTAAAAGTAAAAAATAAAACCCCCAATAAATTCTAATGTTATGATATTAAAAAATTCAAAAAAAATTTATCCAAAAAAATAAAAACAAAGATATCAAAATTGATATAAAAAATAAAAACAATGCCTATCGACAACATGCACAATAGTTACAAAAAACTAAAAATACATATGGAAATAAAATATACCGAAAAAACCATTTTAATAATGAATAGCAAAAACTTTTATATGAAAGTTTTTAAATTGGCACTCTAATTAAGTCATTTAATTAGAGAAATATGTTGATGAGACTCATTGAATATGACACGCTAATTTGGAAACATGATGTGCTAATAGTTATAAATTAATTGACACACTCATTAATAATATTAAACTAATAGACATGCTCATTTATTCATTTTTTAGAACATATTAAAAAAACTAAATCCTCTTATAAATTTTAATATTATGACACTAAAAAAAAATTACCCTGAAAATTAGAAAATAAAGATATTAAAATTCAAAAAATAAAAAATGGCATGTTCACCTCACTCCATTTATTGTTGTAAAAAAAACAAATCTTGTGTGCGAAAAATGGGAGTGCAAAATGAGCATATAAAACCAAGTAGCGTATTAAATTTCTTAATAGTGTTGAGTTCTAGGAATTGTCCCGCACCTAAAAATAGAAGTGCAAAATGACCATATAAAAGCCATGATTTTTCTTTCGTAAGTAGTAAATTATTGAGAGCGTGGGAGGTTACTGCTGCTCTTAAGGTTTGTAGAGAGCGGGGACGAGTGGCATGCAAGATTTTGTTGTAGAGGGGACGGGGACGCGTGGCTTACAAGGTTTTGTCATGGAGGGTTTTGTTGTCAATTTTCTATTGGCACGTCTGATTTCGGATATTGCTTGCCGATTCCTGTGTCGGCCCTAGGGGCGATTCTAGGCCGACTCGACACGTCTGATTTATGGCGATTTTCTATTGACACGTCTGATTTCCAATATTACGTAGAAATCGGTACGAAATGGTCGATTCGGTGCCGATTCTTGTGTCAGCCCTGGGGGCGATTCCAAGCCGACTCGACAACTTCAAAAGCAACCAAACCACCATAGTATTTTTGGGTGTCAGCCTCGGGAGGCAATTCCAGGCCGACTCGATGACTTTTACACCATTGATGGAACCACCTAAATTAACATTCACATAATGCAATTAACATATAATTATAAATTTGCAGAAAAGTACGTGGTTGCAAGTATGCATAAAGATGCATTGAACAATAAAAATAAGAGCAAAAAAAAATGGAATTGAATGATGAAAAAAAGAAAAGAAAAAGAAAAACAAACATACCTATTTATATGAAGATGCATGAAGAATAAACTAAAAGAAAAAATAATGAAATTGCATGAAAAATAAAATATGAAAAAAAAAAAAGGAACAACGTACTTATTTTAGATTGGTTATTCATGAAAAATTTAATTGCCATTAATTTTTTTATATATATGAGACGCACGTGATAATCTTCTAAACCTATTTATAAGGCTTCTAAACCTAAATCTCTATGCAAATTGGGAGAAAAAAATTAGAATATTAGGAAACTCGATAGCTCTCATGATCCTAACAGATTATCTAAAATTTTCCAATGAAAAAAAGTAAGTTTCCATTTAATGGTTAATTAAAAATAATTGTTTGCTTGGCAAGTTTGGTCAGTAGAGTGTGAAAGGTGCTTGAGAATGGTAATTTTCAAGATTGATAATTTCTATCCCCTCAAATCTCATTCACGCCGCCCTCCTTTCACTATCTTAAATCGCTCCATTTCCATACATTTAGCAAGGTTCACTTAGAAAAAATATTTCCATACATTTAGGAAGATATAATGCTATATAAGAATATTTTGAATTCTCCTTAGAAAGAGAGAAGACATGTAATTTTTAGGATACCTCTTCTTAGGTAGATTTAGCTTGCAAATTTTTAAAATTTTAACATATCTTTTCTTCCTTAAGAATAAGGGTTGCAATCACCCACATACCCTAAACACTTTTGACTTGTCCTACATCCTCTCTAACAATACGGTCCATTTTTATTTTCGCACCATGTATCTACCTCTTAACTCTGCTTTGATAATGTAGTATAGATATGGTTAAGATTACTCTCGCAGATCCCACTCCAAAAATTTCCCCGTCTTTATGTATATTCCTTTCTCATTATATCTTTTTTAGAAAATCTCTCTTATATATTTTTTGTTCCACAATTTTCTCATCTATCTTAAAATCTCTCCTACAACCTATTGCTCTCTCTTTTGCTCTCTCTTACTCACCTATTCCCTTCTTCTTCACTCCCCTAAGATCTCTCACATGTTTATTTCTCATCTTCTTCTCCCTTACTTATCCTAAAATCTCTCCTTTATACTTTTTGCTCAATATTTTTCTCATCTATTATAAAATCTCTCATACAACCTCTTTCTCTCTCTTACTACTTATTCCCCATCTTTCTGTCCCTTAAAATCTCTCACATGTGTAAATCTCATATTCATGTACTCTCTCTCACTCAAATTAGTTGCAAAGATGAGACATATATTGCTTTATCTCTCTTTCTCTAAAATATGCTATTTCTCTCTCTCTCTTCCCCTAGAGTTAGGATTGTGTCCAACAACCTCTCTACAATTAGGGACCATTCTTATTTTTGTGACACTTATCCACCCTTGACTCTTACATACTTTTTGCTCAATATTTTTCTCATCTATCCTAAAATATCTCGTACAACCTTTTTCTCTCTCTTACTCACGCATTCCCCTTCTTTCTCTCGCTTAAAATGTCTCACATATATAAATCTCTTGCTTTCACACGCACTGTCTTTCTCTCAAACTAGTTAAAAGATGAGATATAAATTGCTTTATCTCTCTTTCCCTAAAATATGCTCTCTCTCTCTCTCAAATAAGCTCTCTCTTATACATACTTTATCTCTTCCCTTAGAGTTAGGATTATGTCCTACAACCTCTCTATAATTAGGGACCTTTATATTTTCGCAACAAGTGTCTACACCTTAACTATTGTTTAATAATATAATATATATGTATATATATAATAATGCAGTATATATGTATAAAAAAAACTAACAATAGCTGGGCAGCTATAATGAATAGTAATATAGGTGGAATGAGAGCCGTTAAATTTTCATCATGTAGTTCATAATGCATATCACTATATGAATTTTAATATTTTTTAGAAATCTAATCATAATGAAATTTTAAATGTATGTACTAAAACATAGAATGGAAAATTAAGAAATATATAAAAAATTTTCTCAAAATATAAAATGACCAAAATACACCAGAAAATGATGGGGGTAATTTGGTCATTTTAAATTATTGAAAATAATGTTTTTTTATTTTTATATGGTACGCAATAGTGTTAGGTATATATAGTAATATATATTCTGAACCACATGATGAATATTTTACGACTGATATTCCACTTATATTACTATTCATTATAACTGCCCAGCCCAGCTATTGTATATATATATATATATATATATATATATATATATATATATATATATATATATATATATATATATATATATATATATATAGATAAAAAAGTTGAAGTTAGCCTACTAACTCACAGCTATATATGAGCCCAACAGTCTATATATATAGACGAAAAGGCTGAGGTTAGCCTACTAACTTATAACTATATATGAGTCCAACAGTTCATATTCAATCTAGGCCGATTTAACAATCACGACCTCGACCTAATTTGTATTTAAATTCTGTTTTCTACAAATTTAAATTACATGAAATTTTAAGCATCCATTATTCTCATCAAGACGTACCTAATAAAATACTAAAATACTAATTTACAAAAAATAAATCCCCCCAACAATTTGGGGGTATTTTGGTCAAATCATTTTTTACAAATTATGCTTTTGATATTGTTATTAGATTCTCATATTTTTAAAGAATACATACCCAATTTTTAGGTCCGGATTCAATCTATGCCATTGGCTCGTATGTAGCTGTGAGCTAGTGGGCTAACTTCAGCCTTTTCCACACACACACACACACACACACACACACACACATACACATACACACACACACACACGCACACACACACACACACACACAAATATATATATATATATATATATATATATATATATATATATATATATATATATATATATATATATATATATATGAGAGTGATTTCAGGCAACAGTTGTATAATAATATAATGAAACAATTTTCAAAAACTATGTTAAGGTAATTAGTTTGACCCTAATTTATAAATATACACTCTTTTCATTCCAATGAGCAATCACAAAAAACAAATTTTAAAATATAACCTAGAATGTGTTTATTTTGCCCAATTAACATAGGCTATCCATTATAATAAGATACTTAGATCTAGGTCTTGAAAGGATTTTTTCCTTTCAAAATTCTTTAGATGGCTTTATTATTAATAGATGAACAATGTTAAAAGATACAGTAAAATGATTTTGAATTTGTAAATGGTTAGATCTTGATATTCACTAAATGAATGATTTAGATTCGTTGTTGGAGGGGACTGATTTTGACCATATCTTGCTACATGTGTGAAAATAAATCACACATGTGGGAGTTTTATTTAACTCTTCTCTGTTTTTATTCTGGATCATTGGATTGCATCTAATCCAATAGTTGTGGTGTTGTAGGAATTTTACTCTTTTAAAGGGATTAAAACCCTTTTGTTTAAAGTGAAAAAAAGTGAGAAAAAGATACATAGATTGGGCTGCCATTGGGTCTTCTCTTGAGAGCTTCATATGCTCTATTTTAGAGAGAGAGTGAGCAAAAGGCTTGAAATCCAATGTGGGTTTGCTGTGGGCCTTGTTTTAGTGAGAGAGTGTTAAAGAAAACTCATTTTTAGGTGTTCTTTGTGCTTTGAGTTTGGGCTGAGTTTAGAGTGATAAAGGTGTAACGACCCAGATTTTTCCCAAGTCAGAGAAAAGGAAAGGACACGCACGGTAGGGAGTGTGTTGCAATGCCATATGAAGAGAGAGCACTGGCTGTGAAAAAAGAGAGCTAGCACTAGCTGTCAAGAGAGTGAGATCAATGTCGTCTGTGAAATGGGAGAGGCACTAAGAGAGTAAGTCAGCGCCACGTGTGAAATAGACTAGCAACGACTGTGAATTGAGGGGGTAACACTAATTGTATAGCATCAGCTGTGTTTCGCTGTGTGCGTGGAGCCGGTTATGTTTCGTCGTGTGCATAGCGCTGGCTGTGTAGCGCCGACTGTGTTTTGCCGTGTGCGATGTAGGCCACCGGGCGCAACTGTATAGGGTAGTTCAGGAGACTTCCTCTTCTTTTCTCTTATGTTATGCACCACTTGTCCCTTGATTGTTGTTTAGTGTGCCATGAGATTGCCACTTGTTCCAAGTGTGTGCCATATGGAGGACCTTGATGCCACTTGTTGATACATGCATGTTGCCCCTTTTGTTTATTCGCCCCTCACATCTCTCTCAAGTGGTTGCTCCCTCTTAGCCACGTTTTCCCCCATTGAGGAGCTATGTCAGACCCTTTGAGCTTTTCGGAGAACTTGGAGAGGAGTGCAGGTGGGCTGTGTGAAAGCTTGAGAAGCTTGAAGAACAATGAGTTGCGTGTACGTTTTGGTCACCATTGGAGCACACAAGGTAAGTAGATTATACTATTATGTGTCTATAATATGGAGCATGTTTGTTAAGTATGAAAGTATGAGATTTAAGCATGAATGAAGTACTGAATTAAACATGAGTTAGGTTTTGAGTATATATAGAAATGGTGTGAATGAATAGGATTCTATGCATGTTTTGTGTTTTGTTTTCCAGGAAGTGGGTCTTATTTGTAAGATATGCTATGCACCGTTGTAATTTCTATTGAGCTTGAAATTTATAGGTTGATGTTTTTGTGAGTCTAGTTTAAGCTAGAATTAGTTTCATGTGGTTATCTTATGTCGTTTAGAAGTTATGCTTTGATCCTTGAAGTATGTTATGGCTGGACAGTAGAATTTCAAGGAGAATTGAGGTTCTTATAATTCTCTGTTAGCCTATCAAATGATCTTCGAATTGCCTCAACTTACTACCATTGGAAAGATCTATGAGTCTAATTCGAGTTTGATGTTTATGTCTAGCTGAGATTCTTGATGGTTTGGAATATGTGTTTTATTTTGTGCTTCTATGTCACTGTTAGCGGACTGTGATAATTTTTAGAAACATTGCTTCTATTGCACTGAGACTTTGCCTAATCTATTGAAGTCCAAATAACACGAAATCATGGCCATTTGAAAGATACATGAGTCTATTGTGATTTTGATGTTTTAACCTAGTTCTAATTCTATATAATTGTTAAGTTATGATCCAAATTATGGAGGTCTATCTCTGATTAGCAGATTCACTGAATTTCATAACTGTGACCTCTGTTGCCATTGGTTTTGGTTAATCAAATGGAGTCCAATTGCTCCCAAACCTCTACCATTTGAAAGATCAGTATATTGGCTTAAAGTTGTATGTTGAAATATTTTGAGATGCCCTTTAGATTGAGAGTTATATCTTTGATAAGAGGGATATATCACTGTGGTAGAATGCAGGAATTCCAACACCAATATTTATGTTGTGCCTAAGTGTTGACTGACCAAATGGCTATCAATTGACTTCATACCACATTTGGGTGAGAGATAGATGTGTTTGCTTCAATTATCATGTTGTGACTAAGTTGAGATTCCTTATGAATCAAGGGCTATGTATATCTTTCTATGACACCATGAATGTTTTGAATCAGATAATGCTTATAAGATGAGATATGCTACGATGTGATATGAAACACTACTCTCTGAGTAGTGGGATACTATTATCCTAAGATTTGTGATAATGTGATATATAATATTATGATATGTGATTGAATGGTATGCTTTGAGCGTATTACATGATTATACTGTGATATATGATTGTACTGTGATATACGACCATACTGAGATATTGGCGTGCTTTGAGTGTATTGTACAACTGGCTGTTAACATGGTGACATCTTTGATGATATGGGATTTCTCGACATGCTTTGGGCATATTACATTGACTGATATATGTGACTTCTGAGTACACATGAGTTGATATGTACTGAAATTGTTATACTGTGATATTGACCACTACATAATGGGTCACTTATCAGTAATTGGATATTGTGATACTGTGATTGTTATGTGATTACTTGGCATGCTTTGAGCATATTGTATGGCCTTGACTGACACCAGTGAGGTACACATGAAGTGATATGTGACTTCCAGTCAATGCTTTATGCACATTGCATCGCCCGAGATAGGTAGTTGTCTGAGATATGTAATCGACTTGAGATGTGAGATTGACCTGAGATAAATGACAACCTGAGTTAAGTAACTGATTTGAGAGATGTGTTTGGCCTAATGTGTAGGGCTAGATAGTGTGTTAGTATATGTTGATTGTGTTGTGCTCTCTTATTTATGGTGCTCTATTGGGATTGATAGATTGCTAGTGTGTATAATATCTGATATCTTATATTGTGCCGGCTCTACCATGAAAAGCATCATCTTATAATTGTGACATAATTGTGATGCATAACTCTTGTTTTATGAGCATGGCTTAGAACCTTGATCTGTGTTGTGAGATAGTATCCATAGGAAGGGAAGCATGATGTTATGATCTACTTATTGGGCTTTTAGCTCATCCATTTACTTCCATTCTTGTAGATTGTCTGCTGCAGGTTGAGGACGGTGAGAGGTGATCGTGTTTGGTGGACTGAAAGCCCGCACTCGACAAGTGGATCTCTGTTCATGTGTAGGTGTTTGTATGTTGTTGGCCATGAAATTGTTGTTTTATGAAGTTATATATTTTGTGGTTGGGCCTGTAGTGCCTTGAACGAATTGTAATTTTCTGAATATTGTTTATGACCTTGGAGACTGTATATGGATAGGAAATGCTTTTATTTTATCCAGCTTTTGTTATGTTTTTTGTGGGTGTTTTGCTTTCTTTCATGGTTTGTACTAATTACCGTTTTATAAAGCGTTGAGTCATTCCCACATCAGTGGTATTCGCTACCTCCAGTCGCGGTTCCACACTCTGTCGCCCTCCGCTATAAGACAGCAGGGGTCAAGGGGCGGGGTTGTGATAAAAGGATTGCTGGGAATTGATATTTGAGCTCGATTTCACCATGTAATTTTCCCAAATCAATAAGTAAAGTCTCGCGCCATTCTCCCGTGGATTTAGGTCATGATTTGTGACTGAACTATATTAAATATTTGTACTCTGTGGATTGAATGTTGCTGTATTTTTTATTCCATGTTTTTACTTTGATATCTTATAGTTTCTATTGCTTGTTATAGTAATATGAATGCACAATAGCGGTGAATATTATAAACCATTGCTGTTTTTTCACCAATCTGTCCTAACATATCTAAGGTACAAATTGAATTTTTACTTTTTTTAGAATTTATTTTTAGAATAAAGAGAAGGTTTGTGCCAGTTTTGGAGTCGTACAAATTCCAAAAACATAGTTTTCTAGATGTGAGGCTTCATTATATTATAATGGCGCGGTGGCATGATATTATTCCCTTATATATATATATATATATGCATGTGTGTGTATGTGTGTGTGTGTGAGAAAGAGAGAGAGAGAGAGAGGGAGATAAGCAACCAAACACTTAGCAACTATAATGAATAGTAATATAGGTGGAATAGTTACCATCAGATTTTCATATATATACATATTAGTAATATGCATGTGATATTTTATATTAATCACTTAAATATATTTATCATTGAAAAATAATTTTAATATAATATGGTCAAAGAGATTATTGAATTATTTTATTGAATGATTATGATTTCTTTAAAACCATGAAAGAAATAAGTAATTTGAATATGCTATTTGTATTTAACATTAATCATTGAAACACATCTATCATTGACAAATATTTTAAATATAATATAGTCATAATGATGATTGAATTTATCATCATAATTGAATAATTGTATTAAATAATTATGATTTCTTTAAAACCATGAAAGAAATTAATAATTCACATATATTATTTGTGATAGAAACTAAAGCTTCAAGCCCAACTTCTCCAAGTCTTTAACTAAATAAATTTTTTTACAATAAATAATAAATAATTGATCCACACCTCATACATACTGAATCGAAAAAAGAATAGTAATAATATCAATTGTTTGGGTACCAACTTCATAAGTTATTTGAATCTGCAGCGTAACGTAGGTAGAGGAAACCACTCTACAAATCCAATTCAAGATATCAATACATGTATCAGTACCTCTAACTTAGAAACTGCAAGTTAGATAATACATTATCATTATCATATGCAGGAAATATTAATAATAGAACTATAGAAAAGTAAGATGTCGTACATTTTTATACCAATAAAATTATAAAAAACACCAAAGTTAAACAAATTAATAGAGAAAATAATATGCTCCAATACTCCAAATTTACTTGGCTTCGTGCACTTATTTTTTTACTTGCTGGGAATATCGCCATGTTTTAATTTTTTTTACCTATTTGATTTTTGTTGGGAATACCTTCATGCTATATTTTTTTTACTTATTTGATTTTTATTTGTTAATTTTCAGGTTTTTAGTGATGGAGTTTATTAGCTAGAACAATTAGTATTAAATTCAAAATGTCACAAGAATCTATTACTTTTTATGTTTTTGTAAGGACCCGGATTTTCCCGAGGTGTTAATGGTGAAGTGTGCGGCTAAGTGCGAGCAAGCGAATGCGAGCAGGTGGATGCACGTTAGAGCGCATGCGTGGGTAGACAAATCCACGTACAACGCGGGCTGAGGTGAGCACGCAGTTAGGCGTGGGTGAACCAACGCGCTGTTGAGCACGGATGGATATTGTGCTGTTGAGCACGGGTGGATATTTGCGTTGTTGAGCGTAGGTAGATATTGCGCTGTTGAGCGTGGGTGGATATTGCGCTGTTGAGCGCGGATGGATATGACGCTGTTGAGCGCGGATGGATGAGCGTGCTGGCGAGCACAGGTGACTGGACACGCGTTGAGAGCTTGGGCAGATGAGCGTGCCGCTGGGCGCGGGTGGTGTATGGTAGTCTTGGGGTGCTTCTTCTTTCTCTTACTTACTTACTCTCTCCATGCATGAGTGCCATGTGGCACATGCATACTGCACCACCATCATGATGTCTCCCATGCTTGCTCCCTCTCTCTCCTCATGCATGTCCACTTGTGTGCCATGTGGAAATTACATGCTGTTACCATCCACGCTTATTTATTCACCCCACCACTCATGAAATGGCGTTTATATCTCTCACATATATTCACCTTCTCCTCCCTTCGTCATTTGACCTCCCCAAGCTCTAATCCCTTAAGTCTGGACCCTAACCATTCGAGCTTGCTATCCAATGTGAGGCTGGTGGAGCAATGTGGAATTTCGATTGAAGTATGTAAGTGGATATGGTTTTCATGTCTTCATGCTTATGTTAATGCATATTTCTTTACCTAATCAAAGTATGAAACTCAAGTATGAATATGGGTGTAAATGTGAGTGAGGGTGTATGCTATTGAAATTCCTGTAAAATGTGTTCAGATTTCCAAAATTGTGGCATTTGTTTGAGAGATCATTTGAGTACCTTAAATATCTCCTTAGATCATGAAATTTGGTAGTTAAGTAGCCCATTGAATCTATTTTATCATGGAAAATACCTCTTGTTAATATATTATTTGATTTGAAAGTTGTTAATCATTACTGAAGTATGCCAGATTTATGAAAGAAAATTCTAAGGATTTAACGTATTTTTAAGTGGAGCTTTTCACTGACAAAAATATATTATAATGAGGTCAAACCACGTCTAAATGATAGATAAATAAATCTATTTTGAAAATGATTTTGAAATCATGATGAATTTTTTTGTGGTTTGAAAGTTATGACCATTTTTTTATGAGAATATTATCCTGAATTTTCTGCTGTGAAAACAGAAACTTCATTAAAAAACATCAAACATTTGACAAACTTTAGACCAATATTTTGGGTTACCCCTTTTACGAAAGTTGTGTTTTCATGAGCCAAGATTGTCATAAAAGTAGTCTCAGGTCCAAATGATTTTTGAACATCATGATATGCCTTTAAATGTGGACTGTGTTCATATTGAAGAACCAAAAATATGATGTTGTGCGGTCTTTTGAGCTAAATAAGCATGATGATATGATCATATGCATAGTATGCCTTGGACATGTTGATGTTTCATGTGAGTATACATATAACATGCTCCTGTTATGATATGTCAGCGTAGAAATCTTCTGCTAATGATAAATGTATGCATGATAATGATACATGCTCTGGTATGAAATGAATGCATGATAATTAGACATGCTCTGTTATGAAATGATTGCATGAATGAGACATGCTCTGTTATGAAATGAATGTATGATAATGAGTCATGCTCTGTTGTGAAATGAATGCATGCCCTATCATGGAATGAATGCATTATAATGAGACATGCTTTGTCATGAATGAATGCATGCTCCGTTATGAAATGAATGCATGATAATGAGACATGCTCTATTATGAAATGAATGTATACCCTGTTATGGAATGAATGCACGATAATGAGACGTGCTTTGTTATGAAATGAATGCATGCTCTGTTATGAAATGAATGCATTATAATGAGATAGGCTCTGCTATGAAATGAATGCATGCCTTGTTATGGAATGAATGCATGATAAGGAGACATGCTGTGTTATGAAATTAATGCATGCCCTGTTATGGAATGAATGCATGATAATGTTACAGGCTCTGTTATGAAATGAATGCATGATAATGAGACATGCTCTGTTATGAAATGAATGCATGATAATGAGACATGCTTTTCTATGAAATGAATGCATGATAATGAGACATGCTCTGTTATGAATTGAATGCATGCCCTGTTGTGAAATACATGCATGATAATAAGACATGCTTATGAAATGATGAATGTGCATGGCTGTAATAAGACATGCTTATGAAATGATGAATGTACATGGTTGTAAAAAGACATGCTTATAAAATGATGAATGTGCATGGTTGTAATAAGACATGCTTATGAAATGATGTGTGTGCATGGTTCTAATAAGACATGCCACATGATAATAAAATGACGAATGTGCACGGTTGTAATAAGACATGCCTATGAAATGATTTGTGTGCATGGTTGTAATAAGACATGCCACATGATCTGAAATGATGAATGTGCATGGTTGTAATAAGACATGCCTATGAAATGATATGTGTGCATGGTTGTAATATAACATGCCACATGATAATGAAATGATGAATGTGCATGATTGTAATAAGACATACCACATGATAATGAAAAAATGAATGTGTATAGTTGTAATAAGACATGCCTATAAAATGATGTGTGTGAATGATTATAATAAGACATGCCACATGATGAGACAGTTGTGTCGACAGTTGAAAATCTTTCCCTTACTCCCAATGATAGGAAGGGAGCTAGAATGTGATGTGAATTTGGGAGGGTCGCACCCACAAAAATATATGTGGGTACTACGCATTGAGTCATCCTTTGGTAGTGTAACGCTCTATCACCAGAAAGGCATAAGGAAACGGTCGTGTCTTGCAAGGCCACAACCTATCAAAACCCCAAAGCGTACTGGGGACTGTGTGTGTGTGTGAGGCGTCGGGTCATTCATTGGTGGTGCTTCCCTCCTTATGAGATGGTAGAAGTTTTAAGCATCGGGATTTGATTGGCTTGATGGATAGAGCTTCTACTTCGAGAGTACGTGGAGTGAGTTGGTATTTGTTGAACTTGTTTATACTTGCTTGATTATGTTGATCTATTAAAATTTGCATGCTTGAATGATACGATATCTGATTTGTTATTGCTCCACCATGAAATGAATTACGCACGACATATTGCTAAATATGATTTGGGCATATGGCTACATGTTTGTAAGATTTGCATGACATCTTGATTATTATTATGAGATAATATTCATAAGTAGGAAATCATGATACCTTGATCTATTTACTGGGCTTTAGAACTCACTCTTTAAACTTTCCTCTATGTAGAGTGATAGTTAGCGGGTTTTGGAAGGGCATTCTGGTGATCGCAGTTGCAGCCCCGTACTCTCTTCCTATGGAAGCTTATTCTGTTTAATTGTATGTGTTAGATGGCAATTTGGCCATATAGTTTCTTTTGTATTGTGGTTGGGCCTACTGTGCATTGGACTGTTTTGTAATATTTTGGAACTATCATATGTAATTTTGTGGGACTTATTGTCATTTGGTTCATGTTTGTGTCTTTTCGTGCGTTGTTTTCCTTTCTTTCGTGGTTGGCTTTGATCCTCCTTTATGAAAGCGCTGAGCGCATTACACCTGAGTAGCTATCGCTACATGTGGTCACGACCCTACACTTTATTGTCTTCGCGGCAGGCCCGGGTTAGCCCTCTGTGGGTCCAGTAAGAACAGTAGGGGTGGGATTGTGACAATTTTGGATTGATTTAGATGCAGAATAAAAATTTTGAGTATAGAATTCAAGGCCAAAACCGGCCGATCCGGATTGCCAACTCGTTAATCCGACTTGATTTTCATGATGGCCTAATCCGTGCCATCGATTTGTTTTTCAAAACCTTGACCAAATCCAAACAACAAAAATAGGTTATAATTATAAAAATGAGATTGTCTACAAAAATACCATTTATCTTTTGTACAAGGATGTCACAATCACTCTTATCCCTTATATTTTTTAAAAAGTACGGTTTGTGTAGAGCCTAGGCTCTAAACAATCAAATTAGTGCCTACCTTCAAATTATGTGGAGAAATGTGGTTTCAACCATTGAAATATTTGTGATAGCCTTAAAATAAATTTTTATATTTTTTTTATAAAGTTTAAAGATTAAAAAATAGTGTAAATCAATAGATCTATGAAACTTTAAAATTAACGGTAAAAAAATGCATTACAAAATACACTTTTTCCTAAACTTGACATCCATTTTTTTCTCATGTCCATACATCTTGATGCTGAGACGATAAATTTGAAGATACTTGGGCATCAAAACAATATCTTCTAGTGAAATTTTTGAGGTGGTCTCTAATTTGATTGTTTAGAGCGTCGGCTCTATATAAACTTTTCTGATTTCAACATGGGTGGTTGTAAGAGAATCATTGAATAGACACATAGCTCTAAAAAAAATTATCCGATATGGTGACTCATCCCAAACTATGAAATTTGAGATTTAATGAGTGGAAATGATTGTGACTTTGTACAAAAAATAACAGGTCTATTTGTAAACAATCTTTTATCAAATTTAAAATATACAATGCTATTTGAAAATAAGGAAACATTTATATAGAGCTGAGGCTCTAAACAATCAAATTTGAGCCTACCTCACAATTTTTACTAGAGTAGGTTGTTTTGATGCCCAAATATCTTCAAATTGATCATCTTGACATCAAGATACATGGACATGAGAAAAAAATGGATTTCAAATTTTGAAAATAATGTATTTTGTAACGTATTTTTTGATCGTCAATTTTCAAGTTTTCATAGATCTATCGATCTACACTATTTTTGAAGTTTTAAACTTTACACATAAATACGAAAATATATTTTAAGGCTATCACAATCATTTCCAATATTGAAACCATATTTCTTGGTACTATTTGAAAGTAGGATCTAATTTGATTGTTTAAAGCCTAGGCTCTATACAAACCGCACTCTTTAAAATATAACTTATAAAATTTAAAGAGAAATGACACTATAAGACCCACAATCATGTGAGTAAAACCTCAAAAGATCACCATTAAATTTTGACACATATCTCTAGAAAAGTTATCACATGAGTGTGAGACTTGGGTGAATGGGTTTTTTAAAGATTTATATCAAAATTTAATAGTTATCTTTTGAGGTCCTATTCACATTGATGTAGGAGGGTCTTTTAGTATCATTACTCAAATTTAAAATATACTATTTTATTTTAAAAGGGAAATGACTTTTTTTAGATCCTCCTGTACTCATGCGTGTCGGATCTCAAATGATCATCATTAAATTAGATATTTAAAAAAGTTAAATCCTATATCTATATGATAATTGTTTTTAGAGATATGTGTCACATTTAGGGACGGTTAATTCACGAATGTTGTAAAATCATTACTCTCTTTAAAATATAAAAGTTCGACATTTCTATCCGTGTTGTAATTTCCCTCGTACAAAATTTGGTCCCGTCGGTCGTCGATTCATATGCCCATCCCAACTTCGATTATTCCGGAACTTGAAAGACAAGGCTAGGGTGTTCTCGTCATTTGGCGCGC
This sequence comes from Amborella trichopoda, assembly GCF_054954075.1. Lineage (NCBI taxonomy): Eukaryota > Viridiplantae > Streptophyta > Magnoliopsida > Amborellales > Amborellaceae > Amborella > Amborella trichopoda. The sequence continues at coordinate 39,261,789 of NC_142337.1, read as the reverse complement.
CCTCTTTCTCCCGCTTCTCCAGCGCACTCTCCCATTTTCATGGCAAGTCTCCTGCAACCTACTAGCTTTTCCATTAGGGTTCGTACCCGTGTAAATTACGCTAAAACAAATGGTGGTTTTCTCTCACTGTCTCAATTTCACACTTTGTTTTTCTTTTTATGTTATTTTTTAAATTCATCACTAAGTCTCATTTTTTGACGTAAATCATCAAATTGTGTTGTCATGGAGATAACTTAGTTGATGAAATCTAGCTTTGGTTGCTAACCTGTTTGTGTTCAGTTTCTTGTTTACCAGTGCATAAACGAGATCATTCCTCCTCCTGCTTTCGACTGCCAAAAATGTCTGGAGACAGGGTATGATGTTTACATTTTAATCTTGTTCAACATCTAAATAGCAATTTGGTTTTATCTTTCATATGATGTCTGATTGAAGGAGTTCACTGAATGGTATGGAGACACTTTTTGTTATTTGTTGAACCAGTTAATTAGTTTTAGGTTTGGTTTTCAATGTCCTTCACATTGAGTGCTTATTTTGGGGAACATTGCCAATGTAAGACTTGTTTGTCTTGATTGGAGGGAGTTGGTGGTTTCTGACTCGTGGTTAAAGTTCAAAACATTTTTTACGAAAATGTTAACTGCACCATAAATGATTACGTTACATGTCTGATCATCTTCTTTCTCACTATCCATTGACTGGAGTACTTGTCTTTCATGTTTGATATTGTTGCGAATTTTAAATGATATATCCTTTCTCACTGTCTATGGATTGGAGTACTTGTCTTTTATGGTTGATATTATTGTGAATTTATCCCTGGACTTCTTCTTTTATCATTCTTGTTTTGATAATAGAGATCTTAAATAGAATCTTTTTTTTTTTTTTCAAGTGTTATGAAATGGGGGCATTAGTGAATTCTGAAGGGTAATAGTTACGAGGCAGAAAATCCCGCTGCAACAGCTGCACCGGCTGTTTGATTATGAAAGGGGGCATTAGTGAATTCTGAAGTATAATAGTTACGAGGTAGAAAATCCTGCTGCAACAGCTGCACCGGCTGTTTTGAGTTGTATCTTTGTTTGCGAAGCTACTTCTTTATTATCTGTTCTGAATTATCTAAACCAATGTTTAAAAAAACGGAGCGGTGACCTAAATCAGTCTCACCCATACCCGTATCGGATCGGTGGATCGGATTGAAGAATCAGCCGAATTGGCAATTTTTGTCCCAAAGTTTTTTCAAAAAATCACTATAAATCTCCAAAAATAGTGTTCTTGTATTTTCTAAAAGAAATTAGGAGTGGTGCATTATGTACTTTCATTACTTTGTAAAAATAGGTGAATGCAGAGATGGTTTTCTTTTTGGATGTACATTTTAGTTATGTATCAAGAACGTAAATGTTATTGCATTTCAAAAAGTAGATCAAATTGAAAAATACAACTTTTTTTCCATGATAATTATAAATTCATGTTATAGAATTGAATATAATACTATTATTTTCCTAATAATATTAGGCTAATATAAAAAAACTACTATTTTCCTAATGTTAATTTTAATTCAATATAGTATTCTCACAGTTTAATTTTCCTAATGTCAAAACTGCTGATCAGATTTTAATATTCCCAATGTCAAAACGCTCATCACATTTTAATTTTCCTAATCTCAAAATGCACATTTTAATTCTTGCCATTTTTTTAGCATTCATTTGATTCTCACTATCTTAGCACATGAACGAGCCAGACAAGTAACCCAAATACAAGGAAGGTCCCACCAAATTATTATATTGTATTTGAGGCCAATCAAATCTCTTTTGCAATAGGTTTTCAAAACATTCACGACACGAAATAACTTATTTTAGTGCACAAAACGTTAGCACACCAAGCAAAAAACAAGTATTAAATCTTTTAAGTGTCAATTTGCATTGCAACATGTAAAGTCAACAAATGTGATATATCCCACATTGTAGGGTGAAAGGAGACAAATTTTCTTTTTTTATGTGTTTAAGGCTCCCAAAATTACAGCCTTGCACGCGTGCGTGGGAGGCAAGGTTTCAAAAATTGCTAGGCAGCAGCTAGGGCCTAGCCGGGTGCCCAGAACCATGGGTGCCCTGTAGTACAAGTTCTCTCTCTCGCTTTCTCTATACATATATATATATAAACTAGTTCAAAATTTCAAAATTCAAACCACCTAAAATTTAAAAGTTTAATAGGAAATGTATTAGTAATGATCTCCAGCTCTCCATATTACATAATAAGTGAAAAAGTTTAGGAAGCTTCTTCAAACCACAAATAGCACTTTTGATTATCAGAAATAGGTATAGCTAAGACATTAAGGGTTTATAGAATTGTTCTTTTAACTTTAGGATTTTAAAATAATCCCCATAGCCTATTTAAACCTTTTTTGGGGGTTAAAATTACCTTTTTTTCCCTTTTGGGTATCTTAAAAAAAAATAAAAAATAAAAAATAAAAACAAGCCCATGTCCCTGGGTGCCCGCCTAGGTACATCTGCCCGTGTTGGGCCACTTGGGCTTGGGTGTGCGATGTTTTGGTCCAAGGCGCCTAAGCGTTGGGCAGACCATTTTTTTAAACATTGGTGGGCCCAGGTACATCCGCCCGTGTTGGGCTGCCTAGGCCTGGGTGTGCGATGTTTTGGTCAAGGGCGCCTAGGCGCTGGGAAGATTGTTTTTGGAAACATTGGTGGGAGGTTGGGGGCTATTGTGGGTTGGGTCCCATTCCACGTGATGGTAGCCTTTCCTCATATTTTCAAAAAATTTCAAAATCATAAATTCAGTTGTAAGGGCGGAGGGGGGGGGGGGAGGTGTTTTTAAAGTTCGCACCCATTTTTTCAGAACAGTTGATGAAGTCATCACTGGTTCAATGGTGTCATAACCGGTTCTGTCAGAGAACCATTAAGAACCGAACGAATCTTGTTTTTTAACAGATCCGATACAGCTTTGCTGATATCAGATCCGGATCACCCGATTTCGGATCGGGTCACCCATTTTTTAAACACTGATCTAAACTGATGGAAACATAAAAGTAAAGGGGGTATACTTGCATCCTAATTGTGGAAGGAAGTTGAACCATAATCTACGTGTTAGAATTCGAATGATATCACTTAACTTTGTTGAGGAGATCTAGGGTTCCTAAGGCTGGGTTTGAAACTAGACCTAAAGTTGGCCACATAAATGTCAAAAAGCAATAAGCATAGCATCTAATTTGGGACTGATTTGTCATGGGATATTATATTACCATTTTTATTGGTTTTTGTATCATTTCACATATCTGATGTGTCAAAACGCATAGCTTGAAAACCTTGTTCATTTTTTTAATCTACTCTCTCATAGAAGCAATTCGATGCAAGCGAACAACTTATCTAATGACATGCAACATTTCTAAAATCGGAAAGAGAGATGCAAAAATTGACAAAACTGTAAGAATGATTCTTTTGGGGTTTCATGCCACTACCATAAGTTTGTTCATGTACATGGACGGTTGTGTCATTGGACCTCTATGCCTTTACCCGCGTCTAATAGATACATGCTTACAAGAAAAAACAACTAGAGCCACAAATGACTTTTTCTATTCTTGTGGTAATGGACTTTTTCGGTTTGGGAGCAATGGACTTTTTTATTAATTTTTTTTCCCAAAAACCCAAACTACATATCAAAATGGGAAAATAATAATCCAAATAGACAATAACATATCAAATATATATCACAAAGTATCAAAAAAAATAAAAAAAATAACAAATAATATTATTAGACACTAAGGGGGAAAAAAAAATACAATACCTAATGAAAACTATTTAAATATACCAACCTGCTTGAAGTGGACTCGATTTTGGGTCAAACCAAAATGTTTGGGATCCCAAATCTCCCCTTTTACAACCCCTATAAGCTTCAAAAAGATTGGGGATGATTATCCTTTAATATCATGAACATTCGAGGATTTTGAAAAAAATCAATCTCTCAATAAATCTTCAAATCTAGTTTTTTTCAAGATGTTTCTTACTCTAAAGTTCACTAAAATTGTTTTTGGGGGCAAGGTTGACCCTCAAAACCCTTATCCGCCCTTTTAAGGGCGTAAACTTACTTTTTTTGCCCTCTCCCGAAAAGTTTTTCCGCCAATGTCGAGGCGGCGCCTTGGCGTCCGCCTTTTACACCACCTAGGTGGGTGCCTAGATGGGCGTCTAATGTTTTTCGCCTAATGCTGTCCGCCTTGACCACGCCTAGGTGTTTTTTAAAAAAGTCCGCCTAGTTTTATCCTGGTCATCAGTTATTAAAAGTATTATCTTCTTCCATCTTCTCATTATATCAATTTAGTTTTATGTGACTTTCGCTTGAAGGTGAAATCAATTCATTAATCTTGTAATAGGTTTGTGCAAGAAACCGGCTGGGTATTTACTTAAGCAAGTCCAGATATAGTCTTTGTTTGCCATATAATTCTCACAGTTGTTCCTCCAGTTTTATATTTCAAAATATAATTCTCAAGGATTTCTATTTTGTTGATACATTCTAGGTTAAGATTGGTTTATTGGTTCCCCTTAACAATGGACAAGAGGAAGATGGCATGTTAGCAAAACTACCTGTTTTCCAAGGAGACAATGTCATAGGTCGCAACGATCTTGGGACAACTGATAAAAGAGTAAGCCGCAAGCATATCAGTTTGAATGCTATGGATGACGGTTCTGTTGAAGTTGTGGTGGTATGTGATCATCTTCTACGCATATATATCTTCTTCACACAAATGTACCTTAATATGTTGAACTGTTGATAATCTTTGAAGACTTATGGAAAATAGTTTCCTTATTGGTGTCCATAAGTTTTATATGTTGCAACAGTTTTGAGAGTTATTATGGTTTTAGAAGTTGTATTTATAAGTCGTTCACTTTTATGCATGCTGATAAAATTGATTTTTTTTTGATGAGTGATAAAATTGATTTGACTCATATTATTTTGGAAACTTATTACTTGATTTCTATTATTTGACGTGCTCTACTAGGAAGGACCAAATCCAGCCATTGTTAAATCTGGGGTTCAGAGGAATAAACTGGGTCCTAAAAATAAAACCGTAATGGTTCATGGAGATGTTCTTGAGTTGATTCCTGGAAAGCATTGCTTTAAGTACATGGTTGTGGATTGTGATAAACAAACCTCTGTTTCCAAAATGTCTTCACATGATCCACTTGAAGTGAAAGAAGCTAGTGTGGAGAGGACTTTGAGTACAGTCAAACGGAAATGGCAGGATCCTGAACATGAAGAATTTGTGCAGGCAAGCTTTCTTCCATCGCACGTGATTGCTATTTATGCTTGTGTCGATATATGTCTACAGATGTGTTAGATAATCATTATGTCAATTTCCAATAGTCTTAACGTGCATTTTCACCAGTCCATACTTGCTCACTGCTTTGAAATTCTTGCATTATTCTGATAATTATCTCTTCAGGATTATTATCCTTGATGCTAGAAACGTAACTTTTTTGTTCATCAATTGCTTTTTTTTTGATTCATGATATATTTCTTTATCAAGGGCAGTTCCTTTTTATGGTATTTAATTGTCAAAACTTGCAAACTTAAAGCTTTTTAGTGGAAGTTTGTGCAAGTGTGACATAGTATGTTACGTTCTAGAAAGATATAGAGAAATAATTATGAACTCCATGGCTGTGGTAACATGGAGGGAGGTGCAGATACATGTATATCTCCTTTTTGTTTGATGAATCAGGGTCTTGAAATATTTAGCTGGTCTTTGTTCTTGGGTCTGGTCAATTGTAGACCCTTGTTAGAAAGTAAGGGTTAGTGTGATTTGTGTCAGGCTTTTGTGGCCTTAAAACTGTGCAACTTATACCCTTTATTGATTTATTAGCTCCAGTGGGAGCTCGGATCCTGAAAGGGGATAGTTGGGTGGCTCGCCTACCCTTGTGGTTGATCAATTGGCAGTCTGGGGTCATAGAAACCCTTGATAACGAGTTTGGGCTAAGGCCCGGATTTTTGTTGTGAGGATTGAAGGGTGATCCCTCAGTTGAGGTCAGCATGTTTCCGTGGTTAGAGCCGGGACAATATTTTCATGTAGATGAGGTGGCGTGTGAGAAGGGCCAAATCCTCGACATTGCTTCATCAATGACATGTGCATATGACAACTGCGTTATATAGGAGGCCACCTTCCTTGGAGATCGTTTGATGATGATGTGCATGAAAGAAGTGGCTATGTAGAATTCTAGGTTGTGAATTCAACAAATTTTTTCTTTTCTTCTATTAATTGTTGAATATTCTATTTATAGGTGCCACAAAAACAATAAAATTGGCTTACTACAACCTAGTAATAACTTCCTGCAAAAAATAAACTTTATTCAAACTGAATACAAACTAACAATTTTAGGAAATAAAATAAAACGATAACAATGTGAAAGAAAGTTCAATAACTGAGGGAAGACTTATTGATTTTGCCTGGGGTTAACCCCTTGGGGCTTTGCACACCCCACCCCACCCCACCCCACCCCACCCCACACCCCATCACTTGGCCAATAGCGCACTTGATTCCGAGCACTGCTGAATCGACAAATTTGAACCTAGGGAAGCACCCTTATTTGAAACTATGGGGTTGAGAGCATGGGTCGCAATTAGGGTTTCATAAAGAACCCTTTTTTTAGCCCTAGGGCATTTCGCAATTGGCACCTCCCCTTCATATAAAAACGAAGGCTGGGCGTGCCCCCCCTTTTTAATCCCTCTTAGAGGTATGTGCCACCTCAACTCTTATGGGCGGCGGCATGCCACCTATGTGATATATATATATATATATATATATATATATATATGTATATCAGTGTTTTAAAATGCGGCCGCATCGCCGCATATGTGGCCATATGCGGCAGCATCATGCGAGATGCACTCGCATCCGCATCCCGTTCAAGCGCATATGCGTTTTTGACAGATGCAGTCACATCAGACCGCATCTCGCCTGCATTTGTTTCCATGAATTTTTTTTTCGATTTTGCCCCAAGAGGAGGGGCAAAATGGTCTTTTTTTTGTTCCAATGTTTAGGGAAACTGTCTGGAGGGTTACTATACCCCCTAATCAAAGATTTCCAGCTACTTTTGCGGCTTTTTTTGCATCAAATCGAAGAAAAAAAAAAAATTTGGCGAAAATTTTTTTTTCATCCAAATCTTCGATTTGGCGGTTGTTTGATACTTGGATGTTCATTTGATGCATTTTATTGTTGATTTGGGGATGTTAAAGTCAATTTGTGATAAGAAATTGGGGATTTCAGAGGCCGTGAAGAAATCGAGCACTACTTCACAGAGTTGGTAACTTTTTATTCCTTCTTGTACGATAATATTGTTATACTTATTTTTGGGGTAATGTCTTCTTCCCAACGGGTACTCTTTTTGTTAAGTCTATTGATGCATCAAACAAGTCACAAGATGGTATATACTTATTTGGCTTGATGGATGAGATTGTCGATTTTGTTGGGGAGCAAAATGTGGTAGAAATTATCACTGACAATGGTGCCAACTATGCTGCAGCTCGGCATTTCTTGACTTAGAAAAGGAAGCGTATGTTTTGAACACCTTGTGCAGCTCACTGTGTTAATCTTATGCTTAAGGAAATAGGTACAACATCTTTATTTAGTGGGGTGATTTCAAGAGCTATGTTTGTTGTTGGATTTATTTACAATCACACCATAGTCCTAAGCATGATGAGGTCTCTTACAAAGAAGAGAGAATTAGTGAGACCGGGTATCACTAGATTTGCCACGTCATTTCACTCTTCGAAGCCTAGCCAAGCAAAAAAGTGCCTTGAGGACCATGTTTGCTTCAGAGCAATGGAGTCAAAGCAAATGGTCAAAGCATAAGGATGGGAGAAAGCTGAAAAAATTATTTTGACTACATCTTTTTGGAGTCAAATAATTATTGCATTGGAGGTGGCTCGCCCTTTAGTGAGAGTGCTGCGACTGGTTGATGGTGATGCGAAGCCCGCCATGGGCTACATACATGAGGCAATGACTAAGGCAAGAACTGAAATAAAAGATGTTTTAAAGGATGATGAAAATATGTGCAAGGCTATGCTTGAAATTATTGATAGGAGATGGGATACTCAGTTTCACAGGCACCTCCATTCAGCCGGTTATTTTCTAAACCCATCTCTTCACTATAAGCACCCATCCATTGAGTCAGTTCGTGTAATAAATGGTGGGTTTTTAGATGTGTTGGAGAGGTTGGTGCCAGCCAAAGATATCCAGGATGAGATCCCGAGTCATGAATTGATTAAGTTTAAGTTAGCCTTGGGAAACTTTGGGAGAGATATTGCCACTCGATATACGGACACTACAAATCCAGGTAAGGGCCAAAAGCCCAAAAATAATCTTACTTGTCTCTTACTTTATGTATAGTTCCATTGTTTATTTTATACCCTTAATTTTAGCTATATTCTAAATTATAAAATATTATACAGCTGCATGGTGGGCATATATGGAAGCGAGACACCAAATCTACAACGTCTCGCTATTCGAGTGTTGAATCTCACATGTAGCTCATCTGGTTGTGAGCGCAATTGGAGTGCATTTGAGCATGTAAGTCCTTTACTCCTTATTCCTTAATCCTTATTTCTTGAATTTCAATTTTCTAATCTAAAATCTAATTTATCTGATTTCAAATTTCTACCACAGCTCCATACAAAAAAAAGAAATAGGTTGGAGCATAAAAAGTTGAATGATTTGGTTTATGTGCGGTATAACGAGCGGCTTAGGGAGAGGTATGAAAATCGCACGAAGCTCAACCCTATTCAATTATATGAAGCTGATGGTGATTCCATAAGTGAGTGGACAGTGGATCCAAGACAAGAGCGTATTTTTGAGGGTGAGGATCTTACATGGCTTGATGTCGAGCTAGCAACAAGGGTTAATGAAGAAGATCGACCTAACACTAGAGCACAAAGGAGTAGAGGAGCTGCTGGGTATAGTCGCACTCGTACATTAGCGTCAGAGGTCGAGGAGGAAGCTGACTCAGAGGAGACCGATGAAGAAGAATACATGGAGGCCGTCGAGGATGATATTGACGATGCGCATGATGACTCTCAAGATGACTTGTCTGATTGATATTTGAAAAAATGAAGTTCAAATTTCAAATTGACTCTCAAAATGGATGATTGTATTAAGTTATTAACTATTTACTCTCTTGAGCCTGACTTTTGGTTTGTATTTTGTAATATCACTATTTTGTGCTTATGGTTGTACTTATGGTTGTTGATGGTTGTGCTTATGGTGTAAATTTGTGCTTATGGTTGTTGATTGTTGTATGCTTTATGAAGCTGGTTTCAAGTTTTTAGTTTCTATCAGGGGATAGTGGATAACTGGATACAAAATCTCCGACAGCTAATAGTTTTGAAGTTAATCATTAAACTAAAATACCTACTATCACATATATCACCTTCATATTTTTTTCTATGCATTAACTTATTTTTTTAGATTTTTTAGAATTTTTTTACGTTTATTGACCGCATCATTGCGATGAACTCGCATCCGGGCCGCATCAAGCCGCATCGGCCCCCCACCGCATCAGGGCCGCATCCCGCATTTTAAAACACTGATATATCTATATATATATATATATATATATAGGGAGAGAGAGAGAGAGAGAGAGAGAGAGAGAGAGAGAGAGAGGGCTATAGAGGGTGCAAAGACAAGAGAGGGAGATGGGAGAGATCTGATGTGTAGAGAATGAGGAGATCCACCTCTTATTGATAGCCCTTATGGGGGCCTTGGGAGTCCCACTTAGATTAGGATTCAGCAGTATCCAAAATATTTAGGTAATCTAAGAGGGAGAATTCATTAGAGCCATTCATTTCCAGATCAATCATCATTATATAGAGTGAATATTTAGGAACCTTATCCCTTGATGTTTGACCTATATCCACTTTTTAATAATCTAGATTTTGTCTCATCATAATTTTATCTTCTAGGTTATTCTAGAACAATCCAGAATATTCCAGATTTCCTACTTTCTCACATAGGGGTAATTAAGATATAAAATAGTGATTAAACTCTAGATCCCCTTAAATCTCACAAAATATTTCAAAAAGTTATTGTCAAATAAAATAATTAATATTTTCGAAATAAAATAATGATATTTTGTGTGGCATGTGTGGCCCATCTGGGACCACATGTCCCAGCCTTGTGGGCCCTACATGTGCGAAAGGCTATACCCTCTGCCCTCTTCACGTGGGTTCCACCTAAAAATGAATTTCCGAAAATACCCTTGCAATTTTAAAATTCCAAAATACCCTTGTAGGGTTTTTTTTTAAGCAAATAAAAACATTTTAAAATTCAGAAACCTATCCAAAAAATCATAGTAATTGAATTTTAGTTTAAAATAATATTTCTGGAGTTCCACAAAAATCTAAAGCACACAGAAATACAATTTAGAAGTGGATAAGTACCTTATAGGTAAATAACAAGTTATATGTGAGGGCATTCCCACTTGTGCTAGAATCCATGATCCACTATTATCTTTTCAAACCAACCCAACAAGACGCACGATCCACAATCAAGTGTAGAGGCATGATTTGTTCGTCAAAGTAAGCCAATTAACAGTGGAACCAAAATCCTAGTATGTAGATTATGGTTCTCCACTTAAGAGCAAGTCAAAACGCACACATTGCTATAGTGCATGGGTTTTCTTTCTATACATGTACATGTGTCCCTCTATATAATGTTGCTTCGTAAAACATGGCTATCATATGTATAGGTCGTGCAAAAATTTGTTGATGATTGAGCCCTCGCTCTCGTAGGCATTTCTTCCTCATACAGGAGACCACACAACTCTCCTGGCCTATAAACAATGTCTATGGATATCTCTTTGACCTCAATAAAGGATTACTCACTTCCCTCAATGGTATGCTACGTGCCCAGGGGTAAGGGTTTTGGACATGACCTATGCCATAGACCGCCAAACCCTAGGTTAGTCAAATGCATACACTCCCAAAACTGCAGAATTTACTATAATTTATTTTATTTACATGCTTTCTAGGCCTTTAAATGCCATTGTTTTAAAATGCGGCTACATCACCACATATGCGGTCGCATATTCGCTATGCAGCCGCATAGTGCGTTATACACCTTGAAGCGCATCACATAGGGGTGCATATGAGCTTTGGTAGGATGCACCTGCACATGCACCGCATATGCATAGCACATATGCACAACATAGCTCGTGGGCGAAAATAGTGCCCACGAGCAAACACAAAAAACAGCCACATTTGTGGTTGTTTTTGGATCAAATGAAGAAAAAAGTTTAGGCAGAAATTGTTTTTGCAAACAATTGTCAATTTGCTCTCGGTGTTGTTTGGTTTGTCGATGGAGAATAGCTTGGGCGTTGTTTTGAAGAAGTTTGGGCATATATTTGTCAACATATCGAGGGTTTTAAGGACTGAGTATGCGATTGCGATTATGGTTTTCTAATGGCTTCTATTAAGTTACTTTCAAGTTTCTAGTTTCTAATGTCTTCTAACAGGGAATTTAGATGCTTTGAACAACCGACATATTGGAGTTAATGAATAAATTAAATGCCTATTATCACATAAATCACCTCCATATTTTTTTCATGCATTAACCAATTTTTTGAGATTTTTTGGAATTTTTTATATTTATTGAACGCATCAAGGTGATGCGCCCGCATTTGGACCGCATCGAGCTGCATCGGCCCCCTGACCGCATCGGGACCGCATCCCACATTTTAAAACACTGATAGTGAACATGTGCATAAAGAGGATTCTCGGCATCCTAGTGTGTGATTCAGAGTATACTTGTCCTTGAGGGTGCACTTGCAATCCTCAAAGTCCCAGAAGCCCACTGTCTATTAATCGGCATTGATGGGCCAAGCATGAAGCCTTGCTTGAGACTGTGGATCATAGGTTCTGTTGGGTTGATTTGAGAAGGTAGGTGAGAGTTCCAAGGTAGCCGAATGGAGTGCCCTAGTTCAGTGATTCCAAGCCTTCTCTTTGATAATTCTTCTAGGTGCTCAAAACAAGTTGGATTATTAATCATGATCTTTTGGGAATTTTTGGAAAATTTTTGTGAATTTTTCTAAAAGAGAAATTAACCATAAATTAAAAATGCATGGACACTTATGACCAAGCATGTAGGAATGATGGCACATGTGGGGTCGCAATGAGTAATGGACCCCACATGAGCTTTTGGGGGCACACATGGCTCTATTGTGGGCCCCAAATGATGATGTCATCATGACATGGGGCTATGGACTAATATGTGTTACTTGTGTTTGTTAAGGGGTCAATTTATGATTTCGTAATTTGGTCACGTGATGGTTTTATGGGGCAACGTTTGGTGATTTGTACCTAAGGTCAAAGGACATTTTGGTCATTATCTAAGGGCTGGACCCATGTCACCTAAATACCGATCCTCTATGTAATTTTTTTTTCTTGATGCTGTTAACTGTCTGTCCTCTATGTAAAGCTATCTTACGTACATGCTTGATTTTGATTGATCACACGTGTGAGTTGGTTAAAAGTTGAAGGGAAGATGCTTTAGGAATATCTTTTCTCTCTCTCTCATGCGACATTAGAGAGGAGGTTTCCTTGTGTGGCATGCTCCCTTTCTCTCTCTACCTTCGTCCATTATCATCAAAAGTCTTTTCCCAACTATTTGGGGTTGACTACACGAAACGTGGTTTACCATTATGCTATATCAAGTGCCATACCCTTAGTGAGATTATAAGTTCCCATATTTTTTCTCATTGTTTCTGTCCATGTCCTTTTGGGCCTATCCCTTGCCCTTATTGCCCTTTCACTTGAATTAACTTGCATCTCCTAACAGGTGCTATATTGGGTTTGCGCTGCACATGGCTGGTCGACCTAATATCTTATCGCTTATTGAAGCCACACCTAAGTTTCTTCAGAATTGATTCATTTCGAGTTTTATCCCTTCTTGTCTTGCTACTCATCCATCTTAACATCCACATCTCAGCTATACTCATCCAATAGGTATTTTATTTCTTGACCGTCTAATATTCCATCCCATAAAGCAAAGTTGGTTTCATAACTGTCCTATAGAACTTACCTTTTAGCTTCATTGATATGTGGCAAGCACCTAAAACTCCGGTTGCACATTTCCACTTCGCCCACCCATATCTAATTCTATGTGCGACATCTTCTTCATCAGTTCCATTTTCCTGGATTATTGATAAGGGTAGCAATGGACCCAGATTCGACCCGGGATTTGCCAGGTATACCCGACACGGATCCGGGTATGGGTCCAGTCTTTGGACCTGTGGGTAGGGTGCGGGTCCTACAAAATAGACCTGAAGATTTTTGGGTATGGGTTAGGGTACTAGTTGACCCGCCCAATACTCGACTAGGGACTCTTTAGGTTTAAGTTTCTTTTTAGTGTTATGTTTTATTTATACCTCTCTCTCTCTCTACAATTGTTCCCTCTTCTGTAAATTCCCCATTTTCTCTCTCTTGGTCACCTACCTTTACTCTTTAAGCATTTTTACTTCTCTCTCTACATTTCCCATTCTCTCTACCTTGAACTCTCTTCTCTCTCTATCTTTCTTCCTAAGTATTCAATTTATGTTATCTTTCTCATTTTCCTTCCTCTCCTCTGCAACTTATTCATTGCCTCCAGCTCCATTTCCATGGCGACCTCTCCTCAATGACTCTCTCCTCAATGATTGGTTTCAAACATTAGTTTTACTCTATACTCGTTAGTAGTCCCCTTCTATCAGTCTTTAAATCTTTCTCTTTCTACTTGGTGATTAATCTCTGTGAGCAGGTTTTGCAGTAATGAAGCCATCGCAGCCATGAGTCTTCCATCTACAGTCCACCCTTTCCATTGACGTTTTGATGCAGGGAGAAAATAACCAGAATGCTAAAATTAATCCTTTATCTGCATCACGTTCCCATTCTCTTTGGGTTGGTACCATTAACCTGAAAACTCAAACCATTCTTCCGCCAAAGCTTCGTTTCCTCTTAGGGTCTTATCCATGGCGCTCTCACCGCCTTTCTCTATCTACTAATCTCCACTATCTCATCCCTCCAAACGTTTCCCTCACACATTCAAGATGACCCACTTGTCTAATTTCTCGCACATCTTTGATACTCCACAACTTCTCAGACAAAAATCATGGCTTTCTCTCTCTAGCATTAGAAATAACGAGCTTTACCAAAGCTCAGAGGAGGCCATGAAGATCGAAGGCAGGGACCAGGGAGTGAAAGGAGTGAAAACCCTAATTTAGTGATAAGCAAGTCCGGGATGAATGACTGCGATTTGCCAAAGTGGACGGTCCATATTGATTTGGTAGGGATAACTGTTTTGAGTATGGATCTCATTGTTGGTATGGATACGGGTATGGGAATTCTGAACCTGTCGGGTCTGGGTACGGTTCCATCCTGTGGTATTTGGGTCCGGGTCTAGGTCCAACAGGACTTGACCCATACCCGACCCGTTGCCACCCTTAATTATCGACCCAAGATATCGAAAATGCACTCTTTTTGGTATTTATTGATCGTCAATTTTAACTACTTCCTCATCTCTACTCCTATTATTACTAAATTTTTATTCTATATACTCTTAGTCCGACTAATTTTAAACTTTTAGATCTTAGAGCATCACTCCAAAGTTCTAACTTTATATTGATGCCGTTTGGGTCTCATCGATCAAAACTATGTCGTCTACAAATAACATACACCACAGTACCTCATCTTGAAGGTGCTTAGTTAAGTTGTCCATAACTAAGATAGAGGTATGAACTCAATGTTGACCCCTGATGTAGACTTATTGTTATTGAAAACTCATTTGTCTCTTCACTAGTTGTTCGCACATTAGTTAGTGCTTCCTCGTACAAATCTGTCACCAAGTCGATGTAGTATTTGGAGACTCATTTTTTTTTCTACACCCACCAAATTAAATCTCGAGGTACTCTATTATAAGCTTTCTCTAGATCAATTAAGGCCATATGGAGATCTTTCAATTAAGACCATATGGAGATCTTTTCCCTTCGCCCTAAACTTCTCAATTAGTTTCCTAAGTAGGAAAATAGCCTCCTTTGTTTACCTCCCTAGCATAAAACTGAATTAATTTTTTGATACACTCGTTTGATGCCGTAGTTGCTGTTCAATCACTCTCTTCCACATCTTCATAGTGTGGCTCATAAGTTTGATCCCTCGATAGTTCGCACAATTTTGTATGTTTCCTTTGTTATTATAAATAGGTACCACAATACTTTTCTTCCATTCATTTGGCATTTTTTTTGTTCTCAACACTTTGTTGATCAGCTTGGTCAACCACTCAATGCCGATCTCACCCATGCACTTCCAAATCTTTATCAGGATATCATCTGGTCCTAAAGCATTTCTTATCTTCATCTTCTTCAATGTTTCTTTCACTTCTGATATCCTAACTACGAATGCATTTATGTCCTAGGCCTTGATTTATGCTAACGGTTCCTTCTAATGTTAAATTCCCATTGTGTTCATCATTTAATAATTTTTGAAAATAAACTCTCCACCTTTCATTGACCTCTTCAGTTTTCACTAAGATGCTCTGATCCTTACTCTTAATGTATTTAATGTGGTCTAGATACGTACATTTTTCTCTCTCATTTTTGCTAATTTGAAGATACGTTTTTCAGCTTTTCTTGTTTGTAGTTTACTGTATGGAGTATCATATGCTTTCAGTTTAACCTTACTATTTGTTTAATATTTTTGATGTAGGAAAAATTGAAAGAAAAAAAAAAATCAGCTAGGAACACATGCACTTCTAAATCTTTATCAGGATATCATCTGGTCCTAAAGTCTTTCTTATTTTCATCTTCTTCAAAGCTTCTTTTACTTCTGATATCGTAACTACGAATGTATTTATGACCTCCGCCTTGATTTATGCCAACAATTCTTTCTAACGTTACCTGCCCATTGTGTTCATCATTTAATAATTTTTTAAAATAAACTCTCCACCTTTCATTGACCTCTTCATCTTTCACTATGGCGCTTTGATTCTTACTCTTAATGTATTTAATGTGGTCTAGATATGTACATTTTTCTCTCTTATTTTTGTTAATTTGAAGATATGTTTTTCACCTTTTCTTGTTTGTAGTTTACTGTATGGAGTATCATATGCTTTCAGTTTAGCCTTACTATTTATTTAACGTTTTTGAAGCTGGAAAAATTGAAGGAAACAATATAATCAATTAGGAACGAAGCTATATACATAATTCAAAGAAACCTAAGGTTTCTTCTCCATACCCCAAGCTAGGGTTCCAAAAGCTTAAGTTTTTCTCTCTTTCAATTTCTAAAAATCATGTGGAATTTGCCGTCGCAATGCCCCACACCTCTTATATATTATAATTTATTGTTCAAAGACATTACATGTTCATACAATGATTAAAATGGTATATATATCCTAACTTAAACTTAAACTTCGTAATGACAATTTTACCCTTTGCACAGTACCCATGAATAGTACTCGTGAATAGTACTCGTGAATAGTACTTGTAAATTGTACTTACGAAGTAAATAAAAAAATAATCCTAGAATCTCTAAAGAAACTAAAAATCCTAAAAATAAAACTATGATATTCATCCTTTAAAGTTGAATGAAAATAAAAAATAAGAATAGTTTTGCCCTCCATCATTTCTCCCTTGGTCGGAGAAAACTCGTCCTTGAGTTTTGAAGTGTGCTAAGATGAAATTGGCGCTAGTCCAACAACATTCTGGAACTTGAATATTGTAAACATGATCATGAGACTTTTGGGTTACTGCGCTAATCAAAACATAATGATTGTGCATTAGAACTGAGAAATCCTTAAGGAAAGGGTCATTGTATGTTGGTAGAATATTTTTAATCACATAAATTGGGTAAAATTGCATCACTTCAGCCATGTAACGCTGCTGAATTTGCCCAGGCTCAGCTTTAGAACACACCACAGATGCATTTGAGTTCAACGACTAAACCAACAACTTTACATATCAATTCTCATTTGAGTCCATCTTTTTTCTTGTCAAATACCAATTCAACCACAAAATCTTGATCATATTTGTGGATTGGATTTCCTACAAGATCTTGTTCTTCATCTAAGTATGCGTCGAAGACTTGTAGCAGATCTACATCCTTCTCAAAATCAAGAATCTCTTCCTCCAAATCGAAAACGCTAGAGTGATGTCTCCACATCAAGGTCTTTTGTCACTATTCTCTTAACTCCATACGGAGTGTAAAAGTGAAAAAGCTTGTACTTGAGATCCTTTTGGGCTGAAAAATCGTCTTGTCCATTATTGAGGCTCACGAATGACTGCACCAAATGCTGTAGTTGCCTTTCAAGTTCCTCAATTCTATCATCTATGGGATCACGGAGTGAATCTACAAAATCCTCCTTTTACGGCCCCTTCTCGCTGCCATGGGTTTGTCGAAATCATAAATCTTAGGGAAATAATCAACAAAAAACTGCTGAAATCAGCAAGATCTAGGTTGTTTTGGCAAAACGTTTGTCAAAATTAACAAACTTTAGACCCCTACTGTAACTTTTCGCCTTGTTGTTGACTTAGGGCACCAAAAACATCAATGCTACAGTAACTCCGTATAGTGCTACAGTAACCCCCGCACAGTTCTACAGTACTCTGTACAATGCTACATTACTTTCCTTATAGATCGCGGGTTCTGATGCCAATTTGATGCAGGAAAAATTGAAGGAAACAATAATTTCTGCAAGGAATAAAGCTAAACACAAGCATAATTAAAAGAAACCTATGGTTTCTTTTTCATACCTCAAGCTAGGGTTCCAAAAGTCTAAGCTTTTTCCTCTTTTAATTTCTAAAAATCATGTGGAATTTACCCCTTCAAGGCCCCACATACCTCTTATATATTGTAATTCATTGTTCGAAGTCATTACATGTCCATACAATGATTAAAATGGCCTATATATCAACTTAAAACTTAAATTTTGTAATGACAGTTTTACCCTTGTGAACAATACCCATGAGCAATACTCGTGAATAATACTTGTGAATAGTACTTATTAAGTAAATAAGAAAAAAAAACCCTAGAATCTCTAAAAAACTAAAAACTCTAGAATTAAACCCTAAAACTATAATATTTCATCCTTTAAAGTTCAATAAAAATAAAAAATAAGAATGATTTTGCCGGCCATCAGTTTTTCTTAGCATATTTATA
This sequence comes from Amborella trichopoda, assembly GCF_054954075.1. Taxonomy (NCBI): domain Eukaryota; kingdom Viridiplantae; phylum Streptophyta; class Magnoliopsida; order Amborellales; family Amborellaceae; genus Amborella; species Amborella trichopoda. The sequence continues at coordinate 39,243,627 of NC_142337.1, read as the reverse complement.
TTCTTTTTAAGTTTTCATCATTTTTATTACAGTGCCAAGTTTTATAGCATGATTGTTTTTCGTGAATGGCCTTCTAAATCTCATCACTCTACCCCCAAGTTTCTGTTAATCGTTTTCGGGAATGGCCTTCTGAACCTCATCATTCCACCACCAAGTTTCTTTATCAGAATTTATTTTCCCTCTAGTTTCGCCTAAAACTTATTTTGCCACTTTCTTAATACAATCAAACATTTCATTCCACATAACATTGACCTCATATTTAGAGTTCCATTTTCCTTCTTTAACTAATTTTTCTTTAAATAAATCTATTTTCTCATTGTTTTAATTCCACCGCCTAGTTCTTGGGCACCTGTTAATTTCACCCCTACTCTTTCATCTCTTTTGTTAGACGTCCATAGCCACTAGATTATACTCTGTAGTCTAACTCTCTCTTGGGATAACCTTACAGTCTTTATATGATGGTTGATTTACCTTTTTAACTAGGAAGACGTCTATCTAGCTTTTATGTGATCCACTTTTATAGGTTTCTAAATTTTCAGCTTGCTTTTTAAAGTGTTTGCTATTGCTAGGTTGCAGGCCACAACAAAATCTAGAATAGCCTCACCCATCTCATTTCTTTCACCAAATCCATATCCCCCATGTACTTCTTTATATTATCTACTATCCTTCCCTATATGACCATTTGAGTCCCCTCCTAAAATAGTCCTCTCTTCATTTGGTGTGTCATGGACTAGTCCATCTATGTCCTCCCAAAATTTTCTCTTAATTTTATACTCTAGTTCTACTTGTGGTGCATAAGCACCAATTATGTTAATTATTACTTCTCTAATACAAGTTTAATTAATAGGATCCTATCATCTACTCTCTTGACATTAATTACTTCATTTTTAAATCTTTATCTACTATTACGCCTACAAGTTTTCTATTATTATGCTTTTCTGTATATCAAAGTTTATATCCATTTATTTCCTTAGCTTTTTTTCTGTTTCCACTTAGTTTGCTATAGACAAGCTATGTTTGCTCTCCTTCATCTCATTGTATCTACTAACTCCATACTCTTACCTGTAAGTGTTCTTATATTCCATGTGCCTAGACGAATTCTATTCTCTTGAACTACTTTTTTACCTGCGCTCCTCCAGAATGTCGTAGAAACCCTTGCTTATTTTTCACCGCAATCGGGCAGTGCTGCAACACTCCGCTTATGGGGAACGCCCTAGCTAAGTCTTGCTCATTTCTTATTGTACTCGGCTTTCGGTATAGCGCTTCGCTTATGGGGAACGCTTTAGCATAAGCAAATACCGTCGATTTAGGATTCATGAGAAGTTTTGACAAAGTTGTACGTTGGCTGCCTACCTAACACAATCCACCTCCTTTACTTGGGTTTGGGATGAGTTAAGGGAAAGTTTAAGGTCCTCACCCTTCTTAAAACAAAATATCGAGATATTTAAGGGCTTATCTGTAATTAATCTAGTATTATTTGTAGTTTGAAATCAAAGGAAATTAGTGTTTGGAAACCTAGGGATTAGATGTTTAATTCCAACCCTTGATTGATAATAGCTCATCAAGGGTGGAAGGCTTATGAAGCCTCTCTCTCCTATAGATTTCTAAGATTAATAGCCCATATTGATCCATCCTAAGGAGAAGCTTTTAGGCCCTTATGAAACCCTAGATCTCTTCTATAAATAGAAGTCATTGGTGACTCGTTTTCCATCAATCGAAAATGCTGCCAAAATTTCTTTTGAGAGTATACCTTGTCTTCCTCGCCCCATTTGATAGACTCTGCTTTGTGTAGTGAGAGCCATAGCCATCGATGATTAATTGGTTCTCCATGCTCCATGGTGCATTTTATATAGTAGGCCATACCTTCTCATACCATCACACCACCCTCACATCTTCATGTGAGTCTCCAACAGACCTCCTTGTAGCTGTATCCAGCACATTCTAAAGCCATTTTCAGTCACTGGCCATGGTCTTTTAAAGGTCCATAAGCATGAACCCCATTGTTTGGTATATGTTGCCTTATGAATTGTTGGTGGTGTAGGCAAGTTTAGAGCAACTTTAAAGCACATCATCCCAGTGATTTACTGCAGCCATCTTCACAATAAAATCAGGCCGTATTCCCACCTTTTCAGAGTGATTTTAGTTGCGTCTTTGGCTTCCCAAAGTTCGGAGCATGGTGGGATTTGATCCCAGTGCGATATCTGGCAAGGGGTGTAATCTACCCTTGAGGTAATATCGGGAACTTTCTCTATTGTTTTAAGGTTTACCATGGCCCGTTTTGCTTTGTGACTTCAAGAAATGTGAGTTATGTAAAATTGAGATTGGATTCTAAGTGTCTGCAGTGAGGCTTGTGTAACTCTTCTGCACCAGCCTTGTTATATTTGTGCAGAAATTTGTCCAAGTGTAAATTGTTTTGTTCTTGGCAATCTCAATTGTGTTTTTGAATGGAAAAGATAGTGGGGGCAAGCTAGAAGTGCTTTATTTGAATCACATTAGTGGTGGTTTTGTGTCTTTACATTAGTCTATTGCTGTACAAATTATGGTATGCGCATGTACTTATGTAAGCCTGTTATGTGAAATTTTTTAAAATTGTATACCATATCCATATCCATACCATAGTTATAAGCTTTCCATTTGCATTCTCAAATAAGCTTATATATGATCAAAATAGTGAAAATACCTACAAGGGTAATCAACATAACATACAAAATGTCTAAATGACAGAAATACCTTAAAAGGCAAGTATTTAACATGTATGTGAAATACATCTGTTAGTACTTCTGACAATTGGCAACATGAAGTGTAGAAGTGCCGCTTGCCTTTAAGATAATGATGCTGATCTCATCATAGATTTAGTGATCAGAACTAGTGTTACATAGGATGTTCCTTGCTGGCTGGTTTGATAGGTGTAAACAAGAATGAAACTGCCTTCTGACCTGGCTTCCTCATGACCTTGAGAAAAAAAAAGAAAACATGATGTTGCTATAACTTGAGTTTCATGTCTGGATTGGACAAATTGTTTTATTTGCTCATTAGACCGATTGGGAAAACAATTTTTTCTTGATTTCTTTGAACTCTTCCACCAACAATTTTGACCTGTCAATCTAGGTTAGACTGAGCTAGAAATTTTTCTCAGTTGATGGCTTGTTCATTGGATTAGTCTGAATTGTTTTGCTTGCTGATTCTTGGGGGAATATGGGGGAGTGTTCTCTGCTTCATGATCCCTCCAGATCTGGGAGGTACTTTCGAACTAGATGTTTCTTGGAGTCATGGTTCCTATAAGATAGTACATGGTTCCCCTGTCCTGGAATTGTGATTTCTCTTACCCAGAGACATGTCTTGATGATGCCATGAAGCATAGCTAATGAGATACTGTTCTGTGTAATGAATTCAGAACTGTGATTTTCTTTGATGCTGTTAACTGTTGTATTGAAAAAAGTAAGGAAATACCGTGGTCCGTCAAGACAACCACAAGTCGGGACTCGTAGCAAAAAATATTAGGCTCCCCAAGAGGGGACCTTGTACAAAAAATGGGTGGGGCTTATAAGTAATGCCCTTTACAGAGGATTTACAAAAAGAGGCTGATGATCCCGATAGTCCAAAACATCCTGCGATTCTCGAAAGACGACAATGATCCAAAAACTTCAGTCTCTCATGAGCTTGAGTGTGTGCCGTCCTTAGCCAGTTGGTCCGCCAAGGCGTTTGCGTCCTCCAAGTATGCCTCCATGAGATGGCTATATCCCTGCAAAATTGTATTATCTCATCATAAATCGAAGCAAGATGCCAGGGGGAGGAGCAAGTCCGGCAGCCCATGTCATAATATTTTTGGCGTCTCCTTCAACAATTAGTGGTTGACCCCACACATGGTCGAACAATTTGAGTCTCGAAAGGAGTGCAATAGACTTCGAGAGCTGGGAGTCGGCGTGGCCAATGATCAAGGAAAAAGAGGCCAGGATATTACCGTGGTAGTCTCTGACGACCGCACCCACTCTTGCTGGTCCTGGGTTATGTAGAGAACACCCATCAAAATTGGGTTTTGTAAGGCGCGCCATTGGGAGGGACCAGTTGTTCGCTTGAGATACTCGAGGGGGACGGAAGTGGATAATTTCTTCCCGATTTTGCAGGAAAGTTGAAGTTGAGATGCCTTTGAATTCCTTGTGGTTAGAGGCCCAGAAAATGACATGGGAGGTAATTTTGTGGAAAAGTGCTAGAGCTTCACATTTGATTCCTCGGAAGATCCTTGAAATTTCTCTCGATCCATATGACCCAAATCGTTGCGGCTATGGAGGCCCGCCACAAGAGCCTGCTTGCCTTTGGCCAAGGAGAGTCCAACGAGAATTTGAGGAGGGCTGGTAGGGAAGCAGGAGTTACCCAGGAAAGATCGAAAAAGGCGAAGGATTCTAGTCCACAGGTTGAGGGCTAGGTTGCAATGTATGAAAAGGTGGGGGGTTTCTCTCTTCTTTGTAGAGGCCCATGACGTAGCGATTTGGAATGGGAATTCCGCTCCATTGGAGTTGGTCCATTGTGAGAGCTTTTTCAGAGCACGCTATCCAGTTGAAAGTGTGCACTTTTGGTGGAGCGATCGGAGACCACACTGAGATACAAGAAAGGTCGGAGAATGGGGAAAGGTGGGGGTTGCAAGAGTTTTTTGTAGACGGAGGCAACCAAGAAAGAATCGGACGGGGAAGGGGTCCACACCAGGCTATCGGCACCAGATAGGGCGAGGAAGGTAGAGTGCAGTAAAGAGGACAAAGATAGAATGTCAGATGTTTCAGTATTTAAGAGGGAGCGTTTGAAAGAAGACCCTACAGTTATCGGAGATGGTCATGTCATCGGTAATCGAGGAAGACTTGTTGGTAGTTAAGTTAAAGAGAGATGGATACCTATCCCTTAGGGGGGTGTGACCCACCCAGAGGTTAGACTAGAATCGAATTCTCTCACCCCCCTAGGGTGGAAGCATATGTTATTATGGAAGAGGGACATAGAAGACATGAAAGACTTCCAGGCCCCTGAAGCCCTTTCTCGGTGTTCCCTTCTGGTAGTTAGGTGTTAGAGGGGATTATGTATTTGCAGCGAATGACTTGGGATCAGAGCAAGTTGTTCTACGTAGCAAGTGGCGACCATCATTTTTTAAGTAGAGCCGTGTTCTGTTGCCTTAGGATCTAAATCCCAAGCCCACCAAGATGCTTCGGTTGGCAGACTTTTTCCCAAGAGAGAGATGGTATTTTTTTGATTCGGCTCCCTTGTGGTTTTCTTTCATTTAGAGTTCATTGGAGTCCTTTACGTTTAGCTATTTATTCGTGATAGTTCCCATAATGAATTGTGACATGATTCACATGAACAACATTATAGTCATATAGTGATACTTCAATAACTAGAGGTTGGCCTCAAAACATGTGTGCACTTTGTAAATTGAAGTGCTCAAAAACTTAGGAATATCTGAGCCTTTTCTCGTGTCGTCAAGATTCAATAACAATAGCAAAGGAAATGAAATACATGGATGTGACTAGGAGGTGTTCTTTATTGTCCTTAAATGTCCTATATTGCTTCTTTACTTTTTATAGTGCCTTATTTTTTTTATAGTATTTTAGTTTGTTGTCCTTTTCTGCTCTTATTCTTCCCATTCCTCCTCTTCTTTTCTTCTTCTTCCTCCTCCCATGTATCTTCTCTTTCCTCGTCTTAGTCTTCTTTACTCTTTCCTTTTTTCTGTGTTGCTGTTGTTTTTTTTGATTATACTGATAGCAGCCAGGGTTTGAAGTCTATGAAATATGATCCTTGTTACCAAGTCCAGATTTTTGTTATGATGCTGTGCAGCAAGCTCTTTATCCATATCCTTTTGTGAAAGCGGACAGGGTGGACACTTCTTTGTAAGATCTGGTCTCGTGAACAAAATGGCAATAGGGTTAAGTAGGAGCTTTGTTTTACATTTTGGTCTTATGAACAGAATCAAGAAAGACCATGATGAGTCATAAATATGTTACAGAATATGGCACGGTGGTAGGAAAGTTCTTGAAGAACAATGTTCTAAAATTTCACTCGAGTTTGAAACATTCGTTAATGAATAATCTGTGCAAAAATTTACTCCCCATGTTGCTGAGTCGTTTGTGACAGATGATGGAGTGTGGACGAATGCAAACTTGCAGCGTATGGGAATATTTAAAATTGTAGCTTGATCATCGTTGAAGTTTACATTGACTTACCTTTTCTTCACGGCCTCTCAAGGATTGAAGAATCACTGTATGTGACAGGGTGGTTTCATGGTCACCATTGGAATTATTTATTTACTATTTGTACTGGATATAAGATGACATTCTTGGATACATATAATTTATTATTAATGGATCTAATCAATAGAGTTCCCCTTTTGGTTCCTAAACAACCTAGGAGTACACTGTTTATGGATTGCCTAACTATTTTCAGTGCGGATGACAATAAAACAAAGGAGGTGAACCCAATATTTTTCCAATAGAGACGTCAACTATTGAGGTATTATTAGTAAGTCAGGGAGTTGACCAAAACGTTAGGCAAACAACGCTAGATGCAACCTTTCCAAAAAATCATGTGGTATGCACAAGTGCAACAAAAAGGAGCAGATAGAAGTTTCTTATGCATAACTATTCTTTCTTTGACGTTGCCATTTTGTTTGCAGTATGTAGAGGCAACTTTCCAGTGGACAATTTCTTTTCCGGGGCATTACCTTTAGGGGTTATTTGACATATGGTCTCCCAGTGAGTCTGATAAAACTCTAAATTGAGTTTCAATCATGTTGTTGGGGGCCTGAAGGATGACATGTACATTGGCGTATTCCCCTGCTAAATATATCCATCTTTAAGAGAAATCATCAATAAACATGACATAATTCCAATAAGGAGGGAGCTGGACCACAAGCTTCGGAATGCAAGACGTCAGAACAACTCTGAAGTTTACTCATAGAAGGATCAATAATGGTAGCTTTTTTTTGCTGGCTGGGACACAACGCCCCCAAAACTTGTCTTTAGTCTTTACGGGGGGGAAAGGCAGCCAAATTTTGCATTTCACATTGTGTCTCTTTCTTAAGGATTTTGATCACCTACTCTACCTTGTCACCCGTGAAATGATTCTAAGATACACAGGTTGCAATGTCTACAAACAATCTTCAGCTCGTGTTTATGGTGATCGGCAGTGAGTTGATTGATTGGAATTGTTTCAGACTTCTTGAAGTGGTGGTGATTTCTAGAGATGCCTTATGGTTGACATGGGTTGGTGATTTCTAGAGATGCCCTATGATTGACATGGGTTTGCATCTTTGGAATATTTGATTAATTTTTGACTAAGTTAGATCTGCATAGTAATGAGGGCAGCGATAAGTTCTGTTTCGGCTTACTTTGACTATATGATACCCTAATCATTTTCTTGAAGGCTTAGATGGTTTCCACTTATCTCCTGTTAATTTATGCTACTTTGTAATTGTTCATATATGTGGAATGAACATTTTATATCTTTGCATGCTTGCATACATGCGCATTTATTTATATATGTACATGCACTTATAGACAGTGTATACATGCACGTGTGCATTTATTTGTATTTCTAAGTGCTTTGATGCCAATCGGATTATATCCCAAGTTTGTGTTTTAATTTGATTCGTCATGTCAAATGCTGTTAATTTTCTTACAAATTCTTATGAATAATGTTGCTTTGTTGTTTGTAATGTTGGTAAATGATCTATTGTCCCATTATATAATTTGGTCCCTTTTGTTGCATCTAGCGTGCTACTTTTTTTTTGGAGAATGATTCACAACGAAAGTTGATTTTGTATTACAGTTTAAAGTTACCCTTTTGAGGTTTATTATGAATTTCCAGTTTTGTTGTCTCTATGCTTTGCTGTTTTGAAGTTCTCTTAAATTAATTGCAGGATGAGGTACCAAATAAACTCTCCACAGAGGCGGTTAATAAATCGGTAACTGTCAATTCTGGACAATCTGGTTACAAAAAACTGAAGAAAGAATCTGCATCTATTGATAGCTTGGAGGCCATTTGCCAGTTCAATGTTCAGAGAGATAAATTACCTTTAACATTTAGACTTCTACAAGTCCAAGGGCTACCTGAATGGGCAAATACCTCGTCAGTAAAAATTAGGGATGTTATCCAGGTAAGGTTAATTTCTTTAGCAACAACACCCTTAAAGTTTACAAAAATGAAGCCTCTATTAAGGTGGCTAGCTTAATATGATGTAAAGAAGGATTCTTTCGAGATTTATGTGATTCAATTGCAGATTCTCTTCTTTCTTAGGTGTTGGCTTCTTACTGAAATATGTTTTCTTGGTGAATGTCTATACATAAATGTCTATACATGTACTTTGTAAGATGGAAAATGTGGACATCATTTTTTGATATCATCATCATCATTTTAACCTTTTCCCAATTAATTGGGGTCGGCCACATGAATCCTGGTTCTCCATGTTGCTCTATGAAGGCCATATCCTCCCATATCTTTTCGGACTACTTTCAATCACGTCCTTTTGGGCCTACCTCTTGCTCTTTTTAGTCCGTTCACTTGAACTAACTCGCACCTCCTAACAGGTGCTGTACTTGGTCGGCGCCACACATAGCCAGCCCACCTAAGTCTAATTTCTTTCATTTTATCTCCTATTGCTGCTGCGGCTAAATTATCTCGAATAGATTCATTTCGAATTCTATCCCTTCTTGTTTTGCCACTCATGCATCTCAACATCCTCATCTTTGCTACACTCATTCTATGGGTATATTGTTTTTTATCCGCCCAACATTCCGCCCCATCGAGCAAATCTGGTCTCACTGTTGTCTTATAGAACTTGCCCTTCAGCCTCATTGGTATGCGACGATGACATAAAATTCCAGTTGTACATCTCCACTTCGCCCACCCAGCTCTAATTCTGTGTGCGATATCTTCTTTGATCTCTCTATTTTCTTGGATTATCGACCTAAGATATCTAAAGTGCGGTCTTTTTTGTACTTCCTGAACATCAATCTTAACTACTTCATTGTCTCTACTCCTATTATTACTAAACTTGCATTCCATATACTTTGTCTTAGTCCGACTAATTTTAAAACTTTTGGATTCTAGAGCATCCCTCCAAAGTTTTAACTTTGTGTTGACGCCGTTTCGGGTCTCATCAATCAAAACTATCATCTGCGAACAACATGCACCATGGTACCTCATCCTGTAGGTGTCCAGTTAAGTCGTCCATAACTAAGACAAAGAGGTAGGGGCTCAATGCTGACTCTTGATGTAGACCTATTATCACTGAAATAATATATTAAGGTAAGCTAAATTGCTGATTTTAGTTAGTGGCGTGCATGATTAGTGCAACTTTATCTGCCTCTCAATATTCTTGTAGAAGTTTACATCTTTAATGGATCTTATCACATTCCAATCTTACAACTTTATCTGCTTCTCAATATTCTTGTGGAACTTTATATCTTTTGTGGATCTTATCACATGTCCTGGCTGTCTCCTTCTCACAAATTTACTAGCTGAACTTCAGAACTCCTCGATATCATCACACGATTTGATTGATTACAAAAGAGTCTATTTCAAGAAAAGCTTTAGATTTATTTGCCCTTTCTTTGTGTGTGTGTGCGCGTGTGTGGGTACGTATGTTTGTGAGCACTCTCGCAGGCTTAAAAATCTGGATTTTGCTTGAATTGTCCAGAGGTGAACTGCATTGACTCACTTAAGGAAAATTTTCTTTAAAAGATCTCTAATGGAAAATTTGATTCATATTGAAGTTGCTCTAAGCCACTTATTTATAGATGTGCATTCACTCAATGTTTTAAAGGCAGCTTGGGTATGAATCCTTGTGCCCCACCAAATGGATGCTGTTATTCTCTCGCATGCCATTCCAAGTCCTGTCAGTGATATACTGAGGGAGATATGTTGGTGGATTAGTGGATGTAAGCGGATTTGGAATATCTGGAAGTTTTTGATCTTATGTGGGGGGGTTGGTGATTTTATTTCATTCTTTGATATTTGTAATGCTTCTCTACTTTGTGCAGAATAAAATGACAACACATAGAGGAGATGCAAAATAGATACCCCAAACTCATGGAAGCAATCCCTGACCTGGGAAGTTCCTTTCCATATCCTTGATTGGCTAGACCATCTGCTTGGCTTTTGGCTTGGCTAGAAAGGTGCTAGAATCCACAGGTTCTTGCTCAGGTGCTCTGTTCTCTTATCTTATAGTTCCCTATAGTATGTGGTGGGCATATTCCCCATTTTTGCGCCATCGAATGATGTTTAGGTGGTCGGTCTCAACTATGCAAGCCCTGGACAAGCTTGACTTGCAAATGCAAACTCATGCTTTAAGGCATTTGCTCCTACCTTCAGCGTTCCTCGCCTTTCAGGATATGGCTGTTACTATATTGCAAAAGTCTACCATTGTGGGTTGATTTCCTTTGATCAACTGGAAATGCCTTGGTGCTGGTCTCCCCATCCTGTGGTGTTGTAGTTCTCATTGAAAGGTTTCCCTCTTAGTTATCTTAATGACCACCTGCTGCTGTCGATTAGTTTATCGGAATACTATGTTCTTGCTCCCTACCGTTTCTCCATATGGTGACCATGAAATAGTCCAACACAGTGGATACTGTCTTTTTCCATCAAGCTAGAGCCAGCCTGCAATGAAGATAATAGGAAACACGAATCCTCACTGAGAAATCAATCATATTTAACGTGTTCTCCAAATATCTTGACAATGGGTGCATTGGTAAAGAGTGGTGTGGAGCAATCTCCTCCTTGTAAGGATGCACATTTTGCTGTACAAAACCTTCTATATTTTAAATGATCTATTGTCAAGATCTTCAACTGTGAGAAAACTTTATATGTGGTTCATTTCTCAATACCCATGTCATGGGGAAAGAGATATTGCAAAGTATTCATTCATAGAAAGAAGAGATGGTGATGTAATTAATGAGTGTAATGAAGTTCTTGTAGGAAACCTCTAGTGATCCCTTGCCTTCAGATGTCAACAAGGGATAGCTGTGTCATTCCTCTGCCCAAAGTCTGTGAAAATAACACACGCCAGCCATTTGCTGTTGACATCCAATTGTTGGGTTGACGTGAAGTTTCCTGCAAAAGCTTCACTGCACTTACTTTATGTTTCCTATCCTTTGTCAAACAGGTTAGTCCATAACTCAGGCGGCCAATTGATCATCTTTGCAATGGTGTAAAGCGTTCTTCTGCACTTGGCACCCTATTCAGGGTTCCGACTCAGCTCAAATCCTGGGAATCCTATCTTTATTTAACAAGTCAACATCTATGTTCATCCCAGCAAGTATTCTGTTCTTGTCCTTCAAAGACAGTAATTAATTTTTGCAGATAGCCTTCTAAACATTAGATTGTCTCTTATACTTACGATGCCAAATCTCTGTTCCCTGTGTTGCATATTTTGTTCTACAAGACTTTGCCCCTTTGCCCTCCATTACCCTGCAGCTTATCTCTGTAACCACTTAATTTGGAGACCTTTTTCATATGGCCTACATCTCAAATACTCAATACCCTTGCTTCAAAGGTATTTTCATTTTAAAAAGGAAGTATTTCACGGACTTGCTGAAGGATCCAAAGAGTAGCAGGGAAGCTTTGTGATTTATCCATTGAATCTTACTTTTCATTTGATGCGTTGGTTGTTGAGCCACTTGTGATAGACCTTGGGATGCAAAAGATTAGTTGGTAATTTTCATAGTTGATATGCTGTGAATGTTGGTAGCCATTGCTGTGTGCACTTTGTTTAAGTCACTTAAGCATAGTAACCTTGATACTTTTGAAATTATCTTTAGGGGAAGGCGTCCTTTCTAAATCAATAACACTGTTTAGTCAAAGGCTTCTCAGATGCAGATTGGACAAGTTTCCCACTGGTTAGGAGATCTCTATTGTTCTATTGTACAATGGTTGGAGGCAATCTGGTAACATTTGGAAGAGAGAGAAAATTGCGACAGCAGGGTCTAGTGTTATATGGAAGAGTGATTGTGACAGTGAGGTCAAGTGCACAAGTTGAATAGATGCCCTTGTTGTTTGTAAAGTAATTTGGTTCGAAGTATAGTTGTTGGAAACGTCTATTATTCCAAATCGTTCTGGGAATCAGAATCGCGAAATCGCAGGTGTCTGATAATTCCTATAGTCGGAATCGTCATTCGTACAATGTAAATTACTTGTTGTGTGATTCCTATTATATCAGAATTGCGATTCAATGAAATCGTGTGTCCTATATTGTTGGAATCGGTATCCCATCAATTTGCAGTCGAGTTTTCTGTCTTTTTGGAATCGCACATCCATCATCTCTGATAAATGCCATTTAAAATCAGGATTCGATAAAATAGGAATCATCATTCCTATTCCTATTTTGTTGGAATCGTTGTCCCATCAGTTTGGAATAGAGATTCCTACCTTTTAGGAATCACACACCAATCCACTTGAGACCACGCAAGAAGTTTTAAGCAAGAAAAGATTCGAAGTTTTATGTTATATATAAGCTTGAATTATCCAGGGCTCCCATATTATTCGGATCGATGACTTTGATAGCCCTCCCTTAACAATGGTCACGGTGTCTTGAATGCCTTTTAACATAGCTCTCCACAACTATAAAACTAAAGTCGAGCTTCCTTAGGTGTCTAGTTTCTTTGAGTTTCTAGAACTCCAAGGAAACAATACGTTGTATGTGTTCTCATGCTTATTTTGAGGACAATACGAGGAACTGCGTCTTCTAACTAGAAAAGAGTCTTTGAGACGTGGACCTCGAGCTTTTAGAGCACTGTATGCTTCGATGCTTTATTGACATTGGGGGTCTATCGAAAGTATGGAACCATACAAGTATGTTGTATGTGTTTTTCATGCATTTTTTGATGATGAAAGAAAGTATGCATCTTCTCACTCGAAAATGAGTCTCTCCGATGTGGACCTCAAGCTCCTAGAGTGCCATATGCTTCGACACTTTATGGAAAACACTTTCAACATTGGGGTTTATCAAAAGTGAAACAATTTGTAATTTCATGAGGGTGATGTACTGGTTAAGTACTTAACATTTGTACTGGTTAAGTACTTAACATTGATACCTGCAAGGCTCAAGTTTAAAGTTGAAGATTCTGGTTGGCATTTGCAAAATACATTATTATCATACTTTGCTAATAAATCAATAACTCTAGAAATTTGCATTTGAAACTTGATTCCAATTTATTAGAACTTGTACTCCATGTTGATCGAAACATTGTTGGGTGCATCATCTTCAAAAAAACATTGTTCGGTGCATCTATGAACCTCGGGTTTTGACTATTTGGATCTAGCTTCCAACAAACATTGATTCGCTATTCCTAAAAATTGGGATCAAGGTCTCATATACGTTGAATCCCGGTCTTGTGCTCCTATGCATCACACATTTTGTGAGATGGAATCTAGATTTCGAACTTACATGAATCAAGATTCAAAAATATATTTGGAATGAAATTCAAGAAATTTGGAATCATGATTCCTATCTTTTGAGAATCACGACTCATCCTGCAGAATGTGGAATCACAATTTTGAACTGGAATCGCAACTGTGGTACATGATTTGAGTAACTATAGTTCAAAGAAGTTCTCTTAGTTATTGGTATTTTGATATAACTGCACCCTAAGACCTCGATGATTGACTTCAACCAAGGATTTATGTCTTAGATTGTATTTGATCCAGCGCATGAGATACCATTTGATGCTATGCAGCTCCATTTGTTTCATTCGATTCAGCTTGGCCAGATTTCCTTGAGTTCTAGTTTGCGATTAATTGTAAATTTAACTTCTTTCATAGGGCTAGGAAGCGATTTTTACACAATTATTGTCCTATTGCATGGTGCATATTGATGTTTATGCAGAAAAATTTAATTGATTGTTCTCCATTACCGACAATGACATCATTATATTCTTTGGAGGATCTTCATGGCTGATGGTTTGACCAATCTGGATAGGACCATGTAGGGCATGGAATTTTTGGGTATCATGTTGCCAAAGGGTTATGCTTGTCTTTCTTGCTTTCCATTATGTTCATTAGTTAAAAAGGAAATTATCGATAAAGCAATATATTGTAGTAATATTAGCATCCATATAAATTTTATTGTATTTAATCCAATATCATGAATAAATTGTGCATAATGTGTCTTGAGTTATTTTTAATGTTTAACTCTATTCTTCTCTTAAATTATCATTTTGTCTTTGATTGCTTGACATTGTTGTTATTGTTGTTATAGTTGATGGGGTTTTGTGGCCATTTAAAGGCCTTATGAGAGCATGTCCTAAAACATTATAATGAAATATTGGCTCCAGTGGGAGTGTGATCCACTTTGGACTATTAGGCACTGCTAATGCCATGACTCATATGAGCTTTGACTGGCTATGGCTCATAGGTGATGCCTAAAACCTGTAGTCCTGGGCATTATGTAAGACACAACCGATGAGGGTTTTTGATGTGGGGTTATCCCTTGATGATGTCGGAGTTGTGCCTAGGATAGTTAGGTCAGGGGACTCGATGAGATCCCTGTGTGTGATGGATGGTCGGAGAGGACAAGGATCTAAATCGTCATCATTATCATCACCCAACGTGTACACTAGATAGCCGTCTGAGAAGCGACCCTTTTTAGTAAGGGCGTACGACATGTACATGTGCGGAAGAGATGACTCCCTGCAACACTGGACTGTGTTGGAAGGACTTATAAAGCATAGTGCTGAAATGGGGCCTAGACTTGTCCTCAGGGAAGGACCTGTAATCCATGGACTAGGATCGTGTCTCCTTCACTTATTGGCTGACTTTGATAGTCCAATTATGAACCCCTTCGAAAGGCTGTGAGTCATGGGAACTATTGGGTCAGTTTGAGGTGCAGTGAGATACGGTCTTTAGAAAGAATGGAGTCCTCAGTATATTTGTTGTAATCATAATTCTATAGATCCTATTTCCATCAAATCTCTTTGGATATGTTTTAATTATTTTTAGATAATTAAAAATAAATTTTTGGACCTCTCTGGATATTTTTTTTTATTTCATATATATTGTATTTAAACACTTGTGAGTGATTTGGGTGGCAATATAAAAGAAAAGATAAATTTTTTTTTAATCGGTATTGACTTGCTTGATCACATAGTCCACCTTTCAATAGTAGTATTGGTTATCTCATAAGCTATCCTATGCATGCAACGACTTGGTAGTCTGTGCTAAATACCAATTGGTTTGTTCGGTTAATTTAATATTAATTTGAATTTTATACGTGGAATGGTTTTCCAAGGATTTTAGTTGGAGATTCTACGGGACCTCTCTCGGGACTTGTTTGTTGGAATTATGCCCTTTCACGGCCTTGACCACAACACTTTGTGATGGTTCCTAGTCTAGTGGGAGTGAACCAATATGTTTGTCTCACCAAATCTTGATAATTTGGGATTTGGAGAGAAATAAAACACTGAAGCATGGGGGCTAAGTGCTTAAAGGGCTTTTGGGCCGAGAGTTTGAGGTTTTTCTCTAGTTAAGGTTGGTATTTGTATAGCTTATAATTTTGTAAACCAGGCCATGAGTAACTTTGGAGTATTTTTGTTTATTCCTGAGTTTTTATGTGAGCACGAGTACTTACGAGCATTTGTTGAGTATTTTGTGAGTCTAGCTGAGTGGAGCCCTAGTGCCCTATTTCATTTCTTACAAGATCCTAAATTCCATCACATATATTTTTCTGGGATGCCAAATTGATTCAACATGATAGAGCATAATTGAAAATGATTTTTTGGATTTTCTGAGAATTTTCTCTAAGCAAAAACTGAGAATTTCAAATTTTTTGGGCATAATGACTATTAAGGACAGCCACACGTTGCCTATTTTGCTCCCAAGTGTCCAATAGGTGCCACATGGCTGCCATGTCGCCACACGCAGGTGACATTTGGGTGATGCGGGCTGCCCTAGGGTATTGTGCCCTTATGGCCATGTTTGGTTGTGGAGTTATTCAAGATATTGTTATGTGTATTATGTACGTGGTGTGTATTTTGGCACACTTGTGGCCTGCCATGTGGGATCAATATATTTCCCTTAATTTATGACTCTTTGTCCAATTAAAACCTAGATCTAAAAGTTTGTTTTTCTGTGGGAAAGTTTGATTGGACAAATGGAAGTTTACATGTGTCTTATGACTAACACGTGCGTTATGACACAGCATGTGTGCGGCTGGCTAATTATGTGAAGGTTCCATAAAGACAATTTCAGTTAGAAATATAGTAAGAAAGAGAGAATATAAGAGGGTGGAACGCTCTACCTATGGTTGCATCCCTCCAATTGAGAAATTTGCCTGCTCGAGCACATAGGTGGCTGGAGGCCCTGGGGGCATCCCTTAGGCCAAGTGTGTGGGTTGGGGGTCGTGCCACAAGGCGGGCGCCTAGGCAGCTTGCAACAAAATGACGGAAAGTGGGGCGAAGATGCCCCTCGAGTGGAGCATTTTTGGAATTTTTGCCCCTCTTTTCTTCGTATGAAGACATTGGAGGGTTCATTTTAATGCCCCAAACCCTTGGAGAACGAATTTCGAGCCAAAAAAATTCCCAAATCTGGATTTTTTGTTTGAAATCGAAAATAGAACAAAAATATAAAATTTTCAATTTCATGCCAAATCGAAAGGCATTTGCGCCATCCTTTTCGTGGCTTGAAGTAGTTGCGAGAAGAGGTTTTTTGCCACCAAAGCTCACCCTTTCAAAGCTTGAGGGATTCTGTTTTAGAGGTAGAGATTTTCACGTTTTGGATTAGGGTTTTAGGAGCTATTTATACATATATTTTTTTTCTTTTTTGTTTGTGGTATTTGTGGTTCATTTCATCTTTAAAATGTGGATTAGTATGGTTTTGATGTTTTTTAACAAATTTCGATTATAAAAATATGAATAACCTTGTGTATGTGCAATTCAACCAAAGCCGAAGGAGCGTTACATGGAGAGATATGAAATTGACCCTATTGTGCTGAACAACATGGATGATACCGGTGAGTGGGTGGTTGACAATGATGGTGATAAAGGAGTCTCCCCTGGAGAAGAATTAACCTGGAGCCAAGTTCAAAAGCTGCAGGTTTACCCCAAAGCCCTTCACGAGCCACTAGATCACAAACAAGATGGAAGAGGATGACGAGAATATTAGATGAGGAAGAGGTGGATTTAGAAGATACATGAAGATGAGCAATATTTGGAGGGAGGTGATGACTTTGATGATGACGGACTGGAGCCATCATCAACTTCAAATGCATCTGGTAGTGGAAAGGGCCGTGATATAGCTAGCATTAATGATTGATGAAACTCAGTTTCCCTTATGAATTATGAGTTCATTGTGCTTGTTTGAAATATTTGTTGCTTTTTGTTTGAAGACTTGGAAATTTACTATTTTTATGATTTTATGAAACATTGGATGCATTTGTTTTTGTAAATTAGCTATTTTAATTCATCTGCAGGAGGGTTTGGTATTTAACCAAACCCTGAAAAAAAATTATGACATTTCAGTGATCAGATGGGCGCCTAGGCGGCCTAGTCCCCTCATCGTCTAGGTGCCGCCTAGTGACTTCTCCAACATTGCTTCTCTCTCTACTACATTATGCCCTTTGATCTTGAGAATGAATGGATGTGATTTGGTATCATACTTGGAGTTTAAAACTTGAAATTAAATTTCAGAGGGAAATTTTAATGAATTAGAGTTTGAGGGGATAAAGGTGTGGCAAATCTCATCCACAAATATGATCATTGTGTGAGATGAGGAGCTAGGATCCTAGCCTTTTGTTCACCCCTTGGATGCCCTTAATCAATGATCCAAATTTAGTCATCTTGAAGTCCTTAATCAATGATCCGATTTTAGACACACCTTTTCAACCAACCTAATTGAAATAGACAGAGAGAGCCTTGGTAGGCACACTACCCCCTTTCCTTGTTCCCTTGATAAGGTAGAGAGAAAGAGAGAGCAATAGTGAGGCACACCTCCCCCCTCTTTCTCTTGAGTTTTCATGTGTGTGATGAGAACCGTGGTATATGCTCTTTCCATGAGGCTGGAGCTTTGAGGTTTTCACCTCTCCAAGGACTTACTTCTTGCTGTAAACATTTCATGCCAGCAAGGTAACTTATCCAATTTGATCCTTTTAACTTAGGTTTTCATTGATAGTTCATACCTGGTTCATTAGCCCATATGCCTTGATCATTCTACTTCATTTTGGCATAGTTTGAACTAGTTTTCCTTGAGAAATTCTATCTGATATTCCCTTGGGATTTTTCACGAGTATAACAACAAGCTAAAGTCATTCCTAGCATAGTTAAAGCTTCAATTTTACTAGCTCTCATTATACCAAAATTTGCTCATGACTACGCTTCAATTATATACATTATAGGGCCTACTCTAGCTTTGGCATGCCACTTATCTTGCTTCCACATTTTCCTCTAATCTGCCCCTTCTCTTCTTGATTATTTTGAGTTGAATATTCTTGTGTGGATTCATGCTTCATGATCCTTAATTCTCATTAATGTCATTAAACTTGGATATAAGATTTTGCGCTATTGGTAGTGGGCGTATCCAAAGGGTGTATTTGAATCTTTGGTAGTAAACCAGGTAGTTGAGCTCTATATTCGGCGTCACGTGATTTTAGATTAAGTGCACACATTTGGTTCATGTTTATGTAAGTTGAGATTGAATATTTTTTTTTAAGTCTTGTAATTCAAAGTTTTATAATTCAAGTTTATGTTACATGAAATTTTTGTATGTTGCTGAATTTTATGTTATAGTCACATAGTATTGTGTTTGACTCAATCCCCATAGAGTTTTAAGAGTGGGAAATTGGCATAGGGCTATCTTAAATTCATGTATTTGTGTTTCGTGTGTATTTGAAGTGTATTAAGTTGCTGAAGTGTGGGGTATGTTGCTGTAATTTTATGTCCAAAGGCATTGCATTCAAGTATTTGAGTTGTTTTGTATAAGAATAGCTTTGGGAGGTGACCTTGAACTGGGCTCTATATCCCTGTATTGTTCCAGTCTAAGCCAGTTGGAATGTTTGATCAATTCTGGTTCTTGCATACATGATTATTGTGACACAAGTTTTGGTATATAAAGAACAAGGGCAATAACTCTGATCTTTTGATTGTCTCGAACTGTATTGTTTATTTATGTATTGTTTATTTATGACATAGTTATAGTCATTGAACTGTGTTTCCTATCTTTCCAACACCTTACAAAGTTTCAATTTATCTTATTTGTATGTGAAGTACCATGCTTTATTTAGTATCGATTGCTATAACAACGACCATATAATGATCTCTACTTTGTTTCGTAGTAGGGGAATGTGCTCTTTGCCATCCTTTCGAATTACATGGTGGACTTGGACTGGTTGCTATCTGGTGAGTTTAGGGGGTGAATACATCTTCTAAATTTCATTAATTGTTTTAAATGATTCTGTATTCTCAGATGTTTTTGTGTGATCTATTTCACTTGGACTCACAGATTTTGGATTTCTTGCCTTACAATGTGTCCATTATACATGAGAAATAGATTGCTTGTTGCGTGAGTTGTCATAACATAATCTGGTGAAAAATATGAAAACATCGTAAAAGATGTGGGAAACTGTAATTTACAAAGGAATTATGCTCTATTTACATGAAAGTTACCAATTAAAAGAAAATGTACACTTCAAAGGCGCATTGGCATTATATTAAATGATATTTGAGGCTCAACCTATGATGTTTCTTAGTTGATATCTATCGATGTATCTGAGGAGCATATTCCATTTACTTTTGCACATGAGTGGGGTATTTTAGTCACTGGGACTTTTTTATTACATTTGTCTTTTATCTGTTTGTTTCTTGTTATTTGTTGTACCTCTCTCATGTATTGGATAGCCATGTAGTTGTACATATCTATGTGGACAACATGCACATTTTTTACATGCTATAACTTAATGAAAGGCCAATGAAACTTGAATGTTCACGTTCTCTCAATTGTTCTTATGCCATCTAGTCTTGGGCCTAGCATTCTTTTCTTTGCACTATTTCCATGGTAGCAGTGAGGGACGTCGAGATCTTATCATTCTTCTTCTAGATCATAGAAGGGTTGCAGTATAGATCTGTGCTCTAGGTATCAAACTACATGACCATGTCATGTTGCTGCAGATCTTATCACCTTCTCACTGATCTGATCGACCTAGACACACAGGTGTATCGGTGGACTGTACCCGACTGATGGTTGGGTAGGCAGTTCCCTGGGATGTGAAGGAAAATTGTATTGATAATAGACAAACAAACCATAAACACTGTATCTACATGAAACAAGACTCAAGAAAGGATCTAAGGTTGTAATCACACCAAGTTGAGGCAGGGAGAGTGGGTACTCCTTGTGGGTTTAAGTTTACATCTTCTCTATGTTGAAGAACATGGAAAGTGAATGAAAAACATGGAAGTTAAACTTAAAGACACTCTATTATTGCATTAAAATGCAAGTCTCTGCGCAAATAGGATTTATTGCTCCTTAGTTATTGTGTCTAGACCTTGAATCTCTTTTAGTAGTTGTTCACATGGTCATATTTTTTGAAATTGGAAGCAAAGGCTCTAGCATGCTTTCCTAAGGTGTACAAAGGTGGCGCCAATCCATTAAGTATAGGCGAGCAGCCTTCCTTTGCTTGATGAGGGCAGTTGCAAGATCTGAGCAAAATATTGAAAACGGTTTTGAGTTCATTGAAAATTCGAATGTTGTTTCCTCAAGCTTTCTTGTTCTTTGTTTATATATTATTTTATTTTCATATAGTTTTCGATTTGATACATGAAATTGTGTTTTATTTTAGAAATATCATTCACATAGTCTTTTTATGTTCTACGTAAAAAAGAAGTCTTTGTTGAGAAGAGGAGAGGCGATTATCCTACATTGTGGGTTTGGAGAAGCATTGGGTTCTATAAAAGACATTGCTTCTCCTCCTTAGGGGTGATTGATGCACAAGGTCCTCGTGCGTGGCAGCTTTGGGGTGCAGTAGGGCCAACAAATTTAAAGAGTACTATGCAAGGCTCTTACATATGGAATGGCAAGGACAAACTAACAACTTGAAAAAGTAAAGAGATTAAAACATGAAATATTAAAATGTGGTGTGGGCCATGTAACATCTACTTTTTAATTTCAAAAGGACAAAAGCATTTAAAAATTTCAAAAGGACAAAAACATTTGAGAATTTCAAAGGGAAAAAGGACAGTTTTCAAATGAAAACCTGTTCCCTGTAGAATTGTCTGGTTCTCTTTTACAAAACCAACTAGAGAATTGGTACAAACCGGCCCGAATCGGCCGGTTATAGGGGGACATAGCGGTTCTCAATATATATCGGGCAATTCTGATCCGGATGGGCAATTCCGATCCGGATCGGCGATTTTTCAAGCACTGGTTTGCGTGAAGTTTATTGGCTGTACAATTGAGTACTGGTTCCATCCATAGTGACCAATGATGAAACGACCGCCTAGGTGGCCTGGCTGACAAATTGCCTACGCTGGGAGGGCATGCCTAATGTGGGATGGGTAGGTGCCCAAGGCATTTGCCTAGGCAGGCTCAAGGCGGGTTTGGGTGCCCACCTAGTGCCACCCATTTAAAAAAAATAAAAAATCAGCCCGAACAAAAATTCAGGCTTATGTAAATGCTCTTCTCTCTCTCTCTCTCTCTCTGTGGCCCGTGTGCTCTCTACATATGAGAAGAACTCAAGAAGATGGCCTCCACATGTTTGATGCGCGGGCTTTCTATCTCTTTCTCTCTCTCTCTCTCACACACACACACACACCCACACCCACAGATACTCATGGTCCCCAATGCTCCCTCTTCCCTTGTAAGAAAAAGAAAAAGGAAAAGATGACCTCTAAGTGTTCGATGCAAGGTCTCTCTCTCTCACAATCTCTCTCTCTCTCTCTCTCTCTCTCTCGACATATTAGAATAGCAAAAAGAAGATCGAGCCTCCAAGTGTCCAGGATCTCTCTCTCACGACCGTGGATCCAAGAAAAAAAAAGAGTGGATGATCTTTAAGAATTTCATGCGAGGCCTCACGCACTGGCGCTCACGTGTGCACACACTACGCACATGCACATTCATAAAACACACACAAAACAACTTATGCCACCCACCTTGACACCCTGCCCGCTAGGCGATCAAGGCCCCTGGTCGCTTAGGTGGCTGCCTCCGCCTTTTTGAACATTGGTTGACGCATCTGAAAGTCCAAAGTGGTTGTGGGCTTTTGTTTGGGTTAGCACCTGAATATGAAAAGGTGCATATATTGTAGGGTTCTAGAGTCAGACCAACATCTTTGGTTCAAGTGGGATATGTTGGTGGAGTTAAACAGGCATATAGATTCATCTTTCCATATTTTTACCTATAAGAAGCCATGTAATGGATCTTTTAATAGAAGTGTTTAAAAGCTCAAGTGCAGCTTTGTTCTTGCCAAAACTGAGTCAGCTTACTGAGTTCAGTGACCTATTAAAGAGGGCAAGTGGGCCCAATACTGCCTGCCACTCAGGAAATCTTGATCCCAATTTGGGTGGAACCATGGTTTTGTTTACCTATGAACCCTCATATATGATGCAAAGCAATTTGGATCCCATGTAACTCAGGATCTTGACCACTAATGGGAAGGGTCAAGATCCCAAACTTTAAAATTTGCAGGGAGCGAGATCCCCATTGGACTGAAGGAGCGAATTTTCGGAGCTGGGTCATCCCTTGGTTAGGAGAACCTGGTAACGATGCCCAAAACTATATTAAAGGGAAAAATCAAATACATCCCAAGTTCTCATTTGTAAAACTCTCCCCTTGATGAGTTGACTGAACCTGGGAGAGTTTTACCGACTCAAAATGAGATTTTGTTAACTGATTCACATATTTTTATGTTTGGGGTGGGTTTCTCTCTTGTTTCTCTTTGTTTGGTGCTTTGTTTCCAGCTTGGAGTGACATGGGTATATGCCATGAAATCGAAACATTAAGTTGTTGATTTCTTAGGCATTTTCCCAGAATGGTTGTAACTTAATATGGTGCTAGTGTTTATAATCAAAGGCTCTCTACTGCGACATATCTAGTAACTAAGGAGGTTCATTCTTGGTTGAAGAACCCATTTCCCCTAGTTGATGCTGTTGCAGAAAGAACCAATTTCCCCTAGTTGATGCCATGGCAAGAATGATCCGACTCTTGGGTTATTTCTTGATTAGCTGGTATAACTGACAAGATTACTTGCTGGTTCATTCTTCTCTTTGATATACTATTATAAGATGATATCATAATTGATGTGGGCCATTGTTTTACAGGTATACAGAAAATGTTGATGCTCTTGCAAACCTGTTATTCTTGCTCTTAAAAGTTGGAATGAGATCTCCACATTTTTGCTGTATAACTGCAATATGGGAATGTACATCTATTCTTGTATATACCCAGATGTCAACATTTTATTAGATATTGAAAAACATTTTTGTTGAATATCACAAAGAACAAAAAAAGAAAAGCATATTGTAGTTAAAGTATTACTATTATTAATGCAAATGCTCCTTTCCTTTGCACTAGTGAACTACTTTGTATGGAAACATAAAATGCACAGTTCCTGATCTACAGCGTTCATTAATGCAAATGCTTCTATCATTGTTAAGTTTGCGTTAGTTCTCTAGTTCATGTGATTTATTGTGATTGATTTGCTCGCATTTTTGTTTTTTGTTTAACTATGGCAATCCCTGTGCATGAGTAAATACTGAATGATGTTTCGTTTATGTAGCCTGCCCTATGCTAAAAAGGATATCTCATGTTCTTGTGGTTCATGGAGAAAGCGGTGGTGCATTGGATCAAATGAGTGTATTGGATCCTTCAAATCTTTATTAATCTTTCTTTTTTGGTTTATTTTCTCGTTTTAGTTGAAACTTTAATGCAGTTAATTACTGTTTTCAGAAGACGAAGCCTTCAAGTTGGATTCTGCACAAACCACCTCTACCTATTTCTTATGGGACACACCATTCGAAAGCTATGATTCTTGTTTACCCTAGAGGGGTGCGTATTGTCGTACACACTGCCAATTTAATTTACGTTGACTGGAACAACAAAACTCAAGGATTATGGATGCAAGACTTCCCATGGAAAGACGAGAAAGATCTCAACAAACAGTCTGCTTTTGAAAATGACCTGGTTGAGTATCTTGAAGCACTCAAGGTAAGCTTGGCATCTATTTTGGTTGAGCTAAAATTTTGTTTATGGCATTTGTATGTTGCCACACTTTGACTGGTGCCTTACTCATATTTTCTATGGACTAGGTGTTGAACACTTTGATGCTAAAGTCTTTGTTTTATGATATATCTCATGGTTAGCATGATAGCAAAATTCTGCTAATGGGAGTTAACACCAGAATTAATTATGGCTCAAAATGAAATATGGCTAATTTGTCCACATGGTTTTGGTGGTTCTACAGTTTCCTTGAGTGTATTTATTACATTGGGCAGGGAGCTGTGTGTTAGTTGTCATTTAGTCTAGCTTCTAAATTTCTTTCTATGCTCATGCTGAATACAATATATAGGGATTCGGGATAGAAGAACCATTTTTGGAGACTTCACTTACCTTTTTAAAAATCAAAAGAGACAAATTTCATAATACTTCAGGGATACTTGAGGCACAATATATCTGTCTCTTGTGTGTTTAAATATGATCACACTGTATTTCTGTGCAGCCTCACTGGATTGGTGGAATGCTTGTGGCCTGGAATTTAACTACAGTTGTTTCTGTTCTTTATTTTACATTTTCAGGGTGCTTAATTTGCTTCTTAGGATTCCGTGTCATGTGGATTGTGGGAGCTGCATCTTCTACTCTTGTTCTGGGCTTGTCTAGGGATAGTGTTTGGTAGAATTAATATGGAATGTTTGGTAGAATTAATATGGAACAAAAGGACCGGAAGGAAAAGAGATTGGAAGATGCGTTAATGCGTAATTTAAAGAGTAGGAAGCACCTAGGCACAAATAATGGGTATTAGAGTGAATAAGTATTGATCAAGTGGGAATTAGGATCTGAAATGTTGAGAAGGATGGGGAGAATGAGATTGATATGAACAGTCCAGTTTCTTCACATGGAGAAGTGGAAAGAGGGAGATATGATATATCCTTGGGACAGATCCGGAGATGGCTCCCCATGTTCTTGATGTGATTTCAGGCCCCTGGGCCCCAGGGGGGTGGGGGGGATGGATTTTGCTCACAGGGGCATCAGCATGTGTCTGTGTCTTTGAAAACCATAGACTCAATACCATATTTGACGCTGTTTTGGATTTGACATTGTATTTTTCTTTTTTTAGTGGTAAACGAAATGGGACATCTTAAATACAAACGCACACACTCAGAGGTGCCATGTGTGTACATATGGGTCTCTACGTATTTCTAGATAATATTAACATTTTATTTAAGAAAGTTGAAAAAAATCAGTAACATGTCTCTAATGTAGAGATCCACGTCTTGAACATTGGCACATGTGCCCATATTTTTGGACACACTAAAATATGAAGTATGTGTGCATGTCTTAAATTTTAGATGCGTTTGTCAATGGCTGACAAGAGGGACTTGTGTATCTAACATGAAAAGAAATCACGCCTTGCATACCAGTAGTTCTAAGATACGATACTTGTTGGAGGCAGTTGTGGGGGTTTCTTGTTTGTTAGGAGTTCCCTTGTTTTGGAGCCCCATGAGGGTGCCCTAACAATAAATATATAAAGCTAGTGAACAATTAAATAAATGAAAGATTAATCACAAAGGTTTTTGCAAATATTTAAATGCAATTAGTTGCTTAGAATAAATAAATGAAAATTAATTGCAAATATTAGAATTATATTTAATTATACTTACAATAAATTACTTAAATAAAATTTGAGAGTAATAGCTGATATTTATTTACTTTTCTCATATATAAGTTCTTCACAATAATATGTTAAAGATATTTATTTGACCGTTCTTCCAAAAAATGATATTTATTTAATCTTAAATTTATAATAATAATAAAGGATAGTATTTTAGTCAAATCATATGCAAGTCATGCCCTTTTCTTTACTTACACCCCTTTAAGTCAATTTAATGGAGAAACCTAACACATGGGGTCGATAAGCCTGAATAAACACACACACAGAAACATACATATCTCATGACCATTTGTGACAAATGTTGGACCCATCATTTCTCTACATCAAACGTGATTTTGGGAGCATTGGGTTTAAAACATTCTTTTTAGGATTGATGCAAACTTAAGAATCTCTTTTCCTTTGAAAACTTTACAAAACATGGATTGCAATAATTGTGGCTTTCTTTTTTACTGATATGCACTTACTACTTTCGTATTTTGATGGATATGCATTTATTTCTTTAATTTTTTTAGTCGATCTGCATTATTGCTTCTATTTCTTTAAAAATATATGTATGGTGTGCTAACCTGTTGACAAACTCATATTGATTTAGGATCACCCTCCCCAACATGGGATCATGATAGGACCACGATCCTGCTCCAAGGGCCTAGGATCACATTCACTGAGCGGGATCCCCACCCATCTTACGAAATCTCGGTAACTAAGGATAAGACTCAGCTGACTGTCATAAGACTCGGCAATTTTAACCGGGTTTCCAAGCTGAGTTGGCTCATCGAAGTCCAGAGTTGAACTCAGGGAGTTTTTGATCACCGGATAGAGTATCTGTATGGTGAAAAATAAATGTTGTGCACTAAGGGGCACTCTATGGAAATGCATTTTTTTTCCTTCATGGAAATGCATGGTTTATCATGTTGTCCCTTTAGGGGATTCTGCCCAAGTTGCACGTAGGGCTGGTCTCAACTGTAGATCATTTTTGGCTGCAGGTACATAATGTACATACCGTCATGTTTATACTAGCCACTATTTATTTAAGAGGGGTGGTTTGTTTGATGGAGTTGCTTTGGTGGGCTCATGATGTGGTTGGAAAGATCATATATTTTGAAAGAGGAAATAAGAGCTCTGTTAAAGCTTGAAAGAAAGTGTAGGAGGCAGCTATCATGATAGAAAGTTTCACCAAAGAACTCAACATGGTATGATGTTTTTCCTACAGTATGTGTTCTAGGTTGCCTCAAATGTTGATCTTGCAGTAGAAGTATTTAGTTTAGTCAGGCAAGTTTTGACATACAAACTCATGAAAGATCTGTAATGGATGGCACATGGTCGTCATTAATTTTGGGGTATTAATAGTGGAATGTGTTTGTAATTGTGGATTAACTGGGTTTGTTGACCACCAATGGTTTTGAAAGGCAGGATAAGAGGATACAGAATATGCACAAGTAGAGTAGCTGAATCTGCAATGGATCATCCAAAGCTAATCTAATCTAATTGGTTTTGGATGTCCTCATGTCTGTATATTGTAAACAATGCTATATGCCCATTGCCATATCAAATATTATATACGAGTACAAAATAAATAAGGCAAACATAGATGTCTTATTTAAAGGAACATGGTTTGATCAGGGCTGCAACCCTATCAAAATAAGTAAAGCTTCACCTCAAAACTCACTGAAGATTGCAATATTGGCGTTGGAAAACCTTCAACTCGATCATGTCGACTTGGATCATTATGGTTGTGAAAAAAATTAGTATTTCAAGTGCTAAAAATATTGTATATTGTAACACAATATCTAGACCGTCCATTTCGCCCTAAAAATATATGTTTACAGATTCACAAGATCTGTACCATTTTCTGAGCTTCAAATTTCATAGTTAGTGTAGGAAATTGATTTTAGAGCCATCATGGTGATTTCTGATTCCCAAGTGCTTTTTGGACGAGGATTTGAGGTGAGGCTTTGTTTTGTTTTCATAATGTGTAGGCCTTATAGAAACTGCATCCTATTTACAAGTCTGTCCTTGCATGTGATATCCGTAATATGCCTCTTTCACTTATACCTTAGCAACAAACATGGACAATTTGTCCTTTAGAAGTTTGTCTTCGCTTGGGCAAACAATCTCCACTTTTTCATTGGTCTTAACAAACTCTACAACTATGTTTGTCTTCAAATTTCTCTCTCACAAAGTGTTGATCTTTCTAAATGTGTTTGGTTTTTCCATGAAGCCCTTGATTCATGGAAGTGGCTATTGCACTTTCATTATCACATTGTGGAATGTAGTTGCTTGGAGCGGAGCGGTGCGGTAGCAGGAGTGACGGATCGACATGCAAAAAGCTACTTAAGTCGGGAGTGCGTTCCTTATGGTTTTTAAATTAATGGATACATTTTCTTAAAATTAATAATTTAATAAAATTTCTAAAAAATATTTAGTACTCCCACATAATACAATAAAACTGTGTGGGCCAAAAGTGGCAATGCAAAAGTAATTTAGTTAATTTAGTAGATGATATTTTTTATACATTCTCAAAATACTAAATGATATATTTTTTTTTCCATTGCAACAATAATCCTACAAAAACGATTAAAAAAATTTGGGAATATCCGTACACCCTTTTTGTAGGTTTCATTTCTCAACATACCCAAGGTTTCAAAACATATCAGGCGGCATAGAGGTCCCATGTATTGTATCTCCTAAACCCTTGGACCAACTTTACTCCATCTTTTTAGCCCAAACAAAAGTTCAAAAGACATCATTTTTCTATTCCTTTCTAAACCCCCTTCTCTCTCTCTTTTTCGGTGTTTCTCCCAAAACCTCTTTCCTTATTTTTCAATACTTAAAAGAAAAGATATTTTTTCAAAAGATATTTTTTCAAAAGATATTTTGTCAAAAGATATTTTTTCAATATTTAAAAAAAGGAGAGAGGTTTGAAGAGAAAGGCGGGAAGAGAGAGAGAAAAGGGGGTTTAGAAAGGAATAGAAAAAGGGATGTCTTTTGAACTTTTGTTTGTGTTAAAAAGATGGGGTAAAGTTGGTCCGAGGGTTAGGAGATATAATACATGGGATCTCTATGCCGCCAGATATGTTTTGAAACCTTAGGTCTTTTGAGAAATGAAACCTAAAAAGAGGGTGTACGGGATATATTTTCCCAAAAAAATATTGTGATGAGGCACGCTGGGATAATGATAGCAGTACAAGGGAACTGATCTTTAATTAACAATTCACGCTTTATGACATCTATAAGCATAATAAGGTGCTTTGTTTGGAATTTTACACATCACAATGTGTGTGTGTGTGTGCGTGTATGTGCATTTGTGTGGAGAGAGAGAGAGAGAGAGAGAGAGAGAGAGAGAGAGAGAGAGAGAGAGAGAGAGAGAGATCACAACTAAGTTTCAAATGAATCATCTCTCACAACTAAGTTTTAAATGAATCATCTTCCTGGCCTTTTCTTGTCCCTTCGAGTGGCTAGGAATAATTCTTAGAAGTTGAATTGAAATCACAAAAAATAGGGATTAGGACCCATGGATGTCCCTATCCGGGAGTGCTTGAGCGAGATCATTGAGCAGTATCTACAACTACCCGGTAACTGTGGAACGGAACACTACCACGCAATTTGAGACCGCAAACCATAGCTGGGCTACTTATCCATGTACATTCGGAAGTGATTGCTACCATTGCTCTATACTCCAATTGCATGCTTGACCTTGCCACTGCGCCTTGTTTCTTGCTACACTAGGATAACAAGTTGCTTCCCATTAACACACGTAAGTAATCTTTTGGTACTTGGGTCCATTGCCAGTCTTTGCATTTGAAAAGGCTACAATACTTAAGGGATACATATCCCTATCACTTTCAAAGTAAAGCAGCCCATCATACATTCGGTCGCCTCTAAATGATCTGTTCTTGGATTATGCATGTAGGGACTTCCTTGATGATTGCATAAGATATATCAGGTCTTGTGAAGGTGAAGTACAAAAATGCATTGACTATACTTTTGGAATCTTTTGGATTTGAAATAAGCTCTAAAAAACTTCCATTATCTCCTAATCTCCTATTCAAAACTGCAGGTTTTGGGGCTGGGTTTGCATGTAACATCTTTGTCCTTTGAAAAAGTTCGTAAACATATTTTTCACTGCCCAAGTATCGTCTTCTCTGTCTTTCTTTCAGCTTCTATGTCTAGAAAATATTTTAGATTCCCAAGATCCTTCATTTAAAAAATGAATTAAAAAGAACTTAAATGTGATTCACTTTCTTAAGTGAGCTGCTCGTGAGTGTAATATCATCCACATAAAGTAGTAGAATGATAATATCTCTTCCATCATGCTAAATAAATAAGGTGTGGTTTGCTTTGAGTTATTTGAAATTCATACCTCCTTCCTACCTTACAAAACTTGTAAAACCATGCTCATGATTCCTGCTTCAGCCTATATACTCATTGATTTAGTTTGCATGCCATGGCCTTTAGATTTCCTTTGCTATATCTGATTGGCTGCTTGAAACACACTTGTTCTTTCAGGTCCCCATGTAGAGATACATTTTTAACATCCATCTGGGAAATCTCCCAATCATGGGCTAGTGCAAGGATAGAATGACTAACTATATTTATTTTCATCCAAAATTTTAAGGTTTCATCATAGTCTAGTCTGTGGTACTGATTAAATGCCTGAACCCTTTGCAACTAGCCTCGCTTTGAACTGCTTAACTGAGCCATCTACCTTATACTCTATTTTATACACCCATTTTAGTCCCACAACATTTTTTACTTTGTGTATTGGGACAGTCACATGTATTCTAAATTTATGTACCGCTTGAATCTTCTCATTCATTGCCTCTATCCATTTCATGTTCTTCACAACTACTTAATATGAACCAGGCTCTTGCTCTTCTAGAATTTCGTTCAAGAAAACTTGATGTTCAATGAAGAGAGAATCATGACTTACCCACCTTTCTATTGAATGCTAAGTGCGGGCTTATATCTTGAATTGATTTTGATCCCTGACAGCTGTATTATGAGGTACTATATTCTTGATTTGATTGTTTTTAAGTATTAAGGTATGTGTAGGGTTCTTCCTCATGGGCCTCTACTTCATCATCATCATCATCATCATCTTTCTCCTTCTCTAAGCCTTATAAGAATCGTGTTTCACCATTCCACTCTATGAAGGCCCATACCCTCAGTTAGAGCATAAGTTACCATGTTCTTCTCACTAATTACATCCATGTCCTTGTAGGCCTTCCACATGAACCTAATGGCCCCCCTAATTGGTGTCGGTCTAGGTTAACGCTGCATATGTCCAGACTACCTATCTACTTTCCCTCATCTTATCGCCTATTAGAGCCACCTCTATGTTCCCTCAGATGTATTCTTTCTAAATTTTGTCCTTTTTTGTCTTGCTGCTGATTTATCTCAACACTCATTCTATAGATATGTTGTTTCTTGAGCACCCAATATTTTGTCCTATAAAGCATTGCTGGTTCTATAATTCTCTACTTCATTCCCATACTTGTGATGTCTTTTATGGACTGCTGCCTTTTATTTCTTATTTTATCGACTATCAACTCTATGTCACGCTTCTCATGTGTTGTACTTTGATCTTTGTCATATCTTCTACTAGCTGCTGCTTGTAACAAGTTCAAATCCCATTTGTTGGCAATAATTTATACGAGCTGCTGGTGCACAAGAAATAATTAATTTTAGGTTCTTAGGAAGCAACTTGAGTCTCTCCTTCATTTGATAGAAGTTTTGGAGGACAATGCATTTGGTTTTCATTGCAGGTAACATTTCGTAAAATCGAAATTTCTTGGTTCTTGGGCAATAACAGTGATAACCTTTGTGCATAATGCTGTGGCACATGAATGCACACATTTCAGTTTTCAATATCAATTTTATTGCTTTGACTTCCATCCACATGAGATTAACAAAAGCATCCAAAAACTCATAGCATGCTATATTGAGAGAGAGAGAGAGAGAGAGAGAGAGAGAGAGAGAGAGAGAGAGAGAGAGAGAGAGAGAGAGAATGGCGAAGAGAAACAAAATAGAGGCACCAGATCTGATCTAGAATTTTCATATTTGATTTGAGGGTCAGATCCTATATTGAAAAATGAAAATAATATTTTCTGAGTATGGAAAGAGATCAAGATGGTGTATGGAAGATTAGGGTTTATAAAAGAAAAGTGGTGATAATCAAGAACAAAAGGAAGTAGGATCAAGGTTTGGATTTGAGTCTGAGATAAGAAAAAGTTAGAATCAGGAAGGGAAAGAAATAGAATTGAGGTTTGTAGAAGATCATGGTTTGTAGAACGAAATAATTAGAATCGAGAAGAAAAAGTATTAACTATTAAAGTTTTGATATGAGGACAGGAAAAAATTACAATCAGGAAGGGAAAGAAATAGAATCAGGGTTCAATGTTATCAATAAAAGCCTCTTGAACCAATATCGTACAAACAAGTTTTGATGCCGTGAAAGAAAGGAACAGAGTATAGGGGATATACTGAAGTAGAGGAGGAGAGTATCTCAATCTGAAATGGTTCGTCAAAAGCTGACCTGATTGGTCTCAGATGTCCTTATGTTCATGTATATATATTGTTGACAATACAATATGGCCATGGCAATATAAAAAATTACACAAAAAATAAATAAAACGAACAAAATTTTCTTATTTACTAGTCTGTCTCTGTATGTCACATCTGTAATAGGTTTCTGAATTGCTTGCCACGTGGCAGTGATTGGCGTGTTAATGGCTGATGCATGTTTACAACTAGGTATGGTCGAGGGTTCCATGGGATGGACTTTGGCAGGAAATAATCAACAAACCTGATTGGACAAATCAGGACACTCCAGGAGCCACTCTGTGGGAATAACTGTGATGCAAATTTGTCTGTGGGTAAACGGTCATGAGTAATATGAGTTATTCATTTGACTCATTATGTTTCCTAATGTCATCTTTTTTGTTGTGGAGAGGGATTGGGGTTGGGGGGAGGAGGGGGGGGGGGGGGGTGGGGGGTGTAAATGTTGACAATATATTATGAATAGAAGTATTTACGCATTTTCTCAAGAGTTTTGACTGAGGCAGCTCAAAGCCATGTGCTCTACAATTCAAAAACTGATGACCCAAAAAATGAAAGATTAAAAATGAGATGACTAGAGGCTACCCACAAAGTAGGAGCTTAAAAAATGATTCTAATATCTTTATAGTATGCATTTTATATGACTAATATTTCTCCAAATTTCAAAATTGTGCTCAAACATTAGTGTACTTGAACCAAGCTGAACAAGGATGTAGGATTCTGTTGTCTTCTTAATTGAAGGCTTGCATGCAGGTTGTGTCTGCAGCTAACTGTTATGTATTGAGGTTTTGTTGGGCTGATGAAGTGCGGATCTATGTGGCCATGGTCT
Organism: Amborella trichopoda; assembly: GCF_054954075.1. Classification (NCBI taxonomy): domain Eukaryota; kingdom Viridiplantae; phylum Streptophyta; class Magnoliopsida; order Amborellales; family Amborellaceae; genus Amborella; species Amborella trichopoda. The sequence goes on along the minus strand of NC_142337.1, from coordinate 39,210,406 downwards.
TTGCCTTGATATGCAGGTGTTGTCTGAGGCTAACCCTTAAGTAATGAGGTTTTGATGGGCCCATGAAGTGTGTATCCATGTAGTTATGGTCTTTGCCTTGATTGTCTTTCTCTTGAGGGAGGGTTGTGGTCGGGTGTAAAAGCTTTTCATGGACATTTTAAAACCTCACCTTTCTATTGATTCCTATCAGTATGTGTTTGTACATATGCAAGCTCTATTAATTTTTTCTTGCTCAACCATAGAATTCAACTTAACACTCATGTCTATGTTAAAACTTTTTGGCCTTTTTTTTCTCATTTATTGTGGTCAAAACCCATATGCGTGAATGTGTTACCTTTTTTGGGAGGTGTGAGGGGCAATTGCATTTATATCAAGGCTATTTGTAGGATATGATAAATAACCAATAATGGATTCCTCTTTTGATCTTGAGCATTGCTTACTTTTAAGTTTTCTAAATTCATGATTTAGTAGGAAATGATTCTCTTATGTCGAATCTATTGGAATGATGATTTTTGTGGGCCACCAAGTTTCTTCTTCTGTTATTTTGGATGTACTAATATTTTGGAAGTACAACGTCATCTCCACAATGCGGGGGATGTGGCTGTTAGTAGTAGGTTCTTGTATTTGGATCCTTGCTAGACTTTATCTCATTCGTGGGAGGCTGGTTTACTAATATTAGTTTCTGTCCATGATGTAAACTGCATGTACTAATATTTTGGAAGTAGTACGTCACAATAAGGAGGATGTGGTTGTTAGTAGTAGGGTTCTTGTATTTGGATTCTTGCTAGACTTTATCTCACTCTTGGGAGGCTGGTTTACTAATATTAATTTCTGTCCATGATGTAAGCTGCATGTCTTATGGTGTCATATTTCCTCATGAAATTGGATACTAGGTGAGCCCTTCTCCAAAATCTTTGGGGAGATTCATCACGGTGTATCATCATCTCAGAGAATAGTGATGGAGATCAATGATGTGCTTTCTTTAGTTTGTCTTAACTAATTCATGGAAATGCTGTTGTACTATTCACTTCACCACTTTTAAATTTGCAATATATTGATTTCTTTGGTTTCTACTTCATTGATAATTCTGTGGATTCTCTGGATTTAAGCATTGTATGGGCAGCGATAATGCGGCTTCCATATATAAATATTTTCTCACTGAATTTTTATTTAGCTTGTGTTTATTGTTTTTTAATACTTATGCAGTGGCGTCCACTGAGGGCAAATCTGGGATCTCTTGGCAATGCCAATATCACAGCATCATTCTTTGGGAGATTCGATTACAGCAGCGCAACGGTATTTGAATCCTGCAATATCTTAAAATTTGTAATTTCCGAAATTTAATGTTATGGCTCTTATTTCTAGGTTTCTATTTATTGAAATCCTCATTTTCAGCTGTGTAATACAGATAAATCTATACCCTATGTCTTCAAGAACTTATAGTTTTTTAGCTTGAAGTGTTTTTCCGTGATGCGGTTAGTGGCCGCTTTTCAAAGATATCATATTGCATGATCTTGCTTTAACATTTTAGTTCTTTGGCTTGAGTATTACTGATAAATTTTGCTCTAATTTCATTTTCGATTGTAGTCATTTGTTATACGTCATTTGAAGTTTGGCCAACTCATGGTTTGTACAAGCTTATGATAGTAACTGGTATGCATTGAGCACTTTGTGTTCAATGTGAAGGATATTCAAGAGCAAACCAACTAGAGGATATTAACAGAGCGAGACTACCTCAATGGTTCATCCTAATACTTGGTGATGAGCAGTGTTTGCTGACTCGTGCAAGTTTGTTTAATATGGGTGATGTTTAGAGAACAAAACTAATGCAATGGTTCATCCCACTACTTAGTGATAAGCAGTCTTCACCAACTTGGGCAAGTCCACTCGGACTCTCCTGTTTCACTTGGGTTTGGCAGGGTGCCGGGCTTGTAACTTCCGCTAACTCAGGGGTTATATGAAAATTTGTAATTTTTTATCGAAGGCTTTCTGTTTGAGCCCAAATTTTTCTCGTAGATTCATTTTTTGCAAGCTATACCATTAAATAGATTAGATGTGTGCAAAAGCATCAAATTTGATGGATCGGAGAGATTGAAGATGTCGACCTAGGTCAAGCCAAATTTTGGAAAATTGTGATTTCTTCGCAAGGATCGGTTAATATTTGATTAAATTTGTTCCCTACACATAATTTTGGGTTCTTCATCCCATCATCCCATCATTGACTCCTTTTGTTGAAAATAAAAGGAATACATTTTATTGCATTTGATGGAGAGAACTGTCATATCTTTTCTTTAATCCTTATTTGTCTTATGTCTCTAAAAGGGCAATATTGTCCATAAATTATAATTGGGTTATTACTTAATGTTACTAGAGGGGTAGAGGTCACAAGTGACCCCTAAGCCGCTCACGTTCCTTCTCTCTCTCTATTTCTCACACGCCTCTCACTGTTTCCCTTCGTCATTATCTTTATTTCTTTTCTCTCCTCTCTCTAAATCCTACCAAATTGTTTTTCCTCTACTTTAATTTCAACTTGGTATCAGAGCCCGACAATTAGTAACAGTATTGCAACAGAGGTCGATCTTTAAAAAGGTGTGCAAGATCTTTGTTTAGGGCTAATGTCATCCTTTGGGTTAGATTATATCATCATGCTGTAAAACCCCATTTAACTTTTTTTTTCAGTAGTATCTGTTCCAATGGAGGGGAGTATCTGTTCCAATGTTTGATGAATTAGGGTTTGTATGCTCCAATCAAATAAGTGCTGTTAATGTTGTTGCCCTTCAGGTGTTGGGGGGCTCTTCAGAGATTGCCAGCGAAATGTTGTTCTCTTCACCTTCTTTGTGCACTTTGGGACCTTTGACTCCCAAAATGCTGAAGCTTCGGCTCTTCTTTTGGGCTTGAGATTTCGCAACCCTTCCTGGGGCACTTGTCTGATTGTGGAAGGAGACTCTTTGAACACCATATCTTGGGCAAGTGGCTTGTCCCCCCACCTTGGCAACTGTCTTCCATTTTTTATGAAATTACCCGTCTTTGTAGGGATACGAGCGTCTTATGGCAGCATACTTAGAGTACGTCCAACGATCTCGCAGACCTACTGACGAATGAGGGTGTTAGCTTACATATGGATTTCAGGCCAGGTCCAACTCTTTTTTTATTTTGGACCACAGCCACTTTAGATAGCCCGCCTTTTATTTTTCCTTTTCTCACTGTAAATCTTGTCTGTAGGGCGAATCTTATGAGCCCATCTGCATGTAATTGGTTGATGTATTTTTTACTGATTGCCACCCAGTGAGGGTGCTTTGAGTCCCACACCTTTTGTAATCTCTATCTTTCTCTAGTAATACAATGTTAACAATTATATAAAAAAAAAAATGTTGTTTTTGATGTTTTTCTGGAAAAAAGGTAGTGTTATCATATCCGAGGTGTAACCGGATCTGTAAAATCTTTTATTTGAAGAAATCCAAGGGTATAACTTGATTTCAATTGTTGATTAAGATCTGAGGGTGTAACCGGATTTTAACTACCGTAGAGAATATCTCTACAGGCATGAAATATGGAGTCATCTGGACCCCTAATCATCATAGTCAGGTTTGATGAAACCAACTATTTAGAGTTGACCAGGTCGATTAGACTATTTTTGGGTGGAAAGAAAAAACTAGGGTGCATTGACGGCTTTTTGGAAAACCCTGACTTGAAGGATGATAAATATATAGATTGGGAGGCTGAAGATATGGCTATTATGAATTGGCTACAATTTTTTTTGCAACCTAATGTGGAGCGATCCTTTATGAACTGGAATACCTTTAAAGAATTATGGGAGGCAGTCTTTGACTTCTATTCCCAAAAGAAAATATTGCAAGGGTTTATAAATTGGAGCAGCAAATCATTGATTTTAAACAGGGTGACTTGTCACTCGAAGACTGTTATGCTCATCTTTTGGATGAATTAAGCGAGCACCAGCCCATACAGTGTTCTTGTGCAAAGGAACATGGAGAGAGACTGGAACAAAGGAAGATTTTTGATCTTTTGAGGGGAGTTAATGGATAGGATGAAACAATTAGGGCAAATGTTATCGGCGGTGAGACTTCGCCATTAGTTGGTACTGTTTTCTCCCTTCTTCAGCGTGAAGAAACTCGACGCATGATAATGGCATTGTCGAGGTCGGGGTGGTGGACGTGGCTGTGGAAACCTCACATCTAATGAGGACAATTTTTTTTTTTTTGAATAAGGGTAATTTCTATATATATTTTAAAAATTACATAGTAAAAATCTGGAGATTGTATCCCACAAATTGGGTGCTCAAACTACAACTATAATTAGATTGAAGAAAAGAGAGAGACTTATTGAAAAAAAAGAAAAGAGAGAGAGTTATTGAAAAAAAGGAAAAGTGAGAGATCTAATACTGAGGAGAGAAACTAAAAATGAGGCTGTACAACCAAAAAGAGATCCTAATGCAAGGTGCTACATGATCCATTTGCATACAAAAAGAGACTTGAGAGAACGTGTGGAGACGTGAGTGGTCTACCATGCTTGAGCGAGTGACAAGTGATGAACTATTGGAGCGAATCCTTGGCTTCAAGATCCATGGTGAGATCCATAGATAGAAAAAGGCAAGGGCTCCTGTTGAGCAGGGTGAGTGGATATTGTTCGTCGAGCTTTTGGGGAGTTCTTAGCCAAGGAGCTGTCCGCAAATAAGGAGAAACTTCTATCCTCATAAGTATCAACTTGGTAGATTTGAAGAAGGTCATGTTGGAGGAGAAAGAGGGTATAGGGGAAAGATAAGGGAAGAAAGGAATTGTAGTGGATGAAAAGCGAGAATGGGGAAAGGGGGGGGGGGGGGGGTGGAAGGGGAAGGGGGAGAGAAGAAGAGGGAGATGTAGAGATTGAGTAAAAGTAGAGAAGCAAAGATAAGTCAGAAGAAGAGGCTTGTTAGGCTGCAGTAGGATTATAGGTGAACTAATTAAAAAATAAATGGATAAGGGGCTATGTTAAGAGAAGGAGAGAGAGAGAGAGAGAGAGAGAGAGAGAGAGAGAGAGAGAGAGAGAGAAGGAAACTACCCACCACAATTTTTTTTCTTTCTTTTTTCTTTTCTCTTTTTTCCCCTTTTTTCTATCCCCTTTAGTCCCCTTTTTTTTTTGGGTTTTACTGCTATGGGATGAGAAAAGAGAATGGAGACAAGAAAGAGAAAGAAGAGTAAGTGATGGGGAGGGTTTAAACATACCTGTTTGAAGGGCTGAGGAGATGCCATTACTCTCGCAACAGGGCAGTAAATAGTAACAAAACACCGTTAGAAATTTGGGATAGGGAGAATAAGGGTATAGAACAAAAGAGGTTGCAGAGATTGGGTAGTAGAGTGAGAGTGTTTTGGGCTGCCTTAGAGAGTAAGGTTAAGGGTGAGAGAAGAAAACTGAAAGAAAGGAACAAGGGAAAAAGTCTGGGGCAAATAAGAAGAGGGTTGGTAAGCTGGAGACCTGAGCAGCAGAGTCCCCAAAATACCCCTAAAATTCTGCCCCATTTTTTTTTCCCCCTTTTTTTCCTATTTATTTATTTATTTCTCCCAATGGGGCCCTTAAGGGGGAGAGGGTATGGAGTTGGGGAAAGAGAGAGAAAAAGAAAAAAAGAAAGATAAGAAGGTCAAGGAATTGGCTGTGCTCATGAGCTTAGGGAAGCTCCTTCTTGTGCCAACCGATTTACCTCCGCATTGGCTGCTCGGTGTATATGTTTGAAGGTGAGCTGAGGGAGAGAGCTGCAAAGGAAAGATATATTCTCAAATATTGAAGTGAGCCTCCAAGGTTGTTGTTTCTGTTGGGTGGCCCAAAGCAGGGTGTTGCTTGAATAAGCTTGGACAATAATTCCTTGACCGTTGGTTCCCACCATGCTCACCCTTTTGAGGTCTTCTAGAAGTGCCATGGTCTCCGCAAAGGTAGAGTCCTGGGCCTCTATATATGTTGAGAAGGTCAAGATAGTAGTAGCACAGTCAGTCAGTGTGCCTCCCATGCCCGAGGGCCCTGGGTTCCCTAAGGATGATGACCCATCAATGTTGAGTTTTTTAGAAACTCGGGGGGAGTCTAGCTAGTCTATTTGTCTAGGTTGTTAAGTTTAGGGGACATGCCCAATTATTTAGAAAAGGTTGGATTGGAAGCGTAGCATATATGGGCATTGTTTTAGCCCAAAGGAATATAAGGATTATGATAGACTCAAAAATAGATTGGGTGGTTTTCAAAATTCCTCTAAAAGTTCTAGAATTCCTCTTGAGCCATAGACTCCAGAGCAGAGTTGCAACAAAAAGGTGCTAGAGTTTTTTTCCATACTCTGAGAAAGGGGGGGAGAAAAAAGTCTCAAAGAGGTTGTTTAGGTTCTGAGGGGTAACCCACTTCAATCCAAAGAGTTTAAGGAGGGAGGACCACAAATTGAGGGATACTTCATAATGGATTAAGAGATGGGGAATAGTCTCCAGTTCCTGAAAGTAGAGGATATAACGGTTGGAGAAGGAAATCCCTCTTCTTAGGAGTTGGTCCAACGTGAGGGTTTTTCCTTGGAGTAGAACTCAAATGAAGGCTTGAACTTTGTGGGGGATTGGAAAAGCCCATGAGAAATTGAAAAGGGGTTATGGTTCAAGTTAGGAAGGAAAGAGGAATAGAAAGAAGAGATGGAAAAAGATCTCGTGGGACATGGGACCAAATTAAGGAATCTTGGGGAAGAAGAGTAGAGAAAATGGGGTGGAGAATAGAGATCAGGGAAGTAGATTCCCAAGCCGTGAGATTTCGCCTAAAGATTAGTGTCCTTGAAAGCTACATAATCTACAATCAAAGCATTTTGGTTTCTCGCCACTAGAAAAAGAGAGGGGAAGACCAGAAAAAGGGGGGAATGTCCAATCCAATGATCAAACCAAAATAGGATACGAGAACCATTTTCTAGTCTATATCTAGTGCGGTTGAGGAAAGCATTCCTGATGGAGGAGATGCATCTCCACGCACGTAAGGATCTCTGTGGGGGGATCTAGGGAGCCTATCTTCACCGTTGAGACCATATTTCGCCTGTATGACATGTTTCCAAAGGAGAGGATGTACTACCATTTGCCGAGGAGGGCAAGGTTCATGGCTCTAAGGTTTTTAGTACCTAGCCCCCCCAAATTTCTTGGGGGAGCAGAGAATGTCTGAGGCAACAAGATGAAATTTTTTGAATCCCTCCACTCTAGACTATAAAAAATCTCTGATAAGTTTCTCTAGGCAGTTGATGATCGAGATGGGGATCTGAAATAAAGACATGTAATAGATGGGAATAAAGGCGAGTATAGCTCAAATTAGGGTGATTCTTCCCCCAAAGGAAAGGAACCTACCCTTTCAAGAGGCGAACTTCCAAGTGAGCGTTTCTATTATGTTGCCCCATAGTTGTTTTCTAGGTTTTCCTATACACAGGGGCAAGCCTAAGTATGAGGAAGGTAAGGGTTTTGTGGCACAACCCAGGCCATGAGCTAAACTGAGTAGCTCTGCATTGCCAACATGGATTCCTAACATTTTTATTTGTTTTAAATTTTCTTTCATCCTAGTGAGAAGTTCAAATGTTTGAAGGAATCGCCATAGTCATTCAACTTGGGTGGGGTTTGCTTCGTAGATGATAAGGGTATCATCTGCATAAAGAAGGTGCGATATAGTTAGATCAGATGGTTTGGGTGAACAGCTATCCTATGAGCATGAAAAGGAGAGGCGACAGTTGATCCCCTTGCCTAAGCCCTCTTTGGGCCTGGACAAATCCTTTCGAGGATCCATTAAGAAGAATTGAGAAGGGTGGGTTAGAGATACATGCTAAGATCAATTTCTTCCAAAGGGGGCCAAAACGCATTCGAGCTTGGTTCGAGTCTAGGAGATCCCAATCCACCCTGTTATAGGTCTTCTCCCTATCAAGTTAAATTATGAGGCGTTTCTGACTTGACAAAGATCTGGAGTGAATGGCCTCGTGGACGGTTAAGGTTACATCTAGGATTTGTTTGTTGGCTACGAAGGCTGATTAGATGAGAAGGACAAATTAAAGTGCACCCATTGTGGGAAGACTTGACACTCTAGGGAAACATGTTGTGATTTGGTTGGACGCCAAAGGCGAAACTTTTCAAGGGCAAATTCAACAACAATCAGTGAAAGTACTGCCCCAGTTTCTCAACGGAAGCAAGATACCATCTCTGTTGAGCCTCAAGAGGAGTTGGTGACTATTCCTAAAAGAGAGCTCGTAGATCTCAAGCAATAGGCTTCCATTAGAGACCCTTCTTCCTCATCTAAGTCTCACATTGCCCAATCAGGTATATCTGCATCAACGCATCATATCTCTGTAAGTAGCTCTGAAACCCCTTGGATTATTGATTCTGGAGCAACTAAAAATATTACTTGTATGGCTGATCTTTTTTCCTCTTATATCCCTTGTTCTAGTCCTGAATAAGTTAAAAGACTAGATGGTTCTCTTATTTCAATCGAGAGAAAGAGAACCATACACGTTACTCCTGTTAATGTTTCATCCACCTTGCACGTTTGGATGATTGTTCTTGATTTATAACTGTCTATCTAATGAAATACAAAGATAAAGTTGCTAATCTATTCCAAGTCTATCACGAAATGGTTAAAACTCAATATGATGCGCAAATTAAAGTCTTGCAGTCTGACAATGGCGGTGAGTATGTGTCAAACAAACTTAGAGATTATCTTCATGATCAAGGGATTGAGTTCCAAACAACATGTCCATACACACCTCAGCAGAATGGTTTAGCTGTCTTGGAAGTCGCTCGAACTAAGTTCCAAAAATTTTCTAGTCTGAAGCAGTCCTCACTATGCCCTTTTAATAAACCACATGCCTCTCTTTTTCTTAAGGAAAATCTCCTGCGAAAATTGTTCATCCCAACTCACTCATGTTCCTTGTGCCTCCCAAGGTGTTTGGTTGTGTATGTTTTGTCCACATCTTTGGTCCAAAGAGGGACAAGCTTAACGTTAAAGCTGCCTAATGAACTTTTTGGATCTCCATCTCATCAAAAGGGGTACAAATATTATGATTCTATTACTAAGGTCTGCTATGCCTCCATGGATGTCACTTTCTTTGAATCTGTTTCATACTTCTCCTCGACAGGTCATGAGTGCTCGCTTCAAGGGGAGAATAAGATACAATTTAGTGAAGAGAGCACATCCGTTGTTCCCTTTTCTATTCCCACTCCACTTTTACATGAAGAGAGTGGTTTATTTGAAAGAAATGGTTCCCATTCGGAGAAGGAGTTGAAGACGTATACCAGGATGAAGAAATGGTAAAACTCAAAGTTCTAAGTGGCCATACCTCAAATGTTAACCTGGAATCAGAAACTGTTCCTGGCCCAGGTAGCTCTTTCACCCTCTCAGATAATCCTAATAGAAAACTTCATATTCTACAATTGTGTCTCTCTCTCATCGTGCCTTCATGTTTGCTCTGTTTTCTATTAAAATACCTTTAGTTTTGAAGAAGCACTTTCATAACTTTCATAACCTCAACGAACTGATGCCGTGGGTGACGAGTTGCAAGCTCCTGAGCGGAATAATACATGGGAAATCACTAACCTTCCTGAAGGGAAGAAGGTCGTAGGATGTGGATGGATATTCACTGTGAAATACAAAGCTGATGGTACCATTAAAATTCACAAAGCAAGATTGGTTACAAAAGGTTTCACCCAGACTCCTGGTATAGACTACCAAGATATTTTCGCTCCTGTGGCCAAATTGAACACTATGAGGATCATTCTTCTATTAACTGTTAATAAATCGTGGCCATTTCATTAGCTACATGTTAAGAATTCATTCTTACTTGGAGACATTCAAGAAGAAACCTATATGGCCATGCCTCTTGGTTTTCAGATTAAGGGGGATACAAGTAAAGTTTGCAAGTTAAAGAAGGCAAAATATAGACTTAAATAGTCTCTTAGAGCAAGGTTTAAAAACGCTGAAATTTGGGTTCGAAAGGAGTCAAGCTGATCATACCCACTTTGTGAAAAATGATATTACTGGAATTGCTGTCCTTATTGTCTATGTTGACGATATAGTTGTGGCAGGGGATAATATGAAGGGCATTGAGGATCTTAGATCTTATTTAAGTAAGCTGTTTGATATCAAAGATTTAGGACCCCTTAAGTATGTTTTGGGAATTGAAGTGGCGAGATCAAAGAAAGGGATAATCATCTCCCAGAGAAAATATGTGTTGGACTTGTTACAACAAATGAGTTGAAGTGGCAAGATCAAAGATAGGGACAATCATCTCCTAGAGAAAATATGTGTTGGGCTTGTCACAACAAACAAGAATGTTGGTATTTAGACCTACAGATACTCTTGTAGAAGTCATTCATAAACTTCATGTAGGAAGGGGAAAGCTACTAAAAAAATCCTAATCAAATGATGAGCAAGCTTATACATCTCATAATGACTCGACCAAACATTTCTTATGTGGTTAGCGTGGCCAGCCAATTTATGCATGCACCACGTAAACCCCGCCTCGATGCTATATACAAAATATTAAGATATCCCAAGTCTGCACTTGGGAAAGGGAAATTTTTCTCAAATCAGGGGCATCTTGATGTTGCAGTTTACACATATGTTGATTGGGTTGGTTGCCAAATTGATAGAAGATCCACAACGGGCCATTGTACCTTCATTTTGGAAAACCTGGTTACTTGGAAGAGCAAGAAGCAAAATGTCGTGGCAAGATCAAGTGCTGAAGCGGAGTACAAAGCGATGACTCATGGTACATGCGAAGTAATGTGGATTAAAACTGTTCTTTTTGATTTGGGTGTTCAGGCTTCCCATGACTCTATATTGTGACAATGAAGCAGCCATTCATATCGCAAAAAATTCCTGTTTTTATGGAAGGACTGAACACATTGAAGTAGATTGTCACTTTATCAGAGAGAAGGTTGCAACCAAGATCATTCAGACTCCTCATGTGAAGTCTAATGATCAACTTTCAGGTACCTTCGCCAACACTGTTGGACAGGACATATTATATGATGTCACCAGCAAGCGGGCATGATTGATATCGATGCACCAGCTTGAGGGGGAGTGTTGGAAATAAAAAGAATAAGCTTTATTGTATTTAATGGACAACTGTTATTTTTCTTTTCTTTAGTCCTTATTTGTCTTAGTCTCTAAATAAGGGCAATATTGTCCATAAGTTTTAGTTAGGGTTCCTACTGAATGTTATAAGAGGAGTAGGGGTTACAAGTGACCCCTTTGTCTCTCTCCTTTCATCATCTTTATTTTCTTTCCTCTCTTTCTCTCTCTAGATCCTATCAAGCTATTTTCTTCTTTACTTTAATTTCAACTTCTTTCTCACCAAAAAACAAGAAAACTCTCCGAATTGTGAGTTTTTAAATTTGGATTTACTAACACCCTAAATTTTACATAGCTTAGATGAGCTGGATCTTAACTTGAATCCAAAAGTTGGCTTAGGGTTTTCACTTTGGGGTGTATGAGGAAGCTTTGGCAAATATTGAAGGCATAATTCACCTTGAAGGCAAAGATTGAAGGACCGGCCTCGAAACTTCTATTGACATTTTCAATTTAAATTCCTAGAATTTATGTACTTTTAACTTTATTTTTCTACTTTCTTTGTTGCATATACTTTTTAATTTTTAATTTTTAATTTTTTTAATTTTTTTTTTTTTTTTTTTTTTTTTTTTCTGATTTTGTCATTTTCCCTATTTTTGGGCTCTTGGGGTGGCTCGAGGCAGACTCGGGCGAGGTGACTCAGAATCACCCGAGTAACTTGGGCCAATTAGGGTCCAAGTTCCATGGCTGAGCCGTATGTTCGAACATTGGGGATGGGGAATGCCATTGGCTGACATATTTCATCTAATTGGCATCTAAAATAAGATGTTTCTTAGAATAGATAGGCACTCTCTCATTTATATGACATTTGAATCACACATCTTGTTTGATTTGCAGTTCATTTATTTTTGCTTTAAGGATTGGGATAATATCCGAAAAAGTAGTAAATGTTTTACTCTCTTGTAGGCTTGGGATAATATCTGCTAAATTGTAAAATGTTTTGACATTATGATGATGCACTACTGTTTTATAGAAAATTTCATTAAGATGCACTTTAATAATATAATCTATTTTATTATATATTATGTAATAAAATAAATATAAAATGCACTATGTTATATATTATATTATGTTATATATATTATATAAAATATATTTATATATATTATACATTTATGTGATATAATATATTTTAATATATATTATATGTTATATAATAAAATAAATATAAAATACACTATATTATATATTATAATATGTTATAGATATCATATATTTTTATTTAAATTATGTCCATATGTTTGTTTTGTACTATTATATATATATATATTTATTTATTTATTTAAATTAGGAAAAAGTTATATAAGGTTGCAACCTTAAATGTAGAATTACATACGCACCTAAAAAATACATCGGAAAATGTTGTTTTAATGCTGAAAAATTGATCATCTCGACATCGAGATGTAGGAATATGAAAAGAAAAATATTTTGAGTACCAAAAATAGTGCATCTTGCAACACATTATCTAGACCGTCCATTTTCAAGATTTTCATATGTTTATTGAACTACTTGATTTTAACCATTTTTGTAGATTAAAATTTGATAATTAGATATGAAAATAGATTTTAAGGCAATCCTAATGCTTTTCTACACCAACATTCCATATTATGTTAAAATTTGGAGGTGCGCCTTAATTGGATTGTTTAAAGTTGCAACCTCATAGAAATCACACCCTTTAAATTATGTCCATATATATTTTTTGTACTATTATATATTATATATATATATATATTTAATATAATATATTATAAATAAATAAATAAATAAAGATATATATATATTATATTATATAAAAGTAATATTTAATATATAATATTTTAATAATATTTAAATAAACATGACTTTTATTCCAATAGGCTGTCAAACACAGGTACCTAGAACTTCTTTAGCTTTCCAGCAAGTTATGAAGCAGGTACACTCAAAACTTCCTTAAATAACTTCTTTCTTCTCAGCAAAGAAGAACTTCCAATTTCCGAGAGACATTTACCTTCCAGTTATCAAACAGGCCCTTAAAGAGACTTGGTATATACTGTTGGGAGTTGGCTGTGTCAGACCGATTTGACTCAGATCAAGACCACGATGAGTCCCAATCTCAGTCCGCTTTCGTAAACTATGTTTTGGTAAACATTTATGTGCTTTGTGGTGTGTGGTTGTACATTGGTTGAAATTGTATGTGAGTCTATGTTGATTAAATTGTGCAACTTCTGTTATTTATTTTGTTAGACCTGCTCAATAAGAACAATGAATAGAAATTGCTTTGAATACTTAAAATTTTGCAATTTCTAATGTATTTGGGCTTCTTTTATGCTTGTTTGTCATTTATTCAGGTACGACTGATTGCTTCTATTCCTGGCTATCACCAAGGGCCCAAGTTGAACAAGTGGGGCCATATGAAACTGAAAACTATTTTGAAGGAAAGCAAATTTGAGAAAGAATTCCTGGGTTCTCCCCTTGTTTATCAGGTATATCTAGTTTCTTTCTGGACTTGCTAATTGTGGAGAGAATGCACTCTGATGAAAATATGGATGTTTGGGTGTTCTTTTCCAAAAAATTGAGAAATTTTCCTTGCCTTAATGCATTGTATGCCTTTTGTTAAGTGAAATATGTTGGTCATTGTAGGATACAAGGTATAAATATCATGCCTAAGTTTTGAAATCCAGAATGAATCCAATATGGTATTTAATAAATATTCTTGGATCTTATCAAGATTGGACATCTCAAGTGCTTCTCATAAACACCTTAGTCCATATGTTTGTGTTGTATCTTAAACATCCGAAATGGAAGCCTTTTACAGTGCAAGGAGTCTCTTATTTTGAATTTCAGGTTGATTGTTTTCCCAGTAGAGGCAGTGAAACTATTGATTGAAAATCCCTTGGATGTGAATATCTTTCTTGTTCAAATTATTGTGTGCATGATAATTGAGGAAGGTTTATCATAATTCTAAGTTCCTTTGTATTCCCTCTTTTGTGTAAGGAGCTGACAAAAAGTCCAATAGTAAATCCCTCAATTATGAATATTCTATTTAGGGTGATCGACCTCAATTTCATTTTGTTCTAGATATGTTTGAACAACTTGTATGGTAGGATTTACATTGGGGTGGGATTTACATTGGGGTGTGGTTTACACAAGGCGTCCATCTTAAACAATCAAAGTAAAGCGCCCCTCCACACCCTTCTGGAAGATGTACTATTAAGTTGCCTCAATTCTACTCAGCGTGTCTGAACTTTCTGAACTGAAATAGGTCACTTTTTCATACTTTTTTGAAGATTTAGGTGAGTTGGCAACTCCACTTTCCATAGTGTACTCTCACATGTTTTTAAGATTTAGATGAGCTTTCTTTCTTCTGAGCTTTTTACTTTTAATCTTTCATTTGGGAGTAGCTGGTAGAGTTCAATGATTCAAGATGCAGTCTCTAGCACGATGGGTTGTATTGGGCTTCATTGACACGTCCTCACCCACCGTTTCTTCTTCTTTTTTTTTGTTTTTGGCACTTGAATGCCCTTAAAAGCTGTAGTGTTGAGTAATTATATGATTCAAGTTTTCAATTTTTTTCTAGTGTTGTTCACTGCATCTAATGTGTGGCTAGCTGTAGGAAGCTATCACAGCATTATAGTAACCCGAGGTATCATACTAGTCTCGATATACACCAGATAATGACATTCTGTCTAGCATCACCTACTATTCATGTTTGGGATCATAGACATTGAATAAATTTGGAGGCAACATGAATGACATATATCCTGAGAAGACTAGAAGGATCAAAACAAGAATGTTATTTATATTCTCTGAAGAGCCAAGGATGTCATTAGTATCATGGCCCAATTGACACCAAGCAAGTTCCCATACATGCCTTTGGAAGCCATACTTCCTTACAGAGATGGGGACTAGCGAGACAAGGAACCTGGTATTTTAACCGTCTAAATTTTCCTATGAAAAGTTCAAAATGGGCCTGGAAGTTAGAGGAGGCATGGGGTGTTTTCTTGACATCTAGCCTCGCTCCCACTTGTCTTTGGTCCACTTCTATGATTTGTCGATTGTAGGTCCCCATATGGTGCACAGTATGTATGCCTACCTAATTTTAGTCACTGAATTGTAAGCTCTTTTTCTTTTAGGGGGCTTTCAATAATAAGTTCTTAAAAATCAAAACAAAATTGCAGAGCTGCTGAAAGGGTTATTATGCTACATTTTGCCTAATCTTGTGCCTGAAATTGTATCAGCTGTGTCTTAATTTGGAAACATATGTTCATCACTAACCTTTTACCTTGCTGGAACTTGTATCATGGTAAACATTTACGTTGATTTTGTTGTTGTTGTAGTCACCCTTGTAAATATTTTGTATATCTATGTGGTTAAGAATTGCAAAATCCATTTAGAAAAATAAATTATAATGAAATTAATGTTATTGACAATAAAAACCATTTTACCTAGGGACATGATTTCATAAATCTGCTTTGGCATCACCAAGGTATTCGTGAAAGTAACATGCCCAGTCCATTCCAGCCAGAAAATTATAAATTTTAAATTTTGCCAGCAAATTTAAAGACACAAATATTTTTTAAGAACCCTAATATCGAGCCAGAGAACACAAAAACTTTAGAGTCGAAATCAACCTCAAATCTTTCATTTTTTGAACAAATTGACATGGGGATATGATAGATACTTCAATTAAGATTCAAATGCCCCAAATTTCACGAAACTTTATTCACTATTGATATCTTTATTAAAAAAATTGCGGATTTTTCACTTCAAGAAAATTTCAGGAAAAAACGAAGCAAAAAAAATTGATATAAAAACATGTAATCAATAGTAAATCAAAATAACTAGTTTATTTGATATATAAGGCCTTTATGATCAAATTTCAGTGATCAATTCCATAAAAATCGATGAATTGATCGATCAGAAATCAATTTGTTTGGATAAAAACAGTTTTTCGAGCAGTAGTACTTCAGGCCCAAACAAGCCTCAAATCTTCATCGTTTTGGAAAAATTGAAATATGTAAACGTTGGATCCTTCAACAATCAATCAAAGCACTCCATTTTTATGAAAATATATGACGTATTAAAGGTGCATTTGATAGAATGGCGGAAATTTCTAATTTTCAAAACTTTATAATTTTCAAAAATCCCCATTTCAATCCGCCAAGAACTCTTTGTTTTTCGACTTTTGATTCAATAATCGATGATCTATAGAAAGTTTATGGTGTATAGCATCAATATTTGACCGAAAAAACAAAAAAAACTACAAAATGGAAGAAAAAAGAAGCTGCAAAATCTTGTTCTATGAAAAATAACGGGCATGTGTCAAATAATGGCCGTTATTTGATGCGTTAAATCGGTGTTATAACGGACGAAAACAATGGTAAACCGGACCGATTAGAAAACCGACTGGTTTTGAAGAAAAACCGTTGGTTCGACATGGAGCCGGTCGGTTTTGGTCCCGATTTTTTTTGGAGTGTGCCCCCTTACCTGATGTACCTTAAAACCGGCCCTAACCGGAATCGCCACCCCACCGGTAGCGATCTAACTGCCGGTTCCGGTTCTTGCCGGCCGGTTTTGCGAACACTGCTTGTCACCTAGAATTTATTAAACATGAGGAACATGCGAATTTTAAAATTGAACTCAAAATGCGTTCCTTCAGAAAAAATGCATTCTGGATAATCATCAGGTGTTGTCATTGGTTGAAATGTCTGAGATACAAAATGATATGTTACTAACAGGTCAATGCATGTTAGAATTACATCTGATTATTACTACATGTGGTGTCCTTTGCTACTTGTATTGTATTTTTGATGATTTTAAGTGCAAAAAATATCTAATGGTAGCTTAGCAAGTCGAATGAAAACATGCTATTTTTGGTTGCAGTTTTCCTCTCTTGGGTCTCTGGATGACAAGTGGATGACAGAACTATCTTTGTCAATGTCTTCTGGCACATCAGATGATGGAATCCCTTTAGGATTGGGTAAAGCACAAATAATATGGCCATCTGTAGAAGATGTTCGCTGTTCCCTTGAGGTATCCTAATATAGCAAGTACTTTTCCTATTGAATAGGGTTTTCTGTTATGTAACTTGCACACGTGTCCATTGTTTTTGGTACCTGTGAATACACTAAAGGACACAACACGTGCCTAACACTTTATGGAAACTTGGACATTTCTTCATAACCATATTTTTAATATCCCTTTTTTTTTTTTTTTACTGAAATGTGAGGTAAAGTACTCAGTGTCACTTAAACTCCCATTGTCCCCCTCTCGGAAAATGACTTATGCACATGTCCTGTCAGGAAGGCCTTTTTTAAGACTGGACGTTTTTATTGGATACTGACATGCATATCTGGGTCTACCTAACATACGCTTCTTGTATGATCTGAAGCATTTCCAAGATGACATTCTGATATCCTTTATTAGGTTCACTTTTAGCCTTCATCAGCTTTCTTACTGATGGGATTATTGAGTTTAGCATAGCACCATATTATATGCCAAAAGCACAGTTTAAGCAAATGATAGGCCAGGATATCTAGTTTCTATGTTTTTTTAGTATATTCAAGGGTTGCATCAAGAACAAATGATATGGCTAGTTTCTAACTTTCCACATTTTTTGCGAGTTTCTGTTTTCATGAAATGGGTCATTGGACATAAAACTCAAATTTCTGAGATGTCAACTGTATAATTTTTCTATTTATGATCAATATACCTCCTTATGACTGAAGGAATTCGTCTCATGACTCAATTATCTGCATGCTTTGCATATTGATTTCGCCTTTCTTCTTGGCTAAGTACTATGAGAACTGCAAAGCGAAAAGTTTCTTTGCTGGTGTACGTATAATGAGAAAATTTTGTTATTAATTCAGAGCGATTATCACAAGGGGAAATGCAGAAGATGTTCAGATATTACATGGAAAGAAGAGAAATGGCAAAATCCGAAATTGGCCATTTGCTATTTGTTAAATATAAACAGAAATGGTGCATATACAGCATCCCCAATTTCTCAATCCGAAAGTGGGCATATGCATAAATTGACATACCTTATTCACCACTTATGATATAGCTGGTTGTGTTAGTGTGAGATATTGTAAAGCCCCTGCAATACTCCCGTACTTCTCCGGTTCTCTTAACAATTCTGCCTCATCCCTTTGCAGTCGTTCATTCATGGCAACAGGTTTTCCCAAAGGGTTATTCATTAATATTAGTTATTAGTTTTTCATAAAAAATGTGAGTCATACTCTGTTGAGATAGCTTATTTTCACTGGCACCTCGATCTACTTCTAGCGGAAGAAAATACCTTAGTTCTCCCAAATCTCTCATTAGGAATTTATCATTAAGAAATATCTGCACATTAGAAATTAGTACATCTTGTAGTTACAATATTCGCAACATATAGAAGCACAATTCTTTCTTCTTTGGACGAATATGGAGTGGTTAACGTTTGCTCTCTTAAATCCTTTCTTCTTTAATGCATTATGAAAACTTTGAAACCATGTTTTTTATGCTTGCTTCAATCCAAAAATTGAGCGATTCAATTTAAATACGTGCTCTCTTGAATCTGCCTCAATACATCCCCGTGGTTGCTCCATGTAAACTTCCTCTCTTAACTCCCTATGAAAAAATGCAATCTTTACATCCAGCTGGTAGAGTGACTAATCATAGGCCAAGGCCAATGATAAAATAATGTGTACTGTCACATTCTTAACAAGTAGACTGAAGGTTTCTTCATAATAGAGTCTGTGCTGTTGATTAAATCCTTTAGCTTCCAACCTTGCCTTGAGTCTTTGTAGACTTCTATCTGATTTGTATTTCACCTTATATACCCATTTGCAACCTACCACATTTTATCTTCAGGTCTTTTAGCAATCTCCCATGTGTTATTTACTTGTATGGCCTTGATTTCTTCTTGCATATCTTCAATTCACCTCTTATCCTTTGTTGCCTCTAAGTATGTTGACGTTTCTCTTAAGGATCTCACTCGAGAATACTTGATATTTGTGAGTGAAACCCTCTATAGCTTATCCATCTTTCAATAGGATGTTTAATGCAAGTCATCCTCCTCAAAGTAGTGGCCTCAGCATATGCATCAACTAGAGTGCTTACCATGGTGTGATTCAGATGCTCTATGGGCTGGTTCGTGTGTTCATTTGCTGGTCTTTCTGATGTGCTTGTTTGCTGGCCCATCTTAGCTCTTCTTTTGTATACAGTGACTTCATGTGTCCCATTTTTTGTTGAGCCCCTACAAATGATCGAAAAGTCCTCCGTCCAACCGCCTAGGCTGACTTTTGGACACAACGCCTAGGCATTTATGAAGCGGACACTATTAGACGGCCAGAACTAGGCACCCGACTAGGTGGTCGATAGGCAGGAAAAGGCGGCCTGGACAAGTTTGGCGGAAAACAAATTCGGGAGGGGGCAAAACTGTCATTTTACCCCCTTAAAATGGGGGATAAGGGTTTGGGGGGACCATTCTTGCCCCCCAAAACAATTTTAGTGAACTTTAGAGTGAGAAACAACTTCAAAAAAACTAGATTTGAAGATTCTTTGAGAGATCAAATTTTTTTTCGAAATGTTGCTTTTGAGTTATAATTATGTCATTTACAGTCTAAAGTTGTAAATGTTTAGGTTTGATTTGTGCTTCTGGCATCTTAAATTCTTAACAGTATTTTATATACAAAACTTATTAAATAATAAAACAGACAATTCTATATACAATAAAATGGGGGGAGGTGTGGGGGATCTAATTTTTTTTTTTAAACTATCGACCGCCTTTGAGTCTGGGCGCCTGCCTAGGCAGCCTAGCCCCCCCTCCCACCGCCTAGGTGGCCGCATTCAACTTATTGAACATGGCCCCTACTTTGGCCTGTAAGCTTGTCATCCTCAAAGAATGTCATTAAGTCTTCACTTTGATTACAAGGAACAATATCTTCATCATCTCCTCCTTTCACAACATCGAGGTCAACAAATTTCGGCATCTGATGTCGACTTATGAAGAGTAGTTCGTGTCATTCTTGTGTTTATTTCTTTCCGTTGGACATGGACTTTAACCTCCAATATCATTCTTTGGAGGAGCAAACATTTTCAACTCATCAAATGTTACAAGTCGATAAACAAAAATCCATTTTGTTCGAGGACAATAACATCTATAGCCTTTATGATCATTCGAGTATCCTGCAAAAATACATATTTCTGCCTTGGGATCAAGTTTGTTCCTAAGACTACTATCAACATGGACAGAACAACAAGATCCAAAACTCCTCAAGATATAATAGTCAGGAGTTCTTTAAAGTACTGTACGTTATGGAGATTTTCCATCCAACGCATCTATTGGAAGTCTATTTATCATGAAGGTGGCTGTATGGACAGTCCATAAAAACTTTTGAACTCCACTAGCAAACATAGGAGATAGTCTAACGTCAGTTTTATGTATATGTTTCCTTTCTACCACTTCATTTTTATTTTCGATATTTGGAGTCGATAATCCATGAGAATGGAGAGATTGAGGAAGATTGCTGCATACCAATGAATTGAAGGGGGAGTTAGGACAACTTTGAGACCAGCCGTGTTGTATGAGACGGAATGTTCGGTGGTGAAAATAGGCTTATGTGGGCTGGTCATTTGCAGGTTTGACCTAGAACAACACCGATTATGAGGGGTAATTTGGTTCAAGCAAAAGGCTCTAAAAGGGCAAGGGGAAAGGATAGAACTAGTGAGAAGAGATTTGGTGACTTATGGTTTGACTGAGGGTATGGCCCTTGATAGAGTGGAATGGTGAAACAAGATTCATGTTGCCAAACCCAAATAGTTAAGATAAGGCTCGGATAATGATGATGAAATGGCAACTTGACATGTTTTCCCAACGGACAATTATGACCAATAAACTCACTAGGATGATCAATATTGGAGGAGTCCTTGTTTATATAGCAATGACCAAATCTGTGATTTTACACAATGGAATCCCTATTAAGACAACAGACACGACCAGATATTGGAACTTCTTTGACTCATCATCAACTGCGTACAACTCTCCACGTTGCGAGCGGCCAGCAGACATGATCCCCAATTGTTGGTCTTTAGTGAAACATAGTCAGGAAAAATACAAATAAATGATTTTCTCTAGCCAATTGTGATAGAGAAATAAGATTACCTTTGAAATTAGGGACAAGGAAAATACAAAGAAATGATTTTCTCTAACCAATTGTGATAGAGAAATAAGTTTACTTTTGAAATTAGAGACAAGGAAAACATTTTTGAGATTTATAGGACCTTTAGAAGACTGAATGGTGGCATTCCCGGCATTTGTAATGTGGTGAGAGGACCCATCTCTGGTTACAGTAAACCTACTACCTGGGTAAGGACATGGCAGGAGAACGTACCTGAATATCTTGTTAAATGGTTGGCTGTTTAATTATCAACAAGTCATACATCTTTAGATGAATATGTAATGTCCAGATTCCCCATAATGTATTCAACGTAGCTAACTGTCCTCCAACATTATGAACACCACCCTCATTACTCACAGCTTTATCAATAGAAATATCTAGAGCTAATGGTAACTATTGGGAAAGGAATCTTGGGGAGAGTAGAAGATTCCATGAGATCAAATTACTAGAAGCTAATGGTAATATATATATATATATATATATATATATATATATATATATAACAAAATGAAATTTACTGTTTAAATGTGAGGAATATCTAGGGTTTACTGTTCGTCTGAATAGTAACTAGGTCTTACTATTCATGTGATTCATGTGAACAAGAACTATTGTTACTTCATGTGGATGGTAACTAGTGTTTACTATTCACATGAACAACAACTAGAGTTTTGTTTGTATCAATGAACGAAAATTCGGTCGCCTTCCCGCCGAGGGGGCCTTTTTTCTAAATTTCTTAGTCGTGGACTAGGAGGCATGCTCTAGGCGGATTTTTCTAGGTGCGTGCCTGGGTGCTAAAGGCGTTCGCCTAGGCAGTGTAAAAGGCAGGCGCCTAGACGCCGCCTTGACCTGCACATTTTTATGCTACTTGTCGGAAAAGCTTTTTCCATATAACAGTAATTATTAATTTATTGGTAAACCATAAAATAATATTAATTCAATTTTAATTAATATATGGAAGGATTAGACTTTTTATGCCACTTGTGGAAAATTCCTTTTGCATGTAACAATAATTATTAATTTATTGGTAAACCAGAAATTAGTATTAAATCATAATTATTAATTTATTGGTATACCAAAAAATATTATTAATTCAATTTTAGTTAATATATGGAAGGATTAGAGTTTTTATGCCATTTGTCATTTTGCATGTAATATAATTATTAATATATTATTAAACCAAAAAATAGTATTAATTCAGTTTTAGTTAATATATTGAAGGATTAGACTTTTTATGCCACCTGTCGTTTTTCATGTAACAATAATTACTAATATATTAGTAAACCAAAAAATAGTATTAATTCTGTTTTAGTTAATATATGGAAGCATTAGAGTTTTTATGCCACTTGTTGAAAATGCTTTCTGCATATAATAGTAATTACTAATTTATTAGTGAACCAAAAAATAGCAATAATTCGTAATTATTAATTTTTTGTTAAACAAAAAATAGTATTAATTCAGTTTTAATTAATATATGGAAGGATTAGACTTTTTATGCCGCTTGTTGTTTTGCAAGTAATAATAATGATTAATTTATTGGTAAACCAAAACATAGTATTAATTCAGTTCTAATTAATATGGAAGGTAAACCAAAGAACATGAATCATCTAGGCTGCCTTTGTGTCTGGGCACCCCCCGAGGCGGCTGCCTTGGCGCATGGGTGTCCCAGACCCCGGACCGCATAGGCGGCTGCATTTGCCTCTTGAACCTTGGTTCTTGTCAAAATAAAGAGTTTAGGGTAACTTAGGGTAAATAAGAGATTTTTGGAGAAGAGATTTAGGGTTAAGAGAGATATGAAAATCCACGGGGACAAATCAGGGTTTAAAGTTGATATTTTCAGGACCATGATCATTCTAAATTATGAATCATAAAGAAAAAATATCAAAAAGAGATATTTTGACATCTTAGATCAATGGGACACATTGATGATTGAACCTTGCTCTGATACGATGTTAAAAAGTCACCTTGAATACTTGAGAGAGGAACAAGTTGTGACATGGGTAGGGAGGGATAGAGAGGAAGCTAGAGAAGAGTGCCGTGACCCCAATTCATTCTCGAGCGAGGGGCCTCACTCAAAGATATATATCTATATTGTTTCTAACCCTAATTAAATGAGGGCTATGTACCCAAAAAATTAAATGAGGGTTAGATAAGGGACAATGACAAGGTTTGGTTCCCTAGCTTCCACGCCCAAAGAAAGGAAAGGGGTGGGGAGTTTGGTTTCAGTGATGGCCAAGACATCTGGGGCACGAGAGTGGGTGAGGGCTCTAATCGATGTTGTTTCTAACACGAGAGGGGCTTTCCTAGGCCTGTATTGTTTAGAATTAGAATTAGAATTTTGGAGAATTTGGAGTATCCCTAGTCTGCATCTTGCTTTTATGAGAGATGGACATTGTCTAGGGGAAAATCCTAGAGAGAGGAAGTACGGAGGGTTCACCAGAGCGGCCATAATTCATGTTTGATGAGTTTTAAGCTGTTCCCTTGTTCCTCTCAAGGTTTTGGGTTTGGGTGATACCTGAGAAGCTACCGGTCTCAAAAGGCGGTGCTTAAGTCTGATACCTGGCCTTCATAGATGAAGCCCATGGACTGAATCACGGCATCCATGTTTGACTTTATGCTAGTTCTTGGGAGGACAAGAATGTTGGTTGGACTTACCACGTTACATTATGGACTGCACTAGCAAAAGAATCCGCCCCTCATGAACTAAACAAAATGAAAAATATGCATGTGAATAACATGACAAAGCGTCCTGACGACCCAGCAGACAACTTCACATCACAAAATTCTCCAACTTCACCATGCTGCCATAGCGAAAAAGCTCTCCAATATGTGACAGGCCCTCATCGCAACCTTCCACCCTCATGACGTGATATTGCGGGCATTCAGGGCTGTCTTCCTTAGTCTCAGAACATCAGCAGCAGGCATCTCCCACGGGGAAGTTGTCTCGTCTCCTTTCCTTCGATAAATGAAGCCAATGGGACCCTTCATCAAAATAAGCTATCCTTCAAGGATGCTCACCTTCTTAAACCTGGATCTCAAACTCATGGATCGTTGAGACTCAACAAGAAATTGATTTGCATCCAAGGAATCCCGATCCATCTATGTTAAAAATAGCATGGCAAATATTCTTGAGAGGACAAGAATGTTTAGGGACTTCTTTGTTACAAAGACACAAACTGGTTTAATTGCTGACAGACATGTTGCATTAGACAACTCTTAAAAATATGGTATGGACATTTTGATGTGGCTAGATGCGGATATTTACACCTTTTTATACAGAATTAGTATATAAACTGAAATTAATAAAAAACAGAGTCTTTTTTTGATGTACTCTGCGTCACAAACTCATGCAGCTACATCTCAAACTCCATTCCACTTCATGAATTTTAGGACCTAAAAACACTCCAAAAGACCTAAAAATTATTTGACATGTGATAAATTTGGATTTGGACATTGTTATAAGCTCTAAATCAGATTTGGTAAATTTGATCAATTTAACATATAGCTGTCAGGATCTTTCGAATAGGTGGCAATCCCTCTCTAAGATGTCGCTTCCTCTCTAAGAAAGGAATCTCGATTTCTAAATTTTTGGGATCTTGATACCTATTGTTAGGGACCTCTGTTCTCATTGTTAGGGATCTCGATCCCAAACTTAAAGACTAAGACAATAGCCCAACTAATTATTTTCTTTATTTATAGCCATTTAGCAACACATCTATAGTTTTAGTGTAGTTGCATTGTTTCCTGGCTATAAATTACTACCTACTCTAGAGAATAGATATGATTCTAGATCCCAAAAGTTTGGGATTAAGATTCTAAAAGGTAAGGATTAAGATCCTCAAAAAGTTGGGATCTCCATCCATAATATTTTTGGAATTAAGATCCTAAAAGGTCAGGATCAAGATCACCAAAAAGTTTTTTTTTTTTTTTTTTGAGAATCAAATCCCCAAAACATTGGGATCTCGATCCCTAATATTTGGGAATCTTCACCCCTAACATATGTATTGCTCCCAATCATAGGGATATTTGAGCATTTCACGTCCCCCAATCCCGATCTAGATTCTACTTCTGGTCCCACTCTCGCTCCCAATCCTAACAACTGTGATTTCACATCCATGAAATGGTGGTTCATATCAGGTTTATAATTTTATTGGAAATTGAGAATTTTCAGGGGTTCAAACCCACTGTTAAATTTTAGGTGATTGATCATGGGGTGTAACATAATGGATTTGGAGCTGCTATGGCCTGCTCGAAACCTCTTTGCTTAGAAAATTAGTTTTTGCATCCAAATGTATACATTTCTATCAACTATCCCTGATAGAAACTAGAAACGTGAAACTAGTTTATTGGCCCCTTAGAGATGTGTGTTTTTTCCAATACTACCACGAATATTTATATCCCTCTCTCTTGACATTGGAGTACCCTTTTGCCTCATTGCAACTTTTGACATATCCTCATCTTCTTCATCATCAAATAATTGCATTTCATCAATTAGTTACATTTCATCAATTAATTCTTTTTGTTTCATTTTTTTCTTCTCTTTTTGTTTTTCAAGCTATCCATGTATTCTCTAATATCTTTTTCTATCTCCTTGTTAGCTTGTGGGCATGCTCTTACATTCCTAGAAATGCTGGTGAAGTGTTCTTTTTGCCGAAAGCACCCCCTATATAAGTATTTCCACAAATCATACAATTTCGATCTTTCGAATTTTTTAGTTTTGCATATTTCCATGTCGCTTGTTACTAGAAGATTGGGAAGAAGACATTGCTCCAAAAAAAAGTATTACTGTAGTAAGAAAAAGAAAGTTACTGATTACTTGAAGCAAGTATCGATTTCTTCTCGGCCCTTGAAACCCTTGATTTGTTGTCAAAACGTTTCTTAAACTTCCTCAAATGAACATCCAAAAGAAACATATCAACAACCAAACATCAACCAATACTTTTTTAGTTGTTTGGGGGTTTATTACCCTCCCAAACCCTTTCCGCTCAACCAAACATCAACCAATACGTTTTTAGTTGTTTGGGGGTTTATTACCCTCCCAAACCCTTTCCGCTCTTTTTTCAGGTCACAAAATGTCCAAAATACCCCTGCTCGAGGGTTTTTTTTTCATGGAAATGACTGGCTGCATATGCGGATTATGCGGGATGCAACAGCATATGAGGAGAGATGCGGCGTATATGCGGGCGCATCTCTCCAAAGCGCATATGCGGCCTGTTACGATGCGCTGCCCAGCTCATAATGCTTTATGCGGTTGCATATGCGGCAATGCGACCACATTTTAAAACCATGTTTTGGAGCTCGTGTCTACATTGGGACACCTGTCTCCAAGTTGCCATGGTGCAGACTTGAAAGCAGACTAGGAATTAAAAAAGTGTTGCTCACATATGGTCCAGAATTATCTTGGGTTAGCTACTGAAATTCCTTGTACTATGTGCTTCTTAGTGGTATGTATGATGTCTCATTTAAAATTTGATATATCTATTTCTTATGGGTTAACCACATTGATTTGAACCATTTCCCCATTTTTTGTATCTGAGTTTACTGAGTCCTCAAATCAGTTTACTGAGTCCTCATTGATTTGCAGATTCAACCTGCTCTGATAATAAGCTAAGAAATTGATATAATTCTTTGGAGAAGGCGCCCACACATGGTGATGCGTGTATTATATTTTCTTACTTCTTATCCATGACTAGGATTTGCTAGTAGAAAAGTGTAGATTGCACATTTACAAACATATAAATTGCCCTTAGGAAAATGGTAAAATACACCTAGGTTTTATGCGCTATTCAGTGTTAAAGAAAACTGGGAAAAGGAAAATGTGCCTCACAACCCAAAAGATATGCCGCTTTTCAAATAAATGTGCGAGTCTAGCTATTTTACTGAGCGAGTCTAGCTATTTTAGTGTGAGGTGATGTTCAACTTTCCTGTGCAGATTTAGTAGCAACTCTTGTGATTATTCGTCATCCATTTACATGAAGATGGAATTGTTGGGGCTGGTTATGGTTTTAATTTAGTTATATTTGCTAGTTTCTAGAATGTTGTTTCATTTGTAACCTAATCTATTTTTATGATTTTTAAATAGGGTTATGCTGCTGGCAGTTGCATTCCCGGCCCTCAAAAGAATGTAGAGAAAGACATTATGAGGAAATATTGGTCCAGATGGAAAGCAGATCACACTGGACGCTGGTATGTTTAGATTTTGTTGTTTCTGTGGAAGTTGGGGAAATATTTAAGCTATATTCTTGTGACTATTGTAATGAACCTTTTCTCTCTGATTTATTACAATGTACTTTTTCTTCTGCATTTTAATGTTGATGGACATCGCTTTAGCTCTTTCTGTTCATAGTATCGTGTACTGTTCGTTGAATAACAAATGCACATGCTGAAGGCTATGATAATTCAATGTGACAGCTTCTATGACAAGATTGTGTCACACTAAATTAACACACATCTTGGCCAAAGCTGCCAGCTATATGCATTGCAATATTACCTGAATGTTGATGTCCGTGTAAATCTCTCTGTGTTGTATTTCTTTGAAAAAGGAAAAAAAAAAATTCTCCCTGTTGCAAGTGTCTGACCAAACAACTAAAAAAACCTTGATATGGGGACTTGCCAAATACATGAGAATGATTAATGATTAATGATTAATGATTAATGATTACTAAGGGATGGAGGTACTAGGATTTTAAAAATAAGAAATATTAGAAATAAGAAATTAGAATGGAAAATCATGCTTTATGAGTGTTCTTAAGACCATAAATAGCCTTGTGTAACTTGTATACATAGAAATATTGTTGCCAATATTGTTTAGAAATAACATCATGCGTGAATGTATTGCTTTCTGAATTAATTTATTGGCTTGTCATTCAATGTGTGAAATATAACAATGGTTGCTGCACGTCTCTTTCCCCCAGTCTGATAATCTGTTTTTTGCCCTTTCTGTTGTTGCAGTCGTGCAATGCCCCACATAAAAACATACACCCGTTATAACGGCCAAAGTCTTGCGTAAGGACTCAACCTTGACTTATGTATTAATTGCAGTTTGCACCTTTCTTGACCTTTTTAAGGTAGGCTTTTCGCAGCAATATCATTAATCACTTCCTAGTGCAGAATATGATCTGGTGTCCTTGAACAGTTGGTTTCTTCTAACATCAGCAAATCTCAGCAAAGCTGCTTGGGGTGCACTACAGAAAAATTGTTCCCAGATTATGATTCGTTCTTACGAGGTATCCATCCCTTTGTAATTTGTTCTAAAACTAAAATGCTTGATATTATTTTGCCATTTCAAAGTCACTTAGGTTTTTTACTGCTTCCTTTGTGTGCTGGTGACCTGTTTGATCCACAGTTTTGCATCATACTATTAAGTTTATGGGTCATAGGGGTAAACTAACGGATGCTACAATGCCTCATTAGTGGAAACTAAAATATATATGGTCTGTGTATTTATCATTGCTTGAATTGTTACTTTTTTTTTTCTGTTCTCCCTTTCATCTCTAGTACCCATCTCAAACTGCCTGCAAACACCACAAGAAAGCCAGATCCATTCTCTAGCATTTCTTTTTTATTAGTCATTGGCTTTTTTGTGCACCAAAAGTGACAAAATTCTATCCGAAATCGTTGCTATTAGAAAGAACAATTAGCTATATGATAATAATGAGGATGAGGCATCTGAATTGTTAGAGCTTTTGCGTAAAGAGCAGAGATTTTTCATTCAATGAAGTGATCAATTATTGGGGGAATTTTGTTAGGTAAATGAAGAGATTAAATGTGTGGATCAGATATTATGTTAAACTTGGGCGTATTAAGGGGCGGAATTTGGGTCGATTGTTGGAGGCCAAGGCTGTCGCTCAGCTGGTGGCGGAGTAATGGAGTTTCCACATTTTGAGGAGTTCTTGCACCAGAATCCTCAATTATGATTGTTTTATGAATTCACTGAAACACATAGTTTACATGCATTGTCCCAGCTTTGAACCTCCCTTGACCTCTTCTGTAACACTCTCATCAAACCTTCTCCTGGCTCCCATTTCCTGCCTGTTCTCTTCTAATACCCCCATCAAAACCTTCTCCAGGCCACCTCCTGGTTACTTCTTTTCCTACTTGCTGCCTCTGTCGCCTCCAGTTCCTCTCCAACCACGAAGCCTTGTCTTTCCCTCCACTCCCCTATTCTAATTTCTCTATCATAGAAGGCAAGCTGGTCCATATCTGGGCCTTGAATAAGACTTTGTGCCCAATAAACTCTACGTGTGAAACACCTTCATTCTTATTTTGCATTTCATACTCTACAGGGAGTTCTTTCCATAAGTTGACTTAGTGGGCCTCTTTCAAGGGAAGTAGGTTCACACTTCATCATCATCGTCAAAGGCTTTTCTCAACTAATTGGGGTCGTCTACACGAATCGTGGTCTGCCATTTGCTCTATTAAGGCTTTACCCTCAATGAGGCCATAGGTCCCTGTATCTTCTCACTACTTCCAACCATGTCCTTTTGGGCTTCCCCTTTCCGTTTTTGTGCCTTCCACTTGAACTAACTCGCACCTCCTAACAGGTGCTGTACTGGGTTTGCGCTACACATGGCCAAAGATTCTGATATTTTGGATCAATTTGGGTGGATATGCAAAAATATCTCTCATTAACACAGTGGATCCTCCAAAAAACGCAGTTTGTGTCGAATAAATATATACTTCGACTTTCATGTGCTAGAACTTTGGCTCATAAACATAAAAGCACGGTACGCATAATTTTGAAAATATTAGGTTTGGAATTATTGGAAGAATTCCTTTCGGAGGAACAAGAGATTCTTTCCTTGAATTTTCCGAAAACCCGTTTCTATAGTGGAAGAATTTGGTATTTCCTCACCTAAGTCTATTCTCTCTCATCTTATCGCTTATTGGTGTCACACCTAAATTTTTCCGAATGTATTCATTTCGAATTCCCATCTTGTCTTGCCACTCATCCATCTCAACATCCTCATCTCTGCCACACTCATTCTATTGGCATATTGTTTTTTGACTGCCCAACATTCTAACCCATAGAACAAAGCTTGTCTCCCAGATGTCCTATAGAACTAGCCCTTCAGTTTCTTTGGTCTGCGTCGATCACATAAAATTCCAATTGCACATCTCCACTTCGCCCACCCAGCTCTAATTCTGTGTGCAATATTTTCCTCAATTTCTCCATTTTCTTGGATTATCGACCTAAGATAGCGAAAGTGCATTCTTTTTGGTATTTCCTGGCCGTCAATATTAATTACTTCCTCGTCTCTATTTCTATTATTACTAAACTTGCATTCCATATACTCTGTCTTAGTCCGACTAACTTTAAACCTTTAGATTCTAGAGCATCCCTCTGTTGACACCGTTTCGGGTCTCATCGATCAAAACTATGTCATCTGCGAGCAACATGCACCACGGTACCTCAACTTGTAGGTGCCTAATTAAGTCGTTCATAACTAATACAAAGAGGTACATACTCAATGCTGATCCCTGATGTAGACCTATTGTCACTAAAAACTCACTCGTCTCTCCATTAGTTTGTTTATACATTAGTCAGTGTTTCATCGTACATTTCTTTCACCAAGTTGATGTAGCATTTGGAGAATCCTTTCTTTTCCAACACCCACCAAATCAAATGTTGAGGTTCTCTATCATAAGCTTTCTCTAGATCGATAAAG
Source organism: Amborella trichopoda (assembly GCF_054954075.1). Taxonomy (NCBI): domain Eukaryota; kingdom Viridiplantae; phylum Streptophyta; class Magnoliopsida; order Amborellales; family Amborellaceae; genus Amborella; species Amborella trichopoda. Next base: position 39,179,496 of record NC_142337.1, on the reverse strand, counting down.
ACCATGTGGAGGTCTGTCCCTTCTCCTTAAAACTTCTCAATCAGTGGCCTAAGTAGGAAAATAGGATCGGTTGTTGACCTCCCTGGCATAAATCCGAATTGGTTTTCTGGTGGACTCATTTCATGGCGTAGTTGTCAATCACTCTCTCCTAGAGCTTCATAGTGTGGCTCATAAGTTTCATCCCTTGATGGTTAGCAAAATTATGTATGTTTCCTTTGTTCTTGTAAATAAGTACCACAATACTTTTCTTCCATTCGTCTGACATTTTTTTTGTTCTCAACATCTTCTTGAGCAACTTGGTCAGCCAGTTAATGCCAATCTTCCCCATGCACTTCCAAACCTCTATCGGATATCATCTGGTCTTAAAGCCTTTCCTATATTCGTCCTTCTCAAAACTTCTTTCACTTCCGATATCCTAATCCTACAAAGTGGATCCACACTTACTTAAAGAAAAACCATGTTGAGGATGATCCTCATGAACAAAATGGTCGTGGACCTTATCTATATGCATGCAAAATGGAGTGATTTATCAGTTGCAATCAGTTGCCTTCTGCAAGCCTAATAACACCATCTTGCTTCACATGCTGCCATTAGTTGGCATTCCACACATGGCACGACTGTCATGTACTTGACTTCTTCCTGTATTTGGTAGAGGCCAGCATTGTCCTGAACATTCTCACTTTTGTTGGTGCCCTCAACGTATGCAGCTAGTGGTGTTGAGGGTGTAGAGTTGGCATATTTTATCTTGGATTGCTATGTGATGGTGCTCATGATCAAGCATAATCTGTACTTGGTGGATCTTCTTAAGTCTCTGCAGTTTGAAGAGGGCTTTTTGGGTTGAGCCCTGCAGTATGCCAATTTCCATGTACTTTTGGTGAATGTACACTTGTCATCTGTGAAATGGAAAGGCGTTGAAGATGTGAAGGCCGTGATTAAGAATGTGGGGGTGAAGAAGACTGCAGGTTGCAGCTCCTAAGAAATGGAGGGTTTTCTTGATAGGGCTGCTGTCTCTTTGGGATAGGAAGATGGAATGCGTTGAAGCTGATGTGCTATTCACTAAAAATTTCGAAGGTGTTGCTGAAAGTTGTACAAGGTGAACTAGCACGGTATATGTAGTTAAAAAGTTTTCTTTTCTCTACCGGCTAAAACACTTACTGAGGTCCAAATGATACAAAATAGACACAAAAAATAAAGAAACACAAAATGGATTCTCACTTGCTGCCACTTAATACAACTCTTTTATTTCAAGAACAAAAATTACATGACATTGATTTGAGAACAAGAACCACAAATTGCATAAACAAAAATTAAAGTGCCAAAAGATTACCTCTATTGGACTTGATACACCCCACTAAGGTCTCCTCCTCCAATGGTGCACGGGATCATGGTCTTTATCAGATCTTACAAGTATGGGAAGCCTAAGCTAGAAACCCTTCAATGGTGAGAGCAATGTGGAAGCTAAATAAGGCTCATGACTATGTGGGTGTGGTATGCCCCTCTAGGCTCAATGGTTTGGGTGTGCCCCCTCTTTCTTTTCAAGATAATTTTTCTAAGTATGGTGAAGGCTAGAGAGATGAGAGAGATCAAAGAGAGTGGCGTGAGGCTACTTTGGGGGGAGGGGGGGAGGGGGGGGGGAGAGAGAGAGAGAGAGAGAGAGAGAGAGAGAGAGAGAGAGATGTGATCTTAGTTGTAGAGAATGGGACCCCAAAAGAGACTATTTGTAGACTCATGCTTAGGGTTAGGGTTTCTAGGATTAGCCAAACTTATAGAGATTCTTATCGAGATTAGATCTAAACCATTGATCATAGGAGACCTGTGAGGTGAGAGATCTTAGCTTTATAGTATATAGCCATTATAATCTAATAGAAGGTACTAGAACCTTATCCCTCAGTTTCCTTAACCTAATCTCATCACATATATGGTGTAGATATAATTCAAAATTATTGCCTTTTATTTTCATCATTTTCTTACACATTCCTCTTTGAAATGTCAAATAGTATTTATTTCAAAAACTTCCCTTTTCAATTCAATTGATTGAGTGGCATATCTTGCATGCCATCAAAATAAGAAACTATATGCATTATGTGGGGCGTGCCACCAATGGGACCTCTAGTGGGCGCCATGCACTTCCCCACATGTTATAATTTGGTGGGGCTCATGGAGAATAATGGGCTCCCATATGTCGTACTTATTTTAAAATTAATATAATGATTTTTAGAAAATATTTAATATTTTATTTCTCTCTGAATAATTAAATATTTGAAAATTCAGTTTAAGCTTATTTATAAATCTGTTTTGAGAAAATTAAATATCCAGAGACTTCTAAAAATTCAACGCCATCCTAAAAATCATTTATAGTCAAATTAATCATTTCTACATTAATTTGATGGGATTTAGATCCAACCATGATAAGGAAAATGCGAAGATACTGATGCACTCCATCATGTACCACGCTCATTTTCTCTAACTGACCCAGTAGTTCCCATGACCCACAGTCCATCACACGGATTCATGATTGGACTACCAAAGTCAGTCAATAGGTGAGGGGACACAATTCTAGTCTATGGATTATAGGTTCTCCCTTAGGAACAAGCCTAGGTCACACGTACCTGCAATGTTTTAAAAAACGGTCCGCCCGGCGCTTAGAAAAAAATTTCTGCACGCCTTGACCCAGGCTCCCCTACACGGGTGGTTGTACTTGGGTGGGCGCCCAAGGCCCAATTCTAGGCGAGCGCTCAGGGCAGTGGGGCGTTTTATCGTATTTAAGTTCGCCCAAAAGGGCAAAGGGGGTCATTTTGACCCCCAAGTTTGTATAAAAAAGTTTTGTGGTTTATTTTTTAACCCCAAATTGAAAAAAATAAAGAAACCCTCAAATACATAAAAATAATCTATGAATTCGCACAACAGGGCGCCCGAGCTTCTGGGCGCCTGCCTAGGCGCTGGGCACTAGGCGCCAGGCATGCCTCCTAGGGGATGCCTAGCGTGTTTTGAAACGTACTTGTGCACACACATCGCAATTTGGTGCATGGGGGCTATCTCTTATCACATGTATACGTAACACCCTCAATGGTGCTTTTTTTCCCAAAACGGCTATCATGTGTACATGTTGTGTGATGGTCTGTGATGAGGATTTGGCCCTTGTCCCTTCAGGCCTACAATGACACACAGGAGACACATAGTCCCTTGGAAAACTACCCTGTGCATCTCCGACCTTATCAAAACGTAACCCTGCTAACCCTACTTGGTTGTACTTTATGCCCAAGTATCTTAGGGTTTTAGTACTCAATTGGCCTAGCTCGTTAAGCTTAGTTTGCGTCTCGATATCAATATTACCAATCTCGGTCCCTCTGGTTCATACTCTCACTGGAGTTCATTGTTCCACTATAGTAAAATCTGTTACGAACTCTCATAAGGCCTTTAAATGACTACAAAATCCCAACATCTCCCACTTGGCTTGTGAAGGCTTTATAATCTCACTTCCTCAATCTCTCTCAGACCCATCTCATGTACATGTTTAATAAAAACATTTGCAACTAACCCCTTTGTAAGAGGGTATGCAACCATTACCTTTGTGGGAATGTATGTGATCTCTATCTCTCCACTTTGTACCTCATTTTGAAGGTGATAATAGCAGGGCTTTATGCGCTTGGATATTTTATGAAATCATGGCTCCTTAGCAGCCCATATTCCGGCTTGGTTGTTGCAAAAAATTGTCACACATGCACATCGTACCGGTTCAAACTGTAATTGATTAAGAAACTTCTTAATCCACACAATCTCCTTAGCTTCTAGACAACATGCCACGTATTCTGATTCCATGGTGGATAAGCCATCACGTCTTGTTTCTTTGATTCCAAGAAACAAATCCTCCTCCAAGCATAAACACATATGTAGATGTGGATTTTACGTCATCGGGGTCACCCTTTGTATACCCTTGCACAACAATTTCTGATCCTCCCGCATATGTTAGCGCATAGTTCTCTGTTCCCTTTAAGTATCTTAGAACTCTCTTAACCGCCTTCCAATGCTCAATCCCAGGGTTGTATTGGAACCGGCTAATCATGCTCATGGAAAAGGACAACTCTTGTCTTCTTCCTAACATGACATATATCAGAGATCCTACTGCGCTTTGAAACGTTATTCTTTCCATGGCCTTTTTCTCGTCATCCTCAATAATGCACATTTTTCTTTTTGGTAGGGGTCGATATGGGCTTACACTTGTCCATTTCAAACGTTTCCAGTACTCTTTTGAATTAAGTTGCCTGGGAAAGTTGAAAGGTTCAGTCCTTTCTATTTCTTGTTATCTTGATACCCAACCCGTATGAAGCTTCCCCTAGATTATTCATAGCAAAGTGTCGTGAAAGGAACTCTTTTGTTTCTAACACACGGGCCATTGAGCTACTAACTATTAGCATATCCTATAAAGATATGCATATGACATTGCTCCCGCAAACTTTATTATAAATGCAGTAGTCTTCCTCATTCGAGGCAAACCCTGCCTGAGACAATGTCTCTTGAAATTTGATGTACCACTGGCATGATACTTGTTTTAGGCCATAGAGGGATTTTTTAAGTTTGCACACTAAGTTCCCTTTTCCTTTCTCTTTAAAACCCTTAGGTTATTTCATATATATTTCCTCTTGTAAGTCCCCATTGAGAAAGGCTGTTTTCACATCCATTTGATGGACTTCAAAGTCAAAGTATGCAACTATGGTAATTAGGATTCTAATACATGAAAACTTTGCAGCTGGTGAAAAGTTTCATCATCCCTTCCTTTTCGGTAAAACCCTTGGCTACTAGCCTAGCCTTATATTTTTTTAGTTTCCCCTCTGAGTTTAGTTTCTTCTTGAAAACCATTTGCACCAGATAGCGTTACAGTATTGAGGTAAAGACACTAACTCCCAGACTTGGTTTTGGGTAATGGATTTATACTCATCTTTCATAGCTTCTATCCAATGGTTCTTTTCTGAACAGGTTATGGCTTCTTGGTAAATGGTAGGCTCATGATCTGGCTCATCCCCAACGCTTTCATAATGTTCCCCTAGGCAAGTGAAGAATTCAGGTGGTCATCTAATTCAGTTACTTCACTTAAGTTCCTGTTCGGGTTCACAAGATTCAACTTTGTCTCTATCCATCTGATAGAGATTGGGCTTGCTTGTGACTAGCTTTTACTTCAAGGAACTCGTCCTCAAAGAAGTGAGTGTCCAAGCTCTCTATTAGTGCCCCATTTTCAAGATTGAAGAATTGATACCCCCATACCATGGTCAGGGTAGCTAATGAAAATACACTTGGTAGTGTTTGGATCATGTTTGGTCTTATTTTGGTATGCGATTAGGACATGGGGAGAACAGCCCCACATTCTTAGGTGATGAAGGGACGGAGTACAACTAGTGAAAATCTCATGAGTAACAGGGGCAGCCTTATTGGGTGCGCGGTTCAGGATGTATTCTGTCGTCAACACTGCTTGTCCCCAAAAGTTAAGAGAGAACTTGCATGCCCCATCATACTTCTCACCATTTCTACCAAGGTCTTATTCTGTCTTTCGACAACTCCATTTTACTCGGGTGTATAAGGCACGGTGTATTGGTGATAATATTATGCTCTACGCACAAATCCTTAAAGAGATGTGAGGAGTACTCACTGCCCTTATCGGTCCTTAGGACTTTGATTCTTTGGTTGATTTGGTTCTCTACTTCGGCTTTGTATTCTTGAAATGCTCCAAGGCTTCGGATTTTGAGTGTATTAGGTACACATGGCCATATCGCGAGTGGTCATCAATAAAAGTGATGTAAGTATTTTTTGTTGCCTTTGGTTGCCACATTCATAAGACCGCATACGTTGCTATGGATGATTTCTAAAACACTAGGAGCTCTTTGTGTCCCGGTTGATTTTTCCTTATTAATTTTCCTTGCATGCATGATTCACATGCCTTTGATAAATCGCCTTTGTAGTTCTCGAAAATTTCATCTTTTCTTAGTCTTTCTATTCTTTTGTAACTTGTGTGCCCTAATTCCATGTGTCATAGGAAAGCATCAATATCATGAGTGGGAAACAAGACAAGCAAACTCTTCCTTTATTTCAATAAAGTAAAGCTCGTCTTTAAGGACCGGTCATAACAACATCATTGAAGTTTTTGACAGTCATCTTGTCTATAGAGAAGGTGGTGACAAACCCAGCTTTAGCCATCTTTGGGACCTAAACAAAACATTTCCTCACATCAGGTGCATAAAGAGTTTGCTTTAGGATCATGGTCTTCCCATTCTTTCATTCAAGTGCATAGTCCCTGACGGCCAGTACTTTGGTCTTTTGGTTTCCCCCATAAAGATGTGTTGCTCACCTGACCCCGTGGGTTTAAAATTGCGGAAGCCATCCTTGGTGTTTGATATGTGGGTTGTGGTTCCCGAGTCCAGACACCAAGATGCGCCCTTAGGGTCAGCTAACAAAGTCTAAAAAATAACACAAGCATATTATGCCCAACCTTTTTGCATATGTAGCAGTGCCTATTCTCTCTCTTTCCGTTAAATTTAATTTGATGTTCTCACTTTCCCTTTTCCTTTTCCTCAGTTCTCTTCTTGTTCTTGAACTTCCCCTTACTCTTATTAGGCTTAAAATAAGGTTTAGAGTTTACCATATGCGTCACATCTTTGGGTGCTGGTGCATTTCGAGCATTCCTCCTCTCTTCCTCGGCTTTGAGCAAAGTGATGAGCTCCTCTAGCCTAGGAGTAGTCTCCTTAGTAGCAAGGGAGGATATAAATACCTCCCAAGAAGTGGGGAGAGTATTTAGCAAGTGAACCACTTGCATGGGTTCAATGGGCCGTATTTCAATTGCCTCCAATTCTCGAACTAACGCTCTGAAGGTGTGCACGTGGTTGGCTATCTTTCCTCCTTCGGCCATGTTTCAGATCATTATACTTTTTCATGGCCAGCGTTTTTCTCATGAGAGAAGGATCACTAAATTCCTTCTCAAGTCGATCATGTATCCGCTTAACGGTTTTGATTAGCTCATACTTGGATGCATACTAGTCATGCATATACTCGAGGAGGATATACCTTGCGAGCATATTTTTACTCTCCCACTCAGCGTATGCATCTCTTGTAGCCTGAGATGCATTACCTCTAGGCTGAGATGGTGGAGCCTCAGTGAGGATATTATTCAAACCCTTGTCATAGAGCACATAGCCTATTGTGCTTCCATAAGGCTTAGTTTGTGCCATCAAACCTTTCGGTGTTCAAAATTTTAACAATAAAATGCCTTACGGCCATGTATTTTCTTCCCAAATATATAAAAAGACTCAAATAACAAAATAAACTAATGGCAGCAAGAAATCCTAATTCTGATACCAATGAAAGTTAGACAAGGTGAACTAGCACGGTATGTGTAGTTCAAAATTTTTCTTTTCTCTACCAGCTAGAACACTTACAGAGGTCCTAATAATACAAAATAATCTCAAAAGAATAAAGAAGAAGCACAAAATGGATTCTCACCTGCTGCCACTTAATACAACTCTTTTATTTCAATAACAAAAATTACATAATATTGATTTGGGAACAAGAAACACAAACTGTATAAACAAAAATTAAAGTGCCAAAAGATTACCTCAATTGGACTTGATACACCCCACTAGGGTCTCCTCCTCCGATGGCGCACGGGATCAAGGTCTTTTTCAGATCTTACAAGTATGGGAAGCTTAGGCTAGAAACCGTTCAATGGTGAGAGCAATGTAGAACATAAACTAGGCTCAAGATTGTGTGGGTGTGGCGTGCCCCTCTCTGGGCTCAATGGTTGGGGCATGCCCCCTCTTTCTTTTCAAGATAATTTCTCTATGTATAGTGGAGGCTAGAGAGATGAGAAAGATCAGAGATAGAGAGAGAGAGTGGTGTGAGGCTTCTTTGAGGAGAGAGAGAGAGAGATGTGATCTATCTTAGGTGTAGAGAATGGGACCCCCAAAAGAGACTATTTATAGACTCATGCTTAGGGTTAGGGTTTCTAGGGTTTGCTCATCTTTATGGAGATTAGATCTAGATTATTGATCATAGGAAACTTATGAGGTGAGAGATTTTAACCATACAATCCGTATATTAGCCATCTTGATCTGATGGAAGGTGCTAGAACCTTATCCCTCAGTTTCTTTAATCTAATCCTATCAAATATATGGTGTAGAGAAAATTCAATATACTTGCCTTTTATTTTCATCATTTTCTTACACATGCCTCTTTGAAAAGTCAATTAGTCTTTATTTCAGAAACTTCCCTTTTCAATTCAATTGATTAAGTGGCATATCTTGCATGCCATCAAAATAAGAAATTATATGCACTATGGTGGGGCGTGCCTGCCACCCATGGGGCCTCTAGTGGGCCACACGCACCTCCCCACATGCTATAATTTTGTGGGGCCCATGGAGAATAATGGGCCCCCATATGTCTTAGTTTTTATAAAATTAATATCATGAATTTTAGAAATTTTCTCTCTAAATAATGAAATATCTGAAAATTCAGTTTAAACCTATTTATAAATCTGTTTTGAGAAAATAAAATATTCAGAGACTTTTAAAAATCATTTTGTCATTCTAAAAATGATTTATTGTCAAACTAATTATTTCTAAATTAATTTGAAGGGATTCAGATCCAATTATGTTAAGGAAAATACGAAAATACTGAGGCACTCCATTTTCTACTAGAGACTATGTACCACACTCACTTTCTCAAACTGACTCAGTAGTTCCCATGACTCACAGTTCATCACAGGGGTTCATGATTGAACCACCAAAGTTAGCCAATAGGTTAAGGGACGCAATCCTAGTCTATGGATTACAGATTTCCCCCAAGGGACAAGCCTTGGTCACACAGACTTGTACACATACATCGCAATTTGGTGCATGGGGGCTATCTCTTGCACATGTACATATAATACGTCACTGGTGCTTCGCCTCACGATACGACTATCATGTGTACATGCCGTGTGATGGTCTATGATGAGGGTTTGACCCTTGTCCCTACAGGCCTACTAGTCACACACAAAAGCCGCAAAGTCTGTTGGCAAACTACCCTGGGCATCTTCTTCGACCTCATCAAGGGGTAACCCTGCTAACCCTTATCGGTGGTGCTCGATGCCCACGTAGTTTGAGTCTCGGAATCAATACTGTTAACCTCGGTCCCTCTGGACCATACTCCCACTGGTGTTCGTTGTTCCACTATAGTAAAATTTGTTACAAGCTCTCATAAGACCTTAAACGGCTACAAAATCCCAACAGTTGCTAGACTTAACCGGGGGGTATAAGGCAACCACATTTTCCTGGCTTATAGAAGCTCGGATTCTTCATGGTTTGATCAAAATGGCACCAATTTTACTTCTAGGTGCATTATTGTGAAATAATTGAGAGATGGCCCCAGTTTTCATCATTCGAGATGGGTCTTCTTCTTGTAAGGACGATTGGAGAGACATATTAGAAATTTCAGAGTGGTTCATTCAGCATACAGAAGCATACCTATTACCTTTTCTTGGGAACCATAAGCCCCACAAAAGGAATTCGTACGGAAAACAGTTTTCTTGGCTGAATTATTAGATGAGCTAGTTAAAGAAAAACCAATGCTCCATTAGGAATCTGGCATAGGGTACTGACTGGTGGGGGGACCTTTCTCTTTTTTGTATATATTTTGATTCTTTTATTCTATTTGAAAAGCCCAATTCCCTTCAAATATCTGGAGCCACTATCTTTTCCGTTCAAGGGGAACAAAATATAGTCCACCCCTTTTCTCTTCTAATGAATTGTATCACCAGGAGCACTTTGTCTTATTTTTCTTTTTATTGCATACTCCGATACTCAGTACTAGCAATCAAAAGATTCACGGTTTCCCTCCATCTTGTAACATTCTATTTTCATACCATAGTAGCATTTTGGAGAGATTAAGGCATAGTTGTTGGATCGGGAGCATGGGATTGTAATAGGCTAGAAGCTTCTTGTGGCCGGGATCACTGTCCTTGCACCCTGAATTTTGTGGATCTTGATCTCAACTTCTTGGGAGCTAGATCCCATTGTTCTCAAGGTCTAAAAATTCTCTTTTCTTTTTGAAAATCTATAGAACACACCTCTGCAACATAGTAATTTTTTATTTTTTAGTGGATATGCATTTAAGACTTGTTTCCTTACAAAAGATCAATCTAACATGAGTTTATTACCGATCCCTAAGGGATTGGGATTGTGTTCCCCTCATATAGGAGCGAGATCCACCCATGTTCCAGCTCTGGGAGCATGGGATGGTTGGGATCATTAGGAGATCTCGTTAACTATGGGTTAATATTTATTGTTCAGCCTTTTAATTGATTCTAACTCATGTCAAGATATTTCCCATATTCTAATCTTGCTTTTGACGTGATTAGCTTGGAGTTCTTTTCTTGCCATCTCTGATTCGTAAACAATGTCTTGGGTTCTCTTGCACAGATGATAGCAGCTCCTCTCGGGTAACATACTTTTCCCATCTACTCCTAAGAAATCATTTTTTGTTGTACATTCATATGTTAAACACAATTTGCAGTAATAAAACTATTTGATTTATTTGTGAATTTCAATTGTGTTCCAGAGATTGTTTCTACTATAATTCCTAATACTATTCTTGCTCAGGATTTGGAAAAATATGAACTGCCCAGCACTTCAGAAGAGGGTAAAACTAAATTGGTAACCCTTTGCTGGCAAGCAAACGAAAGTGAGGAATTATCCTCTGAAATAGTCCCATTGCCTGTTCCATATAAACTCCCTCCGGAGCCATACACCTCTAAAGGTCAGCAGTTGCTTGCACATGACGCTATTTTGTACAATGAGCTTGAAATTTCTAGTTCTTGCTCTTATATGTGGTGAAATTTCATGTGATTATCCATTTTATTGGTAATTGGATTTATGGGAGTTACGGAAGACATTTCTTATACTTGTGGGCTTTTTTTCCCAGATGTGCCATGGTCATGGGATAGGCGGTACCATAAGCCTGATGTATATGGAAACGTTTGGCCACATTGATCTGATGATAGCTTAAGTCGCAGAATTCAACAATTTCCATTGGTTTTCTTTTCTTTCAAAGAATTGTCAATGTGTGTGTATGGAGAACAATCATAGGATTTTGAAACTCACTTGAGTAGCCAATGAGCTCCAGTGATTATGATCATTTTTCAATTGCAGAAAATTAGAAGAAAATTCCCAATTGAATTTCATATTGTGTATGGAATCAGACTAGTAGTTGAATCAAAATTTAGTCTGCAAAGGGTGAAGCAAATCATTTTATGAGATCGCAGCCTTACCCCAAAAAATAAGGTTGTAACATTGCAGCCTTCTGCACTGTTTAAATAAATATGGATGGTGTATTGGCTTTGGAAATTTCCCGTTATTTTTTCTCATATTTTTCCCTAGACCCTTATTTGGAACCGCCATTGGAGTTGGTGGCTTGGAGAGGAGAGAGCTATCTTGGCTTTTCTTTGAAGGACACGGTTTTTATGAGTTCACAGACTCACATATAGAAATTTGGGCCCCTTAATAATTTATTTTTAAAATAGAATTTAATCTTAATTTTCTTTAATATGTAGATTATTAATCAGTAATTATATGTTTTGGAGAAACTATTTGAACCGTTGATTTTTTTATTTTTTATTGGAGGAATATCATTTATGGTGTAGATCTACAGTTTTGTTGGTGGATGGTGTAGATCTTCAAACCCGTATAGTAATAAGTGCGGGTTTGGATGCACCAAACAATTCTCCTTCTCTAAATTGGGTTTGGGCGAAGTTCGAACTCTGACTAGTGAATGACTAGTGATTGACAGGAAGGGAGGGAAAATCGTGGGACATAGACGGTGTCCACCAAGATGTATGCGCTTTGGTAGAGAGAGAAACAGAGAGAGATGAGTATAGGGGAAATACAAGAAGTGCTAGAGAGAGATGGGTAAACGTGGAAATAAACCTCATGCTAGTAAGTAATGCAGAGAGAGAGATGAAATGGGTAAAGGGTAAGTAAACAAGTGCTAGTAAGTAGTGCAGAGAGAGAGAGATGAAATGGGTAAAGGGTAAGTAAACAAGTGCTAGTAAGTAATAAAGAGAACTCCTGCGTGCCTAATTAGGGGGACATGCCATGTTAAGTGAGAACAGGCAAGGGTTTCGAATTTCGATTAGGAATGTACCCTGTGAGGGGTACGAGAACTAACAAAGAAGCTAGGATGGCAGTGCGATTTTTTAGAGAGGGATGACAGTGCGTCGGCCTGGACCTAAAAAATTAAGGCTTAGGTACAAAAGGTGGCTTGAGGTTGGGCTTGATCTAGGGGCACAATAGAGCCGTGCAGACCGGCCAGGCCCAGCTTTTTTTTCCCTTATTATTATTATTATTATTTTTTTTTCCTTTTTTTTTTGACAAATGTTATAAACTTATATTAAAACAATGCTTCAAGGGCATGAGATTACAAAGATTGGATCAAATTGTTAGAAACTTGTAAAAAGAGAAAAGAAGCACCATGTTTAACTAGTCCATCAGTGATATCATTGGCTTCACACACAGTGTGGTCGAAGCTTATCTTCAAATTAGACCCCGCACATAAGTTTTGAATTTTTAGAGTAAATAGAGACTAGGCGATCTTTTGCTTTTTTCTACACCACTTGATAACATTAAGAAAATCTCTTTCAATTATAATATCACCAATAAAACTCTTATCGATGATAATATGAAGGCCTTGAAGGAGAACAGCCAATTCGGCATGATTGGCTGTTGTAGACCCATAAGGACCCGAAAAAAAAAAAAGAACCAATCCCAAATTGTTGCGAAAAAGCTTGGGCCCTAGATTTCCAAATGAGATGCCATCAAAATTAAGTTTAAGGCAAGATTTTAGAGGTACAGTTCAAGTTCATATAAATATCAGTCCGAAGAACTTAAAACGTGGAAGAAAACCAATTCCAAAGAGACAAAACTATTTGGGATTAAAAACCAATTTCAAAGACCACCTGAGCCCTCGCGTTAATTGCGCTTTAAGCACGGCATCCTCGAATTTGGGCGTGCCCCGCTTGGCACATATTGTGCCTCGTGCTCACTCTTATCACTTGACCCCTCGGCGTACTTCACCTCTTCACTTAGATTGTGTTTCGAATCGGACCCCTTACTCGAGGCGCACCTCATTAGGCACTAATCGTGCACTGTGCTCCCTATCTGGACTCATCGGAACACCTCCCTCCTCCATCTAGACAGCACTCTGATCGATCTACCGACTCAAATTGCGCCTCATCCAGCATGAATTGTGCCCCGTGCCCACTTTACAATTTCACGAGTATAGAGAATACACTCGCATATATATATTTAGAGAGAGGAGGCTAGGGTTTTGGGGTCTAGGGTTTTGCTATTATTATGATACTCAATCTTGGTCTTTAACATGGAGATTTGTGGGGTGAAGAGATCTCAATCATTCGTTCCTTATATCAACCATCATGATTAAAGGAATGAGGTGAAATCGTTATTTCACAGTTTTTATAATTTTATTCCCGTTAAATATTATGTAGAAAAATATTATATTTACAAATCAATTTTCAATCAATCTCTACACTTGCTTATTTGAAATCAATGAAATCCATTCCACTTTACTTTCCTTTTATTTTTAAATCAAAGAGATGGCTTAACACACAAGCCACACAAGATAGGAAAGAAGAGGGAGTGGGGCACCCCCGGATATGGAGAGCCATGTGGGCCCTACGCCCCCACTAGTGGGCTTATATGTGGTGGGCCCAAAATCCCAATGGGTCCCCAAACCTTATATTATATTTAAAATATTAAAAAATAATTGAATAAATCTATTAAATATTTTATTTCTCTCTGAATTAAATTTTTAATCCAGAAAATTGATTTTTTCTTGTTTAAAATATTTTTTAATAAAATAAAGTATCCAGAGAAATCACAAATTTCATTTTAATTATCTAAAGGGAAAAGATTATATAGAACCGAGGCTCTAAACAATCACATTCGAGCTTACATCAAAAATTTCACTAGACAATATTGTTTTGATGCTAAAAAGTACTCAAATTGATCATCTCAATATCAAGATGCATGGACATGAGAAAAAAATTGATTTCAAGTTTTGGAAATAATATATTTTGTAATATATTTTTTGACCCTCAATTTTCAAGATTTTCATAGATCTATTGATCTACACTATTTTTAAAGCTTAAATTTGATAAATAAATATCAAAATATATTTTAAGGCTATCACAGAGACTTTCAGTGCTAAACCACATTTCTCGATACTATTTAAAGGTAGGCTCTAATTTGATTGTTTAGAGCCTAGGCTCTATACAAACTGCAACCTTATCTAAAATATAATAAAATTAAATAATTTTAATGAGATTTGATGTGAATTAGAACTAAAGAGTTAAGAATATAACAAATATACTGAGAACTCCATGAGCTTTCTAACAGCCCAAAAATCACAGAAAATCCCAAAATTCATATTCAACCCTAGGAGATCCCAAAACCTTTAAAAAACTAAGGAAATTGTCCTCAAATCGTAAAAAAAACCTAAGTGGATCCTATCTAAAATTCACAGCTTTTCCCAATGCATTAAGAACCCTAGATCTAGGTCAAAAAACATTAGATCTACCAATTCCAGCAAGCAAATGCATCCAAAAAAAGAGAGATGGTGGTGCAAATCAGAAGAGCGACTTGATCCAAGCTCGAAACTCCGAGTTTCAGGTCCCAAGAGGTAAGTGTATCTTTCTTTGCTTGATTTAATTTGCTTTTCTTCATTTAATTTTTTGTTTTATTTTCTTTTTCTGGAAATTAATTCATTATTAGATTTAATTAAATTTAGGAACTGTTTTTTTTAAGTCAAAATATGGATTTGGAGTTGGTGCTGCAGTGGACTCAGAAAAAGTCCATATCTATATGGATGGATTTTTCTGAGCCCATACTGCAAGCGACCTCACTCTCTCTACCTTTTCAAAAGTAACTCAATTTTTGTTAAGATTTGAGCAGATTTCATCCCAGAGACTGGCGCAGATCGGAGCGTAAACAGTTTGGTGCCCATCGTGGGGCACCTTGAACTTAAGATCAATATTTTCGATTTAAAGAAGTTTTCTTGTTTCTCATATTTATTTTTCCAGCAAAAAAAAAAAAAAAAAAAAAAGAAAAGGAGTTAGATTGAAAAAGATTTTTTATATTAGTTTATATATTTTCTTTCTAGACCTTTTTTTTTCTCTTCATAGAAAATTTAAGATCTTTTTCCTCTCAATCTTTAGATCATCTTTTAGGTCATCTTTATTTTTTTTAGATTCTCATTTTTTTAGATGTCATCTTGATCATCTTTATCTTTAGATCTTCTTTAGATTCATCTTTTAGATCATCTTTATTTTAGATCTCATCTTGATCATCTTTATCTTTAGATCTTCTTTAGATTCATCTTTTAGATCATCTTTCTTTTAGATCTATCTTGATCATTTTTATCAGTAAATCTTTCTTTTATATTCACCTTTTAGATCATCTTTGTTTTTTTGATAACATCTTTAGATTCATCTTGATATCATCTTTTTCATATTTTCTTTTATTTATGTTTATCATCTTCTTTAAGTACATCTTTATCTTTTTAGAATACATCTTTTTGAAAGAATCTTTATCTCTCTCCTAATTTAAAATATATATATATATATATCTTTTGATAAGATATTTTAAAAAAAAGAAAAAAAGATATAGATCTAAGCCTTCTCTGCTTTATCTGTTTAGATTAGAAATAGATCTCATTTTTTTTTAATCTTATCTTTTGTTGTTTAACCTTATCTGCATAGCTTATCATTTTATTGACATTATCTTCTTTAAAACAAAAAAACAAAAAAAAATATTTTTCTTTTAGACGCATCTTTATCTTTTTCTTTTTTTTTTAGATAGCTAAAAAAAACAAGAAAAAAAAAAAAGAGAAGATTTTTGTTGCATAAATTTCTAGTCATGTCTGTAGTTCATAGGGACTCAGATACGTAGTTTATTGTGTCATCTAGTACCCCTTAGACTAGACCCACAGGACTTTATGGCTCAGTTTCTTGGGCCTACAATGTCTCAAGTCAGTCGAGATCAGGCTTCAATGGGTCCATAATCCCATGCTCAGGGCTAAGCCTAGCTAACACATATGTAGTCCAGCCAAACCATGGAGTGCAACAAGTTTGTATGGCTCGAGTTACTTAAAACAGTTAGAGCATTCGATCCGAAGCTAAAAAATCAGGGTTGAACCAACCTTCATCTTCTAAGTTTATATCTAGGGAATATACTGCCCAATCAGGGGCGCACCTCCCACAAATGTCCAAATCTAACTCAAGCAATGCTAGCCACCAAGGAAAACTAGAGAGTAAGACATCTTCACCTAAACCCAAGAGTTCTTCAAGCTTGCTTCTATTCCTCAAGATTCATCCATACACAATTCTAGGGATTAAGAGTCCCTCTCAATTGAGTGTCTCAAGAACTTACCCGAGGTGAAGGCTTTCTGGAAGTGTGCTGGCCTTGTTGAGCCACATGCCCCACTCGAGGTCAAGGCTTTCTTGAAGCGTGATGGCCTTGTTGAGCCACATGCCTCACCTATGACATCGAGTCATCAATCATGTTAGAATCAGATGACCTTTTTCGCCCATTACCAACAAAGTCATGTGAGTTCCACCCCGTCGGCGAGCTAGCATCACCAATCTTCTCATCGTCCAACTTCTACAGATTCGGCTTGACCACATGACCGTTCATCCCTTAGTCAATCCATACCTGACCCTTTACAAGTTATGTATAGTTATTCACCTGTGCAGCCTTTTCAAGTGCCCTAATTTCGTACCATTAGTCACAAGCAGCCTATTCAGCCCCTGTTTCAACCCAGTATCCTCCAAGTCAGCCATACCAGTCAGCTTCATACCCTCCGTCTGCAGTCCCCTTCTCTAATCACCCTTACCTGGGGTATCTTATGCACCAAGCCCCCACTATCCATTTTCAGACCCCGACGCCGGCTTTTTAGCTTCCGGCTCCTCCAACCATCTCACAGGCCCAGCCTATCCCTAGTCCGGTGCATCCCATATTAGCTGCATCTCCTGCACCAAAATCTATATCATTAATTCTGAGAAACCAACATACCTCTGAGGTTAAAACCCCCTGAGTCAATTGAGTCACCCAGTTGAAAGGTGAATTAACCATAGTTAAAGATACCCTGGCTAAGATTAGAGTTCCAAATATACTTTATCCAAAATCTTATACCAATGATGTTCTCGGGGATGTCGAATCTCTTCCTCCGGGTTTCGAATTCCCTCAGTTTGAAAATAAGTTCAATGAGAAAGGTGATCCTGAAAATCACATCATCGCTTACCTATTGACTGTTCTTGCACTTGAAGAGAAACCTCGTCGTTTCAAGGCTATATGTCAGTACACTCTCTCTAAAGAAGTTTTAACATGGTTTCGAGAGGTGGTATCAAAATACCCGAATCAAACTCCTAATGAGTTGTTTCAACGTTTTGTTGAGCAACATCATGGGACCAGAGAGAGATCAATGACCCTTAGTGAATTGGTCTCCACTTAACACAATCCGGAAGAGTTGTTTATAGATTTTGTCCAACGATTTAGAGAGGCTGCATCAAAACTCATTGATTGCATGCTTTCTAAAGCCTCTAAGATCGGTATGGCCATAGAGAATGCTTCCCCTAAGTATAAACTCTACATCAGTTTCTCTTTTGACTCAATGTTAGAAATGGTTTTACGTTATGTGAGAGCAAAGGAAAGGGACCGAGATCAATCACCAGTTACACTGGGGCAAGAGCCTGATGAAACCATACTAGGGAAAGAGTTAGATAAATTCATGAAGAAACAAGAGCCTGACTAAAATGAAGATTCGCCTAAATGTAACTCTGAAGAGATGACAATTGAAGAATTTAACGACAATCCCAAGTCAGAACCATCACCAGAATCATTTAAGGACATAGATGGGGCTTACTCAAAGCAAAGTCAGGTAATATCAGATGATAGGACTGATGAAGATGAAGAAGCCCTAGCTGGTATCAACTTGATAAAGATCAATGTGTCGAAAACCCTACTCAAGCTTAAAAATTATCCAATATTACCTAGGGGCACAAGAAGAAACAACTGTGAAAATGAAGACCTAATCAACTTGATAAAGATCGACAAGTTGGAATTCATGCTCAGAATTGAAAATCATCCAATATGGCATTGGAGCACAGAAAGAAACCGCTCTGAAAATGAAAACCGAAATGGTAGAGTGACGTATTTTATCAAGGAATTTCAAAAACTGAATGATAAGAATTGCCTTAGGTCAGGATCTATTCAATGGGGAGCTCCTATATAAATAAAAAAGTCCAACCCACGAAAGGAAGAAACAATTCCAATAGTCCCAATTAAAAGTTGAGAATATGAAGACACAAAGGGACCAAATTATCCACCCCAATGGTTTAAAAGCGGATTGATGACCCGGTTCGGGCACCTCAAAAACCAATCCGGATCGGGGAATCGGCGATCCGGATCGAGAATCGGCTGAATCGGTTAGATTAAAGCTTCAAAAAAATCTTAAAAAATTATTAAAATTAATTATAAATATTGTTTTTTAATAATTCAATAAGAAATGAGGGTACTCCATTAAGAATTTTCATTTCTTTGCATGAATATGCGAATATTGATATGTTCTTTCCCTGCATGAACTACTATTTACCATTTAATTTACATCACACAAAAGGATAAACATAGTATTACCATGGAATAAATATATCAACATACATGGATTACAATAAAGCATACAATTAGTAACATACGATCAAAAAATAAAATGATAGACGATGTCGTTCTTCTTCTTGGTCACGCTGGTGCCATGATTTTTTTACAATGATATTCACTTTAATTACTTATGATAATACAATTTAAAAACATGTATTTTTTGCATTCAAAGTTTTAAAAATTGAAAATACATTTTTAATGCAAAACTACATTAAAAATATAATACAGTTTTGCATTAGAAATATAATAACATGTATGTTTTTGCATAAATATTCTATCAACATGCAATTTTTTCAACAAAATATATTTTAAGGCTATCACAAAGATTTTTAATATTAAAACCACATTCCTCGATACTATTTGAAGGTGAGAGTTACTTTGATTATTTAGAGCCTCGGCTCTATACAAACCGCACACTAAATGGAAAGGTTGTATCATTCGCGTCTTATGTTTCAAAGTTTATTATCTCATGCCTGAAACTGAGACCTCTAGGCTCATTAAACCTTACTTCAAAACTTAATTCAATGGTAGGGTTGTGGAGCATGACATAGTTGCATGAAAACATTCTCCAGTGTTGAACCTGGCCAGGAGTGGAGACCAAAGATAGATGTGAACAGTGTGTCAAGATTAGGCTAAGTCCTTTTATACTCAGCTGAGTACCTAGTGAGTTAAGTGTACAACTCACCAACCTAAATAAATACTTAAAAAATGTAAAAAAAAAAAGAAAAGAAAATAACATACTAGCATAATGGTCAAAAATACTTATTTAGAAGATTTTATTATTTTTTTAAGATCATTTGAAAATTTTATAATTTCCATTTTTTAAAAAAATTGAATTTATATCCACTTCTTCAATAATCTATCTTTTATATATTTTTTATCTTATTTAGTCTCTTAATGATTCTAATGGTCATTTGAATTTTTTCTGAATTTTGAAGATTTTTACCCTTTTTTTCACTTTTTCTGAGGTGTACCAAACTCAGCGGAGTCTCTGACTCGCCACGAACCGAGTCGATATTCTGCTCACTGGATGTACATGCATCTCTCTCATCTTCACATAGAGGTTTTACATCTTGCCTTCATGGAACAAACCTAGGAATCAAGACTGATTTCCCCCAGTTTACTTCCATTAGAGAGGGAGAGAATAAAAAAGCAGTATGGTTCCACATCAGTGCCGAGTGGATTAAAGTGATGGTGAATCAATGGACAACACCGTGGAGAAACAAGAAGATGGTGTTTGAGTCTTACACGCTACAACACAGATGGATAGTGGCCTCACTCATGCCTTCCACAAACATGCGGTTATTATAAGCAGTCCATCGGGATATGAGTGTTTCCTTCTCCTTCTATAATCCTCCACTAAAACTTCTCTCTTCAAACTCACTCCTCTCATAAATAGAGACAGAGGGACACGGAAAAGGTCTCTATAATTCCCCTGTGTATATTTCTCTTCATCCAGTCGTTCAATTTAGATCAAGTGAGCCACCGACCGTTCAATCTAGATCTGACATCTTAGCATATTTTATTTTTTATTTTTTGTACAAATTATACTATATGAATATAAATTTAGTACATGTCATCATCTTAATGGGGAGCACCTAAAATAAATATTAAAAATATTTTTTATAAAATATAATGATCAAAATACCTTTGAAACTTTTAAGAGAATTTTGATCATTTTATTTTATTGAGAATATATATATTTTACAAGTGCCCAATATTTGGTGTCAAAAAATTTTGTAAAAATAAAATAGTGTAGAAATGTGACATTATAATTGAGGTCATCTCAGCCATCCATTTAGGACGGCCAGTGGATAATATGAGAAGTTTAGAAAGCTTGCCTAAAATAAGAAGAAAGAGAAAACACACATCATCTATCCCTTGCATTGAAAGGAATGCCTTTCTCACTTTACCCCAAAAGCCAAGCAAAGCAAAGTAACATGGCCTCTGAATCATTGGTAAGTTATATATAATCACATGCTTAAAGCTCCAGATTTCATCCCACCACCTAGCAAACATGAAGAGACTCTTTGGCAACAAACACTTCCTCTCATTGCAACTCCCAAACTATGAAACTCTACTTCTCTTCCTCCTCCTCCTCCATGTTACCCCGCAACCAGTAATCCCTTATGCATGTGACAAAGGTGAGGCCGCACCATTGCCGTTTTGTAATATCTCACTGCCCATACATGATCGAGCACAGGATCTCGTTTCCCGCCTAAACCTCACGGAGAAGGTTCAACAGCTGGTGAACAAGGCTGCCGGGGTTGCTAGGTTAGGGGTCCCACCCTACGAGTGGTGGTCTGAGGCCTTACATGGGGTCTCCAATGTTGGGCCCGCGGTGCACTTCAATGGCACTATCCCAGGTGCCACCAGTTTTCCTGCAGTCATCCTGAGTGGTGCCTCCTTCAATGAGACACTATGGTTTGTGATGGGCCAAGTGGTTTCAACCGAGGCTCGAGCCATGTATAACACTGGGCTGGCGGGGCTCACCTACTGGAGCCCAAATGTCAACGTCTTTCGTGATCCTAGGTTAGGAAGGACTCATCTATTATATTCTTTCAGTCCCTTAGGCTTTGGCTTAGTCATAAGTATGTCAATTTGGGTGAGAGAGGTGAAGGGTTTAAATGAATGTTATCAAGATCGGATTGGCCACTAAACTTGTGAAGGGTTTGGTTGGCCACTGAACTGGTGAGGGGACTGGCTCAATCAAAACTGGTCCAACTACTAGTCCAATTGATTTGGCCAGATTTTAGAAATATTGAGATTACGAATAATAATTTAAAAATATATTTTTATTTTTTATAACAGTTGCCCATTTTATTTGGATGATTAAACTGGTCAAATTGGCCTAAACGAGTCAAAAACAAAATTTTGATTGGTTTTTTTATCAATAAAGATTTTTACTCTAGACCAAACCAGCTGGCAATTCCACCAATTGGACTCCAATCATGCTCGGTCTTGACAACTATGGTTTGAACTGTTGAAGTTTATCCCTATAAAAGTCAAACAAGCTGACCTGACTTATTTTCTTTTATAGGTGGGGAAGAGGTCAGGAGACCCCCGGTGAGGACCCCGTAGTTGTTAGTCGCTATGCTGTCAACTATGTTCGAGGATTGCAGGACCCTGACAATGAGGCAACATCTTCTAACAGTCTCAAGGTTTCAAGTTGTTGCAAGCATTACACAGCTTATGATGTCGATAACTGGAAAGGGGTTGATCGCTTCCACTTTGATGCTACAGTATGTTTATTGATAAACCCGCATCCTATACTATTTGGTCTTTGATAGAGTGAGTGGGAGATCGCAAACGTTCGATGTCTTATTCTAGACATCTGACAGTTTCTGTAGTTCTAGGTATCCTATTTGAATCAAGATGTCAGGTCTCTCCATGGTCATTTTACTCGCTTATTGGTCAAGGCGAGTATCCAGCCCAATTTTTTATTTTATTTTTATTTTTTTTAAAAAAAAGGTATATATTGTGGCACGGTTTGTATAGAACCGAGGCTATAAATAATAATAAAAAAAAGAAACAAAGTAGTATATATTATGGGTACGGTTTGTATAGAACCGAGGCTATAAACAATCAAAATAAATCACACCTTCAAATAGTGTCGAGAAAGGTGGTTTCAATACTAGAAATCTTTGTGATAGCCTTAAAATATATTTTTATCTTTAATTATAAAATTTAAAGCTTTAAAAATAGTGTAGATCGAGCAAATCTATGAAAATATGAAAATCTTTAAAATTGGCAGTTCAAAAATGCGTTACAAGATGCACTATTTCTAAAACCCATTTTTTTCTCATATCCATGCATCTTGATGTCGAGTTGATTAATTTGAAGATATTTGGACATCAAAAACAACCTCTCCTAGTGAAATTTTTGAGGCAGGCTCTAATTTGATTATTTTGAGCCTCGGCTCTATATAAACTTTTTCCTATATTATAGGACATACCAATTTCTTACAAGAAGCTTGAGCGGCATCATGGTTAGATGGTGCGGTCGTATTGCAAGAGATCTAGGGATCAAAGAAATGAAGATGAAGAAAGGAAGATGCAAGAGAGAGAGAGTCGTATGAGTCGGATTGAAGTACCGAATTGCTTCATTTTTTTCACCAAACCGTAAAAGACTCCGAAGCAAATCTAACAACATTGGAAAATACTATATCTTTAAGAAAAGTATACAATGAGATTATTTATCTTTAGTACAAGGTGATCACAATTAAACTTGACCATTGGATGTGAAATTGGGTGGCTGCATTTATTGCATTGACTAAGCTCAAAGTTTAAAAGAATTATTTTCTAACTCTATCAAACATCCAAGTTATCAGATTTTACATCAGATGGTTATAAGTAATTGTGATCTCCTTGTACTGAAGGTAAAAAAAATGGTCTCATTATATACAATCCCATATCCTTAACAGTGAAAAGATTTATAAGCCAAAAAACTCATGATTCTTGCTAGAATTTGGGAACCCCATCAGTACATAATGCTGGGAAACGGAAAATGCAGTAAAAAATGGGAGATGAAAATCATCGGAAAAATATTCAAGTGATCAGAAAGTAGTCGAAAAAGTAGAAAGACCTAGCATTTCGGGATTCTCTAGACTCGTTTTTTAGATTTCTATAATTTTAAATTTTGGGAAAATTTTATATACGGGCGAGATTAAATTAAGGTGCACCTCAAAAATTCACTAAAACAAGTTGTTTCGATGCCAAAATCATCAAATTGATCATTTCGACTTCAAGATGTATAGACATGAGAAAAAATGGAATTCAAGTCTTGGACATAGTGCATTTTATAATGTATTTTTAGACAGTCAATTTTCCAGTTTTTTAAGTGTTCATAGATTTGTTTGATCTAACTATTCTTGAAACTTTAAATTTTATAATTAGATATGAAAATAAATTTTCAAGCCATCACAAATATTTCCAGTATTGAAACATCATCTTTCAACACTATTTACAGGTGCACCTTACTTTTGATTGTTTAGGATCTTGGTTTTATACAAACCACACCGTTAAATTTTTATTGCTTTTTTTTGTTTTTTTTTGGTGAGGGGCGAGTTGAGCTCCCAACTCAAGCCCAACTAGCCTCACTTTTTTTGATGAGGGGCGAGTTGAGCTCCCAACTCGAACCCAACTAGCCTCGCTTTTTTTGGTGAGGGGCGAGTTGAGCTCCCAACTAGCCTCAACACTAGGGTGAGGCCAATTTACTAAGCCAAGTCTGAATGGATTCGGTGAAGTCATGAAACACTATTTTGAAAATGATGGCCTGACCCTTGTCAAGTGAGCTTCCCACAGAGAAAGGGAATTGGTTTCATTGCTTTTACTGTTTTTAGTTTTCATGGGTTGATAAATGGAATTGTGGGTTTGGGAGGGTGCAGGTGAAATTGCAAGACATGGAAGATACATACCAGCCACCGTTCAAGAACTGTGTTGAGGAGGGGCAAGTGAGCAGTGTGATGTGCTCCTATAACAGAGTCAATGGCATCCCCACCTGTGCTGATCCCAACCTCCTTAAAGGGGTGGTCAGGGGACAATGGAACCTAGATGGGTATGCTTTTTTATTTTCTCTTTCCCCTCATTTTTGGAAAATTTTTTGGCTGCCAACTTTGGCACGGCTCAATCATTTCCAAAACACGTAAATAATAGAAAAAAAATTTACACAATTTCTACAATTCTAATAATTTTTTTGAATTTTTTTATGTACCCCGAATTGTACTTACAACTCCAGGAGAATCGGTCTTGCTCGAGTTCCGAGTATCCCCGAGTTGTACACATACCATGGGCCGGTCGAAGTTCCCATTGGACTCGGGTGAATCCAAATTGCAAGTGGACACTTGCGAGTCACGGAACCATAACTGAGAGACTTGAAAAGCAGATTAAAGCTCAAAGTATATTTTCCTTTTTTTGTTTCCAATTTTGAGTTTGGAGGTGTGGCTTAGGGACTTGCAGAGTTTGAGGTACCGATCTTCTCCAAGATGGGTTTAGGGTTCGTAACCATGCATCGCAGTATCAACACTGCACCCATTACTTTTTCATTTGTTTTTCCATATTTTAATTTCCATATCAAGACACAAAAGTTCTAGAATGCATGTGATATCATTCTATACTACATTATTATTAAGCTAAAATTAAGGGGTGGGTACCTATTGTGAAAATAGGAGGGGCCTTAATTCAAGAGTGTATGTAGGGCACATATCTTCTAAATTAAAAAAGCCTAGGGTGCCTAATCTCTATCTTTAAAGGAGAGAGATGTGTGAGAGGGAGAGAGACATGTGAAAGGGAGAGAGATGTGTGAAAGAGAGAGTACATAGAGAAGAAATTGTGAAAGAAAGAGAGAAAATCAAGGAGAAAAATAGGTTTTCATATCGGATGGGTACTTGTCACCAAAATAAAAAAGGATCTTAATTTTAGAGTGCATGTAGGGTACATAACTTCTAAATACAAAAAAAAGCCTAAGGTGCCAAATCCCTATTTTTATGGGAGAGGGATGTACTTGGAGAAGATATTGTGAGACAAAGGTAGAGAGAAAAACAAAGAGAAAAATAGGTTTTCCTATTGAGGGGAGAGAGAGATGAGTACATGAGAGAACGAGGAGAGAAAAATAGGTTTCCATATTTAAGATAAAGATGGCAATTTCTTTTATAGTAATCTATTCCAAAGACTACTCAAGTGTAGAGAGAGAAAAATACTCATGTAGAGAGAGCAAATTTATGGAAAGATAGACTATTCTCACTTAATTTGACAAATAATTTATATTTTTGTTATTGGAGGAAATTAATGATAGTTATTAAAGTTTTAATTTTATATTTTTGTTATTGGAGGAAATTAATGATAGTTATTAAAGTTCTAATTTTGTGGGTTCGTGAGTTAGAGAGATAGGAGAGAGAGAGATGAGTTCTCTTTCTAAAGAGTGCCAGGAGATATATTAAAATATCAATAAAGTTTATAAGGTACTACAAGGATTCCCTCTAAAAATCCTAGGATCACCTCCTAAAATTTGTATACGCTAACCTTAGGAGCCATAAGGGTTGGCACGCATAGATATCACTTAAAATTAAAAGATAAACAATCTTTATGAGTTTTTGAGAACAATGAATGAAAGAGATTCTAGAAAATAAAGATATTTACAAATTTTAAAAAGAAAGTGTACATGCTAATAATGAGGAGCTGCCGCACATACAATTATTAATAAAATTTTAAAAGGAAGGTGTGCATGTTAATAAGAAAGGTGGAAAATTTTTAAAACGAAAGTGTACATTTTAATAGAGAAGGTGGAGATGTTAATAAGAAGAAGGTGCAGATGTTAATAAGAAGTAGCTAGTATATACTAGTATTAATGAAATAAATAGATATGAATATTTGACAAACGGTTGGCACGTACAATTATTAAACAAAATAGATAGACATCAATGTTGGAGAAAGAGAAATACATCAGCCCCTCATTATCTCGACCGTACAGACAACTACTATGTGTCACCCTATTTCCTTTCATTATCTCAACCGTACAGAGATGGATAGGAATTGCAATATTTATCTAAATATAAGAGAGATTTTTAACCTATAGGATTGCAATATTTATCTAAATATAAGAGAGATTTTTAACCTATAAATATTATCAGTAATAGTAAAAACAATATTATTTTGTGAACAATGACTTTCACTTGGTTACTTTATTTATTTTTTACAGGTATTTTTAATTTTTATAACAAGTTTTTTATTTTTAAATACTTTCTTTATGCGTATATGCTCTCTTCCATTTATTATGTTGAATCTTAATTAAGAAAAAAAAAAATGTTTCAATGCAAAATGCTTTTCTAATATTTTCAATTTTAAATTTATGCATTTTTTCTCTCTACCCCATTTTTTTACTAATTTTAAATTTTTATTACAATTTCATAAATACTTGAAAATTCTTAACTTCAAAAAATAAGAAAGCATGTTTGTGCCTTCCTTTTTTATTTGGAAGAACTTTATAAATAAATTTAATTGTAAAGTTATGTGCTTCAGAAAATAATGTCTCTGATAATGTCCACTGGGTTGGGTTTGATGCTGGTGGGGCTTATTGCTTTGTGACAGAGAGGAGAGAGAAAGGGACATGCTTTTGTTTGCTGGGTTTGTGAGAGAAAGACATGTTTTGTTTAGTGTGTTGGAGGAGGTTCATGGTGCTTTTATTGTTGTATGTGAGAGAAAGAGAGAGAGATGAGCTTATATTTACTGGGTTTGTGAGAGAGAGGTCATTTAATGTACTGTTGGAAAAATCGGGCGTTTTAATAGCTAATGGCCAAGTTAGAGTGGTTGTTTCTGGTTTTGAGTGGTTTTTGTGATCCGTTAGTATTTAAAAATAAATAAAAAAAATGTATATAAATTTTTAAAAATAAGGAATTTGATTTGTGCCATCTTCCATTGGAGCACACCTATAAAAAAATATTAACAATAATTTTTAGATAAAAAATAATGATCAAAATACCCTTTGAAATTTTTAAGGGTATTTTGTTCATTTTATTTTATTGAAAATATTTTTTTTTATATTTTTCGTTAGTATGAGTTTAATATAGGAATATACCCAAAATTTGGTGTAAAAACAGTTTATATAAAAATAAATAAAAATAAAACAGTGTAAAGACGTGACATTGTGATTGGGGCAATCGTAGCCCTCCATTAAAAAATGGACGGTTGGATAAAGGGGCAATCTTAGCCCTCCATTCATAAATGGACGGTTGGATAAAGGGAAACATAGAACTTCTATGTTGTAGGGGGACATAGAAAGCTTTCCCTTTTCTAATATTATTTACATTACTGTAAAGATTAAAAATTGTTTTGGTTATTAATACTCACTTTTATATTTTCTCATATTTTTCATAAAATTTTAAAAATACCTTTAGGCACAAATCCATCCATTAAAATCTATTTTTTCATTAATTTTCAACTTCATTTGAATGTGGTTTATTTTAAGCATTTTTCATATGTTTTTCATCTTTTAATAGATTTTTTTTGTATCTTTTTTATTTTTTTCAACACTTTTTTGACCGTTCGGGACTTGCCCAATTAGAACAATTGAATCGACTGGTTTACCAGTTAGGCCGGTTAAACCGCTTCCATGTCCATATCTGGTTAACCGTTATGATTCGATTTTGCGGATACCATGTGGTGTTTATATTTAATATGTATGTGTGTGTGTGTGTGTATATATAGAGAGAAAGAACGTGCATATGTTTGTTGGGCTTGTGCCTTCTATGTGAATATTTACATAAATGTTTACTGCATTTCTATATACTCTTTAATGCATATTTACACGATTATTTATAGGGTTATGTTAAGGTGTTCAAACTATAGAATAATTTATCATTGTACTGAACAAATTTTGAATACTTATACATTTCTTTGTATATAGATAGTATATTCGGTGTTGTCACATCCCATATAGATGACATCACGCTCATCCTAATAGTAAAAAATACAACTAGTCTATTATAAGGCTAGTACATTACTCCGGTTCAACTAGTCGATTATAAGGCTAGTACATTACTCAGGCGAGCCAGGGACAGTTTGAGTAACTCGGACTTGCCACCATGGGAGCCGGAATATCTCGAGTTGGGTGTCTAAAATCAAGGACATTAAAAAATTATAAAAATTTTAGAAAAAATAAGAACTTTATTTGTAGTATATTGCTTTACATTTTTTATTATTTTGGTAAGGATTGGAAAGTGTTTTGCCCATGAATATTTATTATTTTTTTACATGTTTTCTTTCCTTGTGGATTGTTTCTAAAATAGCACATTGCAAAGTGATTTTTTCAAAATCTATTCTTGATTATTTTTTTAACCTCATTTAGGTAGTTTTTTGTTTAATTTTACTTCTAAAATATTTTCCTATTTTTAAAAAAAAATTGTATTTTTAATCTTTTTAACCCTTTGTAGTTGCGCCAGACCTCAGGCCGACTACTCAGCCCAGTCAGATCGTTCCAACACTGGGCTAGTAGAGCCTCACAAGCTTCCCGATTTTCCTGTGAAAGAATAAATGGTAACATAAAAGTTTGGGAGGAGGAGAAAGTATATTAACTTAATCGATTATTATGTTGTTAGGTACATTGTTTCCGATTGCGACTCAATCGAAGTTTTTTATAATGCAATCCATTATTCGGCGACACCAGAAGATGCAGTGGCTGCAGCACTAAAAGCAGGTTCTTTCATGGCATTACACTTAATATGTTCTCCGATAAAGTTTCACATAATCCTCTCAAAACTTGGCCCTCATCATCGTGAGAGATGGCCCTCATTATGGTTAGTGGGGGAGAGAGTAATATTAATCAAAAGAGAGAGAATGAGAGTAAACTAAATATGGAGAGAGAAAAAGCTGAGCTAAATTTGAAAAATGTTGGGAGACACGGGCTTAAGGCTAAATGGTCAACTTAATGGAGCACCACAAAATGATGTCTTGAGTTTTATTTTTATAATAGACTAAAGGATCCCTTCTCCACTGAAGAAAGAGAGGGAGAGAAAGTGTGTCGCAAGCTCAATTTCAAGGTTTGAATCCTAAACCCCACCCTCACAATACAGTTGTTTGTTATTCAGGTCTGGACATGAATTGTGGGACGTACCTAGGAAAATACACAGAAAATGCAGTGAAAACCGGCAAAGTCGAAGAATCAGTGGTAGACCAAGCCTTAATCAACAATTACATAGTGTTGATGAGATTAGGCTTCTTTGATGGCGACCCCAAACAGCTTCCATTTGGCAAGTTGGGCCCCGCCGACGTGTGCACGGCCCCACACCAACAATTGGCCCTTGAAGCAGCCAAGCAAGGGATTGTCCTCCTCTACAATGATGGAGCCCTCCCTTTGTGTGACAAAGCCCTAAAAACAATGGCTATAATTGGACCCAATGCTAATGTAACTGAAGTTATGATAAGCAATTATGCTGGAATACCTTGCAAATATGTCACCCCATTACAAGGTATGCAAAAATACAATTTGAGCACAAGTTATTATCCAGGGTGTGCGAATGTGGGTTGCAAAGATGGAAGCCTCATTGCAGGAGCTGCCAAGGCAGCCTCTAGTGCTGATGTTGTGGTGTTAGTTGTTGGACTTGATCAATCTATAGAGGCTGAGGGATTGGATAGGGTGAACTTAACCTTGCCTGGTTTACAAGAGAAATTGGTCTCTGATGTAGCGGATGCCGCCAAGGGGACGATGATACTTGTGATCATGTCAGCTGGGCCGATTGATGTTTCTTTTGTTGTGAACAAGAGCAACATAAGGGGGATATTGTGGGTCGGATACCCTGGTGAGGCTGGTGGAGATGCCATAGCTCAAGTCATATTTGGGGACTATAATCCTGGTATGTGTTTCTCTCTCTCCTTCTCACTCTAACCCACACAACAGAAACTTGCATAAATAAAATAAATATGGAAATATATACAATAAAACCATTTATCTTTTGTATGAGGAGTTCACAATCATTTCTGGTCGTTAGATTTGAAATCAGTAGGACGAGAGTTTGTGATTGATTAAGCTCAAAGTTCATAGAAAATTCTTTTTAAACTCCGTGATATACTTTAAGCTATCCGATTTGACAATTGATGTCTAGTATTAGTTGTGACCTCCTTATTATAAAGATAGACGGACTGTCTAGTATACGGTTTCAATAAATATTGCTATGCAATTAGAATGGTTTACTCTCTTGACTGTAAGTGTAAGGGAGTAATTATCATGAGACTAAATAAGTAAGTTTCACAGCGGTCTCCCTTCTTTTTCTTCTTTCTTTGCTAAGATCAAAGCCTTGTCTAATGCTAAGAATCAAATCCTTTTCAAACTCAATTTGGATGCATGGTGCCTAAATTTGTTTTGCAACCTGAGGTTTAGCATCTAAACCAGGTAAGACTGATGCTCTTTTGGTAACTAACAGGGGGTAGGTCACCATTCACATGGTACCCTCAGGAATTTGCAGATAAAGTCCTCATGACAGACATGAACATGAGGCCCAATGCCACCACCAACTTCCCAGGAAGGACATACAGGTTTTACTCAGGAAAACCCATCTATGAATTTGGTCATGGACTAAGTTACTCCACTTTCTCCAAGTTCATAAAAAATGCACCTTCTTCTCTCTCTATACCAATTAAGCCTACTCAAAGCTCGGAGTTGGATATCAAACACAACATTCTTGATGCATTGGTGACGGATCCCAGAAGAGCAATCGACTTGTCAACAGTTATTTGTGACCACTTGAGATTCAATGTGACTGTTGGAGTAAAAAATGAGGGTCCGATTCATGGGACTCATGTGGTATTATTATTTTGGAAGCCTCCTAACACTACTGAGATCAATGGAAACCCAAAGCAACAACTGATTGGGTTTACCAGGGTTGAGGTGAAGAGAGGAGAAGTTGTGTTGGCAACCATAAGTGTTGATTTATGCAAGGACTTGAGTTCAGTGGATGAAGAGGGAAAGAGGAAGGTTATACTTGGGCAGCACACATTAGTAGTTGGCTCATCAACTGAGCAACAAGTGAGGCACCATATCTATTTGAGAGCAAAAAACAGTAGAGCTGAGATGATGTAGTATTAGCATTTTTATGTGGAAAAGATGTTAGAAGTTGCTTATTTAGTTGGGTACCTGGAAGAGAGTAGTAAGATAGAATTGAGATGGAGGCTCCGCCTTTTATGGGAAGATATGTACTGAAAAGATGTTTATTAAGAGTAATTTATATCTGAGAGCTATGGAAAAATACAACTGAGAATAGGGCAAAACTTTTGGGAGAAAATAAATGGGCTGAACTTCAATATTTTTGGAAAAGGATTGTATACTATGAGACCATTTTTTTTTAGTACAAAAAAGTCAAAATCACTTTTGAGCATTGGATGTGAAATCCAAAAGATAAAAATGCGTCACAACGTTTGAGAAATTTTATTTTGGACTTTGTGCCCAAACAATGACACATCTTCAACCACCGGATTTTAAATCTAATGGTCAATAATGATTGTAATCTCCTTGTATCAAAAGAAGATGGTCTCATTATATATATTTTCTCTGTAGAATTTAGGGTTCAAAAGTATTATGCACGCACAACCTTACTTTGTCTTATTTCTTCTATAAAAGGTTATTTGTATAAAATGCCATCTATCTTGGAGATTGTCACACGTTTTGAATATATTCCGCTAATGGAACTTCAACTAGATATCCTACATTTTACTTTAAAAAAATATCTTCATATCTCCTATTTTTAAGTTTCCTATCTCCATTGACCCAATATTTTAAAACATATCATGAGCAATAGAAATCCTATGTTTTATATCTTCTAATCTCAAGACTAAGTTTTCCACTTTAATCCTATTTTTCTAACTCAAACAAATTATAAACTGACAAACCTTTCTAAACCTATCTTTTCTCTCTAACCTCTCCCTCTTTTTCTCTCCCCAAGCCCCTCCTCCGTGTATTACTCAAAATCACCTCTCTCTCTCTTCCTCCGTATTACCCCTCTCTCTCTCTCCCATCACTCCACAATCCCCTTCTCTCTCTTCTCCTCATATAGCCCTCTCCCACTTTGTCCATATGGCCCCCTCTCTCTCCATATTACCTCCTCTCGATCTCTCTCTCCCTTGTGTTTTCCTAAACCCCTATCTCTCTCTCCCCCAACCCCCTCTCTCTCTCTATGTTTCCCCTTGTGTATGTATTAAGCCGTGATATGAACTGTACTCATATAGCCCCTTTTTGCCAGAGTTTATGCTTTGAGCAATGGCATTGGGATCTACATTCTTAGGGACCTTGCAATTTTCTATGTCCCACCAAATTTAGGTTTTGGCACTCCATCTATAAACCTTCAAACCCTACTATATATATATATATATATATATATATATAGTAGATACTAAAATCCTGATGGGCTTCACAAAGAATGAAATTTCCAGATGATCTTGACTGAATTTACCAACCAAGCCTCTAATTTTGCATTGTTGAACCTTCAAAACCTTAATCAATCCTCGATTCACCTATGAAGCTTTTAAATCCTATCCAACCTCTTATAAAAACTGAGTAAACTAGGTTTCACATAGCATCAAACAACGAGAGAGAGAAAAAGAGTGTGTTGGGATAATACACGAAGGAGTGAGAGAAGTTCGGGGGATGAGAGAGAAATGATAGGTTAGAGAGAAAGAGGGAGAAGTTTGGGGGATGAGAGAGGGGATAGGTTTAAAAAAGTTTGTCATTTTATAATTTGTTTAGAAAATAAAAGTAAAGTAGTAATAGTTAAATGTAGCATGCTAAGATCAATTGTGGAAGCATATAATGCGTGGTGGCAAGAGACGTTCATCCTAAATTTTGCTTTAGCAAACGTTATATGCATGATGCTTTCCCCGCGTGCAAATGATAAAAAACCCCTTTTGTCTTCCATACGATTCACCAATATTCGAAAATTGTTCAATATGATTTATTACCTTCGTAAACCAATGCGAAATCTAGATTTATTTGTTTCGAGTTTTATGAAATTTTTTTCCTTTTTTATTTGGGATAGTTTAAGGTTCAAAATCAAATTTACAATTTATGCCTTGGACTAGAACATCTCCGTGGCATAGGAGTTCACCATCCCACTTATTTACCCAAAAAATATCATTAGTGCCTAAGTATCCAAGCTCAAACCCATATCATTAGTACCTAAGTATTAAAGCTCAAACCCATAGTTAAATTAGTTTGTTTCTTTAGGAAAACTATTGCTGAACGAAACTACTTGATTTCAAACTTGATGTCTCCGGCGTAAGAACATGAGTTTTTGTCGAAAGTGGGAAACCATGCTCAAATTTTTTAATTTTACAAAAGCTAACCGTTAATAAATGGAAAACTCATCTTTTTGAGGGATTCAGGCCTTTTAAATTCCTCTCAAGTTATTTTAAATCTATTTCTAAATCATATCTATGAATTTGAATATTTACAGAATAATACAAATAAAGTGATATCTGAAGAATTAAAATAAGGGATTTAAGATATCATTTATCTTTTGTACATAAATGTCACAATCATTCTCACTCATTAGATATCAAATTGGATAGCTTGGGATGAGTCACGAAGTCCGAGATTTTTGTTGTAGAACTTTGTGTTTATTCAATGGCACTCTTACAACAAATTTAAAGAATTGTGACCTCCATGTACATAAGATAAATTGTCCATTTGTAGACAATCCCTTAAAATAAAGAATCTAAAAAAAAAGTACAAAATAAATTATTTTCAAAGTTCAAAAAAATCTTGGGAAAATTTCATATAGAACCCTAATTCCTTGTATTATTTCATGATAGACCCCCCTTCCATTTTTTTTTCAAGCCGCGTAAGAAAACCCTAACGATTTCACCATACCCCATCATCTCTTATTTTCTCCGTTTATTAACTTTTGACTATAAAAATTAGCCCTAACAAATCTTTTTATATCATTTCATTTCAAAAACTTTTTTAATCTTCTTTTTCCCTTTCCATTCATTAAAAAACAAATTGGTTGAAATAGTATAAAAAATTTGTTGTGGCTAATTTTTTATGATCAAAAGTTAATCAAAGAGGGAGATAAGAGATGAGGGAGTATGGTAAAATCTTTAAAGGGTCGAACAGCCCTTGAAAATCTATTACAGTGAAACATATTACAAGGAAATATGCGATTTAGCAGCTCCTATTCTCACTCTCGTACATCTATTTCTACTTTATCTCTCAACTCCCCACTTATAAGTATTTGCACATCCTGACATATCCATTTCTACACTCTACTGAACACATCCATTTTTACATCCCCCTATCCTCAATTTGGGTTGTAGCTCTTATGCCATCAGCTATAATATAATAATAATAATAATAATAATAATAATAATAATTAGTAATCAATGAGAAATTACACAACAGAATCATAATAAAAAAATTTCATACAACATAATCCACATAAGATATTAGTAAAAGCTCAATTGAAATAAGATACATGTTTAGTCTCCTCCAATGCCACAAAATTTTGTATTGCAATTAGCAAACCTTCTAGTTTACTAATCAAACTTCTTCTCATTTTTTAACTTGTACCATAAAGATTATGAATTTGGTATCATAAATTTATTGTTTATTTGAAATTATATAGAGAGACATTTGAAAGACTTCTATAAAAAATAAATTAAAATAAGGATTATCACAATAAAAACATGTTATTCCAATCATATTATTCCGATGATTTATCATGTTGAAACCAAAGTCTAATCTTGTTAGAAAACATGTAATTCCATGTAAGTGCCAAAGGCATGTAAAATAAGTACGAAATTGTGTGATGATAACTTTAGGATGATACTAGTTATTATTAGAAAATCTTTTTAGAATGGTGATGATGTTATTATTAAAAAATATTTTTGGAATGGTGTAATGATGACTTTAATTTTGTATTTCAGTGGAATTTTGTGACAAAAAAGAAAGAATTGATAGTTTATATGCATGTGCTGGTAAAATGTTGATAATGTATTTCTCATATTTCTTCCAGATATAGCTAAACAATTACAATGTATTTCCCAAGTTGCATCTAAATACTACCCAAATAGTAACAATCCATTTGCAAGTAATGTATTACGCCAGCATTATATTTCATGGACAATATATTCCAGTCATGCAAACGACCCTTAAGGGTTTTTTCTGCCGCGTGAAAGAAAAACGAAAGGAAAGTCTATCATGAAATAATATGAAGAATTGGGGTTCTATACGAAATTTTCGTAAAATTCTTTATATATTTCTCTAAGTTCATGATCATGGTGGTGTAGATAATAGACATACAAAATCTTCTATTATTTTGGCGCGACGACGCCCTGAAATTTCCAATTTGGATTGTCAAGTGAGCTGTAGAGTAGGATAAAACATGCATATAATGGCTAAGCTACATTTCCCAGGCAAGCCATGGAATTTCTCTCCCCAGTATGGACGGTAAATATGTATCACTAGATGGATTAAATGATTTTCATGTCAAATGATTTTCGTATCATTGTCGTTGAAATTAGAATGTGCATGGGCTGTCTATGTAAAGAGTATATTGTATAAATATGTAAAGAGTATATTGTATAAAGTGTAAACTGTATTTGTTTTCTAATGACTGGGTCGGATCTCGAACTTCTGATCAATTCTTTTTACAATTTCTTTTTATGGGGAAACTTGGTTGGAACATTAAGTTATGATCTGGTCTCAAGATCTTCTAAATTTGATTCGTTTTAATGATGGGTCCGATATCGAACTTTAGACATGATTATATATATAAACACTACAAAACGCTTATAAGTGAAGTTTTATAGTACTTCACTTATAGCTTTATCATCGTTCAGAGTTCATCACACGATCACAAATGTCTGATAGTTTTTTAATTTTAATATGTCTTTTACAAATCATAATGATTTGAAATTTTGTAAGTGTGTGCGGCTTAGTTTGTACATGAATAAAATATAAAACAAATAATTTGAATGATAAAAATTACACAAAATACCCCTATAAAGTTTCATGAGTAATTTCATCATTTTATTTTGACTACTATCTTTTTAATATTTTATTTTGGTGCGACTTGGTCATATGTACATATGCTCCAAATTTTAGATAAATATGATTAGTACATTAATTATAAAAACTCAAATACTACTGGACAATTGTGATCATGTGATGAACTTTGGACGATGAAGAAGTGTAGGTGAAGTACTGTAGAACTTCACCTACAAGCGTTTTGTATCTGTATAATTATATATATATATATATATATATATATATATATATATATATATATATATATATATATAGGAAAACTCTTCCCAATGCCTATAGGCGAAAATGAACAGTGATTTCGTCTACCCTCATCACCATCCAAACTTCATCGTACGGTCACAGTTGTCCTGTAGTGTTTCAATTTTCATTTTTTTTGTACAAATTCAAATTACTTGAAATTTGAAGCGTGTATACATATTAGCGAGACACACCTAATAAAAATATGAAAAATAATAATTCACAAAATATAAATTGACCAAAATAGTCCCTGCATATGTAAATTGTCAGTAATTTAGTCGTCTTTGTTCTCTGTTCTTGTACCTGAAAGTTGTGAAATAAAGCTTGTTTAAATGCAGCAGTTGTTTAGATGCAGATTAAATTAATTTTAAGCATAAAAATTTGAAATAGTATTCATACTACTTGGATTCTAATAGACATCTCTATAATTTCCCTTCTTATTATTCTATGGTGTTTTCTATATTATACTACGCTTTTACGTTCTCTATCAGACTATACTACAGTATTTTAAAACATAGAAAGCTAGAAAAAAAGACAAAAATCATACAAAAAATTCTATCATAAACAAAAACCTAAATATAAAGAAGAAAAACATGAGAAAAAACCCAAAGAGGGAAAAAGATATAAATGAAAAATACCTCGATGTTATAAATGTGGAAAATTAGGACATTATAAAAATAACTGTAATGTTAAGAAAAAAATCGAATCCTTAATAGTAGATGAAAATATAAGAAATCAATTATATGAAATCATCCAGCTTTATGATAAAGATAATAATATCAGTACAACTTCTTCCTTATCCTCAGATAGTTCTGATAACGAATCAGATATTGGAATAATAAAAGATGAAGATTTATTAAATGAAACATCATCTTTATCTGAACAAGATAATAAATGTTCTTGTTATACTCTTACTAAAGAAGATACTTTAATTCTTGAAATTATAGACAAAATTTCTGACCCTGAAGATAAACGAACAATAATCAGTCAATATATTCAAATAGCAAAAGCTAGGAATAAACCAACTCCACTAATCAAACCACAGGAAGAATATAGTTTTTCGAAAATTCTTAAACGAATTGGCCAAAAGAATAATAGTAAAAAAGAACCTATTATTGCTGAACTAAGACACGAAATTAATGAAGTAAAATCTGAACTAACAAAATTAAAAAACAGAATGAAAGTATTAGAATTAACTGAATTAACAGATAATAATTCTGAAGATGAAGAAGACAGAATTTGCCAATTTATTACATAATATGGAAGAATCCTCCTCTAACATTAAACAAGAACCTCAATTGAATTTAATCAACAAAATACTAAACCAAAAATGGTACACGTTGATTAAAATCATAGTCTAAAACGAATATACCTTCCAAACATTAGCTTTAATAGACTCAGGTGTTGATTTAAATTGTATAAACGAAGAATTAGTTCCCACAAAATACTTTCATAAAACCACACAAGTCTTAAATACAGCCGATGGAAGTAAATTAAAAATAAATTATAAATTATCTACTGCAGCTATATGTAATATTGGTATTTCCTTAGAACTACCATTTATTACGGTAAAAGAATTAAACCAAGCTGTTTTTTTAGGAACTCCATTTATCAGTATGTTATATCCTATTATTATAGACCATACTGGATTAGAATCAACAATAGAAGGAATAAAAGTTAAATTTGAATTTATTGATAAACCAAAAATAAAAGAAAAAAATAATGTAAAACAAAACTTACAAAACAAAAAAGCTTTTTTATATCAATTAAAAGTTGAAATAAAATATAAAACAATTGAAGAACAGCTGTTACTACCTGAAATTCAAAAAACGATAAGTCAAATTAAGCAATGACTGGAAACAAAAAGAAAGTAAAATAAATATCAATTATATAAAACAAGATTATGTAAGTGAAACTAATAAAGATTTTCGAAAATGGTATTTAACCACTTTTTCGAAAGAATTAATACAAATGAGTCATAAACGATGTAATAGATTTTTAAAAAACAGAAAAAATGACTATAGGATTTTTTGAATGGCTTAAAACGACATTATTATTAAAGGGAATAAAATACCTGAATTCAAATTACATACTCTTGAAAATCAATATAACACTTATAACAAGTCAACAAAAACATATTCGTAGCATTCATCCTTATGAAGAAAGTATAAAAATAATAGATAAAAAATAAGAATTAGAAACTCTAGCTATGATAGAAAACACTATCCGACAACCACAACAAAAAATAAAGGAAAAGAAAAAGGCAATATTATTTAAACATCATCCTCTAATCAATAAAGATAGATTTCAAATGAAAGAAGAATCTTCATCTGAATTAATGCAACAACTAATTACTAAATTAGCAAATTTAGATATTAAAGAAAAAGAGAAAGCTAAGAGTAAAGAATCAGTAATAAAAATAACAGAACCTGCAGCTATGATGCTACATGAAATACCAGAAATTCAAAATACTATTCCTAATATTAAAAATGCCTTTACCCAAGAAGATAATATCAACATAATAGATTATGGTAGGACAATGAGACTTACCTCCCAATCTAAAATGTACCATCATAGACCTACTCCAGTAGATATACAATTTGAAGAAGACCTTATATCTCATACTGTATCCTATTCAGGACGAACTATTGTCAATTAGAACATCGACGGAAAGTCTAAACTACAAATTCTTGATACAATGAAACATATGACCATGTATGCTACTGCATGCAAGGTCTCTAGAGCCCATGACAGATAGCGACGTTGTTAATACCCTCATCTATACAATAACTCTCCACTTTGTTAGAAGTACGGCTTTACTCGAAGCACGATCCGAAGACTTGTTAAATAAACTTCGCTGTCTAACTCTTTCCCATTATAAATGGTATAAAGATGTTTTCTTTTCTCGTCTCTTAATACGTGAAGATAGTAGTGTAGATCATTGGAAAAAAAAATTCACTATTTTGTTCAATCGGGTGGCGTAATAATTCTATTTTAAGATAATTTTCTCCAGGAAGTGTTTTATATGGAGTAGCTAGAGTTTCTAATTCTTGCTTTTTTTCTATTATTTTTATACTTTCTTCTGGAGATTCTTCTTTCATTTGAAATCTATCTTTATTGATTAGAGGATGAGGTTTAAATAATATTGCCTTTTTCTTTTCCTCTATTTTTTGTTGTGGTTGTTGGATAGTGTTTTCTATCTTGGTAGTCTGTTTTTCGATAGTTTGTAAATTTAAATTTGTATAATTATTTTGTTCAACCAGGTAGGGTAATAATTCTATTTTAAGATAATTTTATCCAGGAAGTGTTTTATATGGAGTAGCTAGAGTTTCTAATTCTTGTTTTTTATCTATTATTTTTATACTTTCTTCAAGAGGATGAATGCTACGAATATGTTTTTGTTGACTTCTAATATAAGTGTCATATTGATTTCAAGAGTATGTAGTTTGAATTCAAGTATTTTTACTCCCTTTAATAATAATGTCGTTTTAAGCCATTCAAAAAATCATATAGTCATTTTTTCTGTTTTTTAAAATCTATTATATCGCTTATGAGTCATTTGTATTAATTCTTTTGAAAAAGTGGTTAAATACCAATTTCGAAAATCTTTATTAGTTTCACTTACATAATCTTGTTTTATATAATTTATATTTATTTTACTTTCTTTTTGTAATGGTAATAATTGAAAATCAGTATCTAGAGATTCATTGTAAATTGGTTGGTATACTGGTTAAAGTATATTTTCCTGAGTTCTTACTAGTCCATGTATTTCAGGTTTTGTAGTTGAAGAAGTTTCAAACCTGATAATGTTAGATACAGACTTTCGTGAGGCTAAGAAAGTTAATGGTAACGATTGTCTTAGTGATGGAAGATAAGTAATATCAGTACTAATTATAGGAAGAGATCTTTTATTAAATTGTATTTCTATTTCACCATCTATATGCTCAATAATTTGGTTTAGAATATTATTTTTTGGAGTTTTTACCGAATGATTCGATATTTGAATCTTCCATTCTTACGGGAGTTTTATTTGAGACCATTGTATTGTTTTAGGAATTATAATATTTGATCTTTCAGAATTTGTTTGAAAAAAAGTGGTTTGTCTTTTTGTATCTATTTGTATAACATTAGATCATAAAGTAGTCATTACTTTATAATAGATTCGATATACTATAGCTATATTTTGAGATCATTGTAACATATCAAAACCTTGTGTTTTAATATTTAAAGTTAATACTTTAAGTAAGTTAGGGTCTTGTAAAGAGATGACATAATTTGGAAAACAATTAAAATAAATTGGTCTGTTACATAAACTGGACTCAATTATTCCTAAAAGTGAATCTAGAAATTTATTGTGCCTTTCATTTTGTAAGCATAATAAAATAAAAGTATTTAATCCTAGTATAGTTAAAGGTTTTACAGCTACTTGTATCAATCCTATAAGAAGATATTGATATTCTTTATTTTTATAGGATTGTAATATTTTATTTGTTAATAATTGTAGGTTTTCTTGTTGCTCTTGAACAGATAAACTTTGTTCTATTGTTTTAATAGCGTAACCTATTTTTAAATTAAAATCTCCCCTTTTATAAACATCTGAAATTGGGACTTTTGGTATGTTCTAATTTTGGATATGTTGTTCAACATTATCTATAACTACTTCTTATTTATTTTTTACTCTTAGCGGCGTATTTTTTGAGGATGAGAGTGTTTTAGTTGAAGCGGTTTTAATAAAATTTTCCATTTATCGGTACAAATAATGACTCTGGTCAACCTCTTACGTCTGAACGACCTAGACGGCTTTTCTTGGCCTAAATGGTCTTAACTCTCAGACTACCGTATAAATAGCTAATTTTATTACAATCTTATCATCTAAAAGACTATTGTCCGCAAAAGATAGGCTAATTGTAGTCGTATTGGCTCTGATACCAATAAGCACGCCAAGATCTAAAATTTTGCTTTTATACTTTTATCTTAATATCATTGAAAATATTGTAGTATAGTTTAATAGAGACGTAAAAGCGTAGTACAATATAGGAAACACGATAGAATAATAAGAAGAGAAATTATATTGATGTCTATTAGAATCCAAGTAGTATGAATACTATTTCAAATTTTTATGCTTAAAATTAATTTAATCTGCATCTAAACAACTGCTGCATTTAAACAAGCTTTATTTCACAACTTTCAGGTACAAGAACAGAGAACAAAGACGACTTAAATTACTTACAATTTATATATGCAGTAACTGGAAAAGAGCGCCCATTCGTCCGAACAGAACGAAGGTACTTTATGTAAATTACAATCACACATCTGCATACATCGTGTGTACAAGAATAATATAAAAAGTTCTTACATACACTTACTCATAGGAAATATGAACAAAACTATGTAAAGATCTTTCTCAATAAGAGCTTGCCTCAAAGAAGAGAAGTCGGCATAGCTTTCAGGAAAAGTTGTTGAGTAAGTAGAGAGAGGGATCGAGAGAGAAGGGTCGAGAAGAGATAGTAGAGATGGAGATTTCGACCTACCTTCGAATGAAGGCGTTGAAGGGTTTTATAGACGAACGAAGTAGCTGAGGTGGAAAAGGTGAAAGATTTGATGATGCTCAGGGGGGTGACATAAAGTTGAAGTGGAAGATTCGATGAGGCTCAAGAAGGTGAAACAAATGTGAAGTGATGAGGTGGAAGATTCGTGAAGAAAAAAAGAGAAGAGGAGATGTGATGTAAAGAAAAAGAAAAAGAAGAGAAGACGTAAAGAAAAAGCTAGACCTGACATACAGTTAAAGCAAAGGTATTGCATAGTGTCTTTTGTCGGTAGC
Organism: Amborella trichopoda; assembly: GCF_054954075.1. Lineage (NCBI taxonomy): Eukaryota > Viridiplantae > Streptophyta > Magnoliopsida > Amborellales > Amborellaceae > Amborella > Amborella trichopoda. The sequence goes on along the minus strand of NC_142337.1, from coordinate 39,137,169 downwards.
TGGCATCTTTAATAGTTTTTCTTTTGTCGTTTTGTTCTTTTCTTGTTGGCGACATCTTTGGCAGGCGTTCATCTGAGGTGACAACATCTTTTGAGGTGGCATCTTTGTCCAGAGGTAAGCACCTTTTGAGGTGACAACATAGTTAGAGGTGGCAAGAACATCGTTGAACAGATGGGAGCTTTTCTGTTGAGGTGTCAGCAGGGAATCTTTGTACAGTTTACGAACAAAATATGTACAAGACTGTTCGGGTCTTTATTCGGGCCTTTGGCTGAACTCATCTTCTGTTGGTTCGGGTTGAGAGGTAGCATCTGAAGCTTCTTCTTCAATGATTCGTAATAGTTGGGTTTCAAGTTTTTCCTTTGTAGCTTTTGGGTTTTGCTTACGCATTTGTCTGATATATTCAGCGAATTTATTTGGGTCAAATTCAAGTATATTATCAGTATGATATTTCGTAGGAGAAGGAGGGATTCGTTTTAGTCTGATTGAATTGGGGTCCATGCTGAATACATCCCACCATTTGACAAATATTCGTTTTCCCAATCGAGGGATATACTCATAATTATTACTGGTATTTTCTGAAATTTCGTATTACCATTTGAGGATCTTAGGTATTTGATGTATCGCCATGAAATATAAATGATAATCTATATCAGTATCTATAGTATTATATTCAGCGAATTTTGCCTGAGCATTTCGAAATGCATCAGGTAATATTTGGGTTCCTGAACCCCATATTAAGAACCAATATCTAAACCAACTCTGGAATCTTTCAATATTAAATTGGATATACCATGTATGAGAATTATTCATATTTTGATAGGCGAATATTTTGTACCAAGCATCCATATATTCTGTATATCTATAAGATTTATATTGATATTCTTGTGCTTGCAGCTTTTTTCCTTGCGTTGGGTACATCCCTAATCGTCATATGATAATATTTTCTTTATCAGTATCTTAGAGTACACTATAACTTTAGTCGTAGGATTAAAGAAATAAACAAGGGATATAGAGCCCGTTTCCATGAGAACGGTTTCGTACCATTCTCGGGCTTTATTTCCATTGGAGGGATTAAGATGGTTTTGGAGATATAAAAGTGCCAACTTATTTGGGTATATATGGAGATGTTTATCATCAATAGTAATATCAATTAAAAAGGCAGTTTCTTCAAACACGGCTTTGTATGAGGTAAAGCAGGTTGGTTTATTTTGATTGGATACAAGAGCAAATATTGGACTTGGAATTTGGGTAGAGTGTTCAGGGTAATTAAGAGATCTAGCTAGTGATAAAAGTGGGTGTATAGATAGAGGTGAACCTGGTGTTACGATGGGGACAAGATCCATTAGAGTCTGTAAATTCTTTCCTGGGCGTTGAGTATTAGTATTAATATTCATATTAAAGAGCTGTATTGCTAATGGGGTGTTTTCAAACGAAGACGACGTTAGTGGTGGTAGATTTGGACCCCCCCTGCAAAAATTCACGGGTGAGGAAATCAAGAAGAGCGTTAGCCAAGCCGTGAAGATGTTCAATAGAAAAGTCAAAGGCAGATAAAATAGCTTGCCAACGAGCAAAAATTTGTTTGGAAACAAAATTTTGAACATCTTTTTGCAAGATATCTTTAGCAGATTTACAGTCGGTGCGGATAAGAAAAGAAGTATTAAGAATATCACTTTGAAATTTATTCACACAATGAACAATAGCTAAAATTTCTTTTTTAATAGTCGAATAATTTTGTTGTGCAGAGTTCCAAGCTTTAGATGTATATCTTACTAACTGTTCTTTATTATTAATTCGTTGTTTAAGGATTCCACCTAAACCAAGTTCTGAAGCATCACATTCAATAATTTTAAATGCAGTAGGGTCGGATAAAATTAAACAAGGTAGCTCTTTTGATTTACTCTTAGCGTTTTTTTTTAGGATGAGAGTGTTTTAGTTGATAAGGTTTTAAGAAAATTTTCCATTTATCGGTACGGATAATGACTCTGGTCAACCTTCTACGTCTGAACGACCTGGACGGCTCTTCTTGGCCTAAATGGTATGAAGGATTGGGCGACAATGAGTCTTAACTCTCATACTACCGTATAAATAGCTAATTTATTACAATCTTATCATCTAAAATACTGGTGTCCGCAAAAGATAGGCTAATTGTAGTAGTATTGGCTCTGATATCAATAACCTCGCCAAGATCTAAAATTTATGGGATTATTTTGGTCAATTTATTTTTTTTGAATTATTATTTTTCATATTTTTATTAGGTGCGTCTCACTAAGATGTACACACGCTCCAAATTTCAGATCATTCTAGATAGTAAAAAAACTTGAAAAATAAAACACTACCGGACAACTGTGATCGTGCGAAGAAGTTTGGATGGTGATGAGGGTAGGCGAAATCACTATTCATTTTTGCCTATCGGCGTTTTGTAATATCTTCCACACACACACACACACACATATATATATATATATATAGAGAGAGAGAGAGAGAAAAAAAATCATGTCAACCCACGGGCATTTCGTGTTTGAATTTTCATATTTTTTTTCAAATCCAAATCACTTGAAATTTGGAGTGTCAATTCTTCAAAATTAGAAGAATCTAATTAAAAAAAAAAATTTCGTAAAATATAAAATGATCAAAATACCCTCGAAACATTACATTTTGGTGGTATTTTAATCAATTTACATCTTACGAATTTTTGTTTTTATATTTTTATTAGGTGCGCCTTAATGAGAATAATGAACACCTAAAATTTTAAGTGATTTGGAGTTTTAGAAAAAAATAAAAATTAAAATACAAAACGAGATTGTAATCGTCAAATCCGCCCAGATTGAATATGGGTCATTGGCTGACACTGTAGCAGTCAGCCCCTGAGCTGACAAAATCCACTTCCTTTATATATATTGGAAAACTTTTCTTAATGCCTATAGGTGAAAATGAACAGTAATTTTGCCTACCCTCATCACCATCCAAACTTCATTACGCGGTCACATTTGTCCGGTAGTGTTTCATTTTTCATTTTTTTTTTCCTACAAATCTAAATTACTTGAAATTTGGAGCATGTGTACATCTTAGTGAGGCTCATCCAATAAAAATATGAAAAAAAACAATTCGTAAAATATAAATTGACCAAACTACCACTGAAAATTTACGGGGGTATTTTGGTCAATTTATATTTTATGAATTATTTTTTTTATATTTTTATTAGGTGCGCATCACTAAGATGTACATATTTTCCAAATTTCAAATCATTCCAATTAGTAAAAAAAATAAAAATTAAAACACTACCGGACAACTCTGACCGTACGATGAAGCTTGGATGGTGATGAGGGTAGACGAAATCAATGTTCATTTTCGCCTATAGGCGTTTTGTAGTATCTTATATATATATCTGTGTGTGGGATTTTCTAATGTTAACAACCCCCCAAATTACATAGGTTCCAATTAGAGACCTTTGTGCACCATATTTTTACTTTTACTGTCCTACTATTACTTGCAGATTAAAGGATACGGAAAAGCATTTTAGACATTTTACTTTCAAACCTGAAAAAATTTGAATTTTGAAATTTAAAGCTCTTCTCTCTCTTACACGCATTCCTATTTTTTCTCTCTCCTTGATGTCTCCCATCCCCTCTCTCTTTCTCTCTCCTTATTGTCCCTCATCTTCTCTCTCTTTATCTCTCTCCTTGTTGTCCCCTTTCGTATTCTTTCTCTGTCTTTGTTGTCTCCTTTCTTATTATTTATCTCTTTCTCTCTCCTTGTTGTCTTCCTTATTTTTTCTCTCTCCTTGTTGTCCCTCTTTCTATTATTTCTCTCTTCCTCTCTCTTGATCCCCTATGAGAGATTTCCAGTCAGAAGAGAGCGATGATGGAGAGGAAAAGAAGAGAGATAAAGAGAGAGAGGATGGGGACAACAAGGAGAGAGAAAGAATAAGACGGCTTGTGAGAGAGGAATCTGGGCCGTTGGGCTCTTTTTACTTGTGAGCCCACTAGTTCACATGATAATTTTCCTATATATATGTATATAGGAAAAATTAAGGATTAGCCCACTAGCTCATATAAACATATGAATCCAACAGCCCAGATTGAATCTGGGCCGATCTGACGGTCACGATAAAATTTAGACGTGCGTTCTTCTCATCAAGACGTACCTAATATATATATATATAATATTCATGAAATAAAAAATAACCAAAATACCCCCAAAACTTTACGTGCGTATTTTGGTCAATTTATTTCATGTAAAATATTTTTTTTGATATTTTTCGAAAATTCAATTGTTTTTTATGAACACATTCCTAAAATTTCAAGTGATTTGGATTTGTAAAAAAAAAAATTTAAAATTCAAACACTACATGACATCCGTGATCGTTAGATCGGCCCAGATTCAATCTTGGCCGTGAGCTAGGGGCTAATTCAGCTTTTTCCAAGGTATTGGGCTCGAGCTATCAGTTTCTCTCTTCGATCTGGTAAGGCATTGATAGCACTCTGCCGATGCGTTAAGGATTCATCTCTCTAATAGGAACTCGATTCCTCACCATTCAATTGTTTGTTGTTCTTGATTTTCATGTTTTCATTTCTTTTTTTCCTTTTTTGTTTTTGTAGAGTTTCACGCATTCAACTTATTATCAAACTGATGTTTACATGGCGTTACAGATTTTTCATTATGTGTTTGGCCTTCATTTGATGCTTATGTGGTACATTATGATCTCTCTTTTGCGTCTTCATGAAAGTGATATAATATGTTTAAAAGCGTTGAAATTTTGTTGGTACTTTATTTTTTATGTCTAGGTTTTTAGAAATAACAATGATAATAAAATATTATTATTTCAAGAACTATCATTTTTTATTTTATCGTTGTAATTGGGTACAATTTGTGAATTCACATGAACTCTCTCTCTCTCTCTTTCTCTCTCTCTCTCTCTTTCTCTCTTCTACTCTACTCTGGCTTCATTTACTTATAGAGAGAACTCATTTGGTAGTCGTGATTTTGCCTATTTAGTTTTTATCTCCACTTTAAGTGCTAATGGCAGCATGGTTCTCCTCTCTCTCTATCATTTGTTGTATAGATAGATGCAACAATGTCTGTCATTTGAGAACATAATTGTTGTTAGAATTACTTGTTTTATCTTTTCTCTAGAATAAAACATGTCATGTTAGTTGAATAGTTATTGGGCTCTCGCTTTTGATGATTGTGTGATAGTGTCATTCACAAAATTATGTTCTACTTGGTGTATAAGTGGGAAGATGGCAAGTTCATCCACAAGCAACACCATGGCATATCCAGTAAAGATTTGCAAAAATTATGGCCACAAATGTGAGATGCACACATCTAGAAGCGAACAAAATCCAAACAGGAAGTACCTTAAGTACAAGTCATGTAATTTATGAAATGGGTGTGTCGATATGCAACTCAGGTACTCCCTATACTGCAATATATTAGAGCTAACGACATCTAACTTCGAGTCATTGATCAAGTTATTAGACAACCAACGACATTTGACTGCCCAAGAGAATTATGAGAACCGTGTAATCATATTCATATTAGCATTGAGTTTAGTATTTCATGTTGTATATTTCTTTCTCCTTATAAAAAAGGAGTAAGGGTGTACTTCTCTAACTCAATCGTAAATACACTACATTTTGCATTAAAAAAAAAGAAGCAATGTGTCTCTCATTTTTTTGCCTCAAAGTTATTTCATGTACTTTCTATTTCGAGTTTGTCAAGTTTGTGTGAAGCGAAGACATTCTTGTCTTGCTATTGAACACAAATGTAGTTATTTTTTAAGATTATGCTCCAAAATATGTGGATTTATAGAGGTAGACAGCCTTATTGGTTTGGAGTTTTTTATAGTCTTTTGGCCAAATTCATGGCTTCTAAAAACATAACCCAAAACAGGTTTGGACCCATCAACAATTTTTAGAACTTTACAAGTAAACCATTTGGGTGTGGTCAACAATTTTTTAACTTCACGTGAGAAGATGAGTTGATAGTTTGGAAAAGTGTCTAGCATATGAGCATTGTTAACAATAATTACAAGTAAACCATTTGGGTGTGGTATGCATGCTGATGAGTGTTTGACTACCATATCTTAGATTAATATCATGATGATTGAGGAATTGCATCAAAATGTTTAAAAATCTAGTCCCCAATCAAGTTTTGTTAGTCAGAATTTGATTTAAAAAAAATTGATGATCAACAAAATAATGGTTCACAGAAGATTGCTCCATTCTTTGTTTTTTCAATTGATTGAAGCAAAGAAGCTCATCACACAAATGGCCACAATAAAGTTCTCGAAAACCACGATTAAGGAGAAAGAATGGGGAGAGAGAGAGAGAGAGAGACAGAGAGAGAGAGAGAGAGTATTTTAATGTCATTGCTCATATGCCATTTAAACATAAAGATACAACCAAGCCAAAGTATCTTGTAATCCTACCCAACATTTTTCTGGTGTTTAGCACTTAATATAACTTGCAATGAAACAAAATATTTCATAAGTACAAATATAACTCCAAGTTTGAGTTATCATGTCACAAAAAAAACCTACAACAGTCTCCTCCCTCCATGATGGTCCCAGGGCCTAATAGTTGTACTTTAGCTTCTGGCTTTTCTTAGCTTTTTCTTGAATAGTGAAGTTGGGTTTCTCGATCAAAGTAGAATATCGGACAACTCAATATAACATATTAGACTTCAAAAGGCGATGTCCATCTCTACTTCCTGTAACAAAAGATCATTATATCACATTAATGTATGTAGCATATTTCTAAACAACACAACACAACATTAGAACACAACAAATTCAGCAGCATATAACACAACACTTACTTGATTCATCACCATTACTATATATGTTCCATGTCTTCATAAGTCCCATCAATAGCTACCATAGTGTCGTTTAACCTGTAATAAGAAAATTCCTTAAAAACGTTTAATAAATCCATGTTACATTCACAAGGATTACAAAGATGGAGCAATTATTTATGCATACTTTGAATGAGCGAATGATGGACAATTTCTTTTGTCACGTCCACTCTCCTTACAAACTACACACTTTCGAATACCATCCTTCACATTTCTTTTGCTTTCGCTTTCTCTAACTCTACCTCAGACTGAGATTTATGTCTTGTAGGGCAAGTTCGCCCTTTGTTCGTGCCCGCGGGGGCTCAAGGATATTTTGAAGAGGGTAACCCTCATTTGTTCTACTGCTACTGGGGGTCTTGTTAACATCACTTGATTCTACCCTACTCGTAATATGGCATCAACTTTTGCACATATAACACCAAAATTAGACATTATCAATTCATAGAGTTCCATGCTTTCTGAGGCATTCTTTGTGAATTTTCGAGCCATTTGACAAACTTTATTATAACGAATAGACCGGGCTTGAGCAGAAGAGACTTGAATTTTCTTGCCTCTTTCAGCACATCCTTTTTCCATCGATTCATTATGAAATGTGATGAAATATCAAAAATATTATTGATCGAAATGATTCTAAGCACCTTCCTGCAAAGAATGCCTAACCTATTATACAAGTCCCAAGTACAAGAAGCAGTTTGATTATGACTGTTGAATTCTACAACACATATCCTAGTTCCACTTCCAGGTTTTGTCACCATATAGGTTGCAACTGTGTCGTTGTCTTCGATGGCTTCAATCTTGTAATTTGTGGAATCTACAACTTCTTCTCCAAAAACTTCATCATTTTGTGTGTATAGATCTTTGAAACTTGTGCCTCTATGAAAGTAGCAGTTCTCAAAATAGGAGTAGAATTAGTGTTCTTTAAGTCATTCTCCCTCATTTTGTTAAAGCTTCTTTTCACTTTTTGAGTAATTTTCAACAAAAAGTGCAAGCTTGTTGTAGGAGTTAAGTACATCTTAACGTGCTTATTCATGCCTTCACTTATTTGAGTCGTTGACATACTGACTGTGGATGCAACAACCCATTGCATTTGATAATTGTATATTCTAATGAGTCATTCATTTTGTTGCAGATTATATTTCTCAATAAGGAATTTCCAATTTGTCTCAAACTCTTCTACGGTTGGGCTTGTTATGTACTTCTTAAAAATTTCTGAAAAGGTGATATGCCAACGCAATACATTGCACAAATTTTCTTTCACCTTTGCAAGTATGTGCAATTTGCAATAGTGATGCCTACTTTTTTTTAGAATTTGTCTCACTTCTAATCAATGATAATTACACCGGGTTGACGACCACTCATTGCTTCTAGTTACGTTTTAAATACCTATACAAATGGCTCCATCTTCTCATCAAATATAAGTACGAACCCAAAAAACGTTGTGTTGAAGTGGTGATTCACACTAAGTATGGGAGCAAAGGGCATGCCAAACAAATTCGTCTTGTATCTCGTATCAAAAGTCACCACATCTGAAAAATGTTGGTACAACACCCTTGACATGGAATCTACCCATAGCACACTGATTAGATGACCATCTTCATCTAATTTAACCCTATAGAAAAATGAAGGTTTTGATTCATTCATTTCGTACAGCCATTGCATAGCACGATTGTCATATTCTCCTTTCAATTTTCTACGGTTCTTTGCTATTTCGTTTTTAATATCTTTTTGTGAGCAATGGAGAGTATCAATCTCCCAAGCTTGCTTTGCCAGCTTGCTTTGTAAAAATATCATAAATATTCATAGATTTCAACAAATCAAAGTTCATAGAATTTATCATCAACTTTGTTGCATTCAATATTGTTCGATGTGATCGAATTAGTCTAGCTTTCCTTGTCATACCCACTCATTACTAGAATTTAAGCTTATGCATAGCTTAGCCTTGCATCCACACCTTGATTGAGGGATATCCCTTTTACGTACGATATCTTTCTCAACCCTAAACCCATCTCTAGAGCAATTAATGTCCCTATTTATTATTTTTCTATCCTTATTATTGTGTGTAGTTCCCTTTCGGATGCCAAACCCATGCACTAATGCAAATGCCTTGTAATATTCACATTCATATTCTTCAGAACTAAACTTCATTCTAATGTGGGGTTCTTCGATTTCCGTATTTATAAATTTCTTTGGGGGAGGGGGGGTTACGAGCATGTGATCTTGCTCGATGGGTTCAATGTCGCCTCCCATATTGTCTTGATCTGACAATGTTGGAGATGACACACTGCCTGAAATGGATCGGCCCCATCTCAAGTACTTGAATGAGCCTATACAAAACAAAATTTGTATAAGAACTTGACTAACAAATTTTACACATAAAGTTTAAATGAATGAATTTTGTACTTCACAATATCCAATGTGTTCTCCTTACCAGACCGAAGACAGAAAGTGATAGCTCGAGCCCAATACGTTTCTGTAATTTTAGAGAGATAAAAGTTAGAAAGAGAAAGTGAGAGACAAAGCCTAGTATCTTATCTTCCATTGCTTTCTAATAATGTCAACGATCATGTAATTAGTGTATAAGCCCATTGAAATTAATTAATTATCCAAGAAATTGACATTTACATGTTCTATTTTCTTTATTATTTAAAGTGGAAATATATCATAGAACTAAATACATAAACCAATACCAAATAGAAACCATAAAACTGTCGCATAATGTATTGATGATATTCATGTAAGAAAGTAAAAAACCATCACATTGATGCCAAGGAGACACAACAAGGAGAGGATGTTTGGAAAGAGATGTAAAACCAATGTCCTCGTAATCCTTTTTAGGACACATGATTTAACCTCTCTCATTGATTTTAGCAAAGACAGAGGATTACTTTTTTCTCCAAAAAAAGAAAACCGTTGGTGGAGATGGATCAATGTCTTACCAGATAACACATTATACATGAAAACTCCATTGCTCATCCAAAGATCTGCCCATATCAGGGTATTGGGATTGGGGGTTAAAGAGAGAGAGAGAGAGAGAGAGAGAGAGAGAGAGACCTTTATTGGGCTATGAGAGAGAGAGATAGCCCGTAGCCTCTGTTGAGGGGAGAGAGAGAGAGGCCCAAAGAGAAAACTAAAGATGAGATAGAGAGAAAGAGGAGGAGCGTACCTGGTGGAGCAACCTCCGTGGAGAATGGTTTCGCGTTGGAGGAAGAAGAGCATGGCTAGGGAGAGAGAGAGGAGGATGCAAGGCTCTGGTTTTGTTTACATTGGAGAGAGAGAGAGAAAGAGAGAGAGAGAGAAAGAGGAGGAGCGTATCTGGTGGAGCAACCTCCGCGGAGAATGGTTGCGTGTTGGAGGAGGAAGAGCATGGCTAGGGAGGGAGAGAGGAGGATGCAAGGCTCTGGTTTTGTTTATATTGGAGAGAGAGAAAGAGAACATCGTGAGGTTGGAGGAGGAAGAGCACGGCTGGGGAGAGAGAGAGGAGGAGGCATGGCTCTGGTTTTTGTTTACATTGGGGAGAGAGAAAGAGCCTTGTCAGGCTATAGGAGGAAGAGCATAGCTGGGGAGAGAGAGAGGTGGAAGCAAGGCTCTGGTTTTGTTTACATTGGGCAGAGAGAGAGTCTCGTGAGCTGAGAGACACATTTGTTTGATAGTTTAGAGAGAGAGACCCTCTTGAGGTGAGAGAGAAAGGCAGGCTATCAGGAGAAAGAGTGCAAAACATTAAATGTGTTTAGTTTGAATTTTGGGACAATATCTCTCACCATCCATTCAATGACCACTCCCTCATCACCGTTGACACATTTTCCTTATTTATATGATGCCGCTTACCATATCATTTCGTTATCTTACATTGGCAAGCTTTTTATGCTTCCCCTGCAGCATAGAAGTTCCATCCTCCCCTTTATCCAACCGTCCATTCTGAATGGAGGGCTAAGATTGCCCCAATCACATGTCATGTCTCTACACTATTTTATTTTTAGTTTTTTTTCTATAAACTATTTTGACATCCAATTTTAGACGTCTATTCCTCTATTAAACGCGCACTAGCGAAAAATATATAAAAAAAATATTTTCAATAAAATAAAATGATAAAAAAACCCCTAATAGTTTCAAGGAGTATTTTGGTCATTATATGTTATTGAAAAATTATTTTTAATACTTTTTATAGGTGTGCCCCAATGAGAATATAGCACATACCAAATATCATATTCATAAAATTTATATAAAAAAACTAAAAATGTAATACTTTGAGACGTCGGACGTAAGATCAAACGGTGAGTAGCTCTCTTGATCAAAATTGGGCGGCGGGATGGTAGGGGGAGGATAGCACTTTTATGTTATAGGGGAAGCAAAGAAACCTTTCCCCATATATATATATATATATATATATATATATATGGAAAAAGCTTCTGTGAGCCAATGGGCTCACAAGAAAAAATGAGCCCAATGGCTCAGATTGAATCTGAGCCAATTTAATGATCACAGATGCTCGATAGTGTTTGAATTTTAATTATTTTCTACAAATTCAAATCACTTGAAATTTTAGATGTGTGTTGATAAAAAAATAGGTGAATATTAGAAAAATATTTAAAAAATATTTTACACGAAACAAAATGATCAAAATACCCCCGTAAATTTTTGGTCATTCTTAATTTTACAGATTATTTTTTTTATATTTTTATTAGGTGCGGCTTGATGAGAATAACATTCACCTAAACTTTTAAATGATTTGGATTTGTAGAAAAAAAAAACTAAAATTCAAACATTCTCGGCCGTCAGATCGGCCCAGATTCAATTTGGGCCATTGGGCTTATACTATTCTGTGAGTTAGTGAGCTTACCTTAGCATCTTCCTATATATATATATATATATATATATATATATATATATATATATATATATATATATATATATATATATATATATATATATATATATAATATAGGGCAGTTGACTTACAACTACATATGAGCCTAACGGCTTAGATGCAATCTGGGCCGATCCAAAGATCACAATTGCATTTCATATTTAAATTTTAATATTTTTTTTATAAGTCTAAATCACTTGAAAGTTTGAATGTGTGTTCTTTAAAAATAGTATAATCCAATAAAAATATCAAAAAACGATTTCGTGAGAAATAAATTTACCAAAATACCCTCAAAACTTTTCAGAGGTATTTTGGTCAATTGATATATTGCAAATTATTATTTTTAAATATTTTTATTAGGTAAGCCTTGATAAGAAGAATGGACACTTAAAATTTCATGTGATTTAGATTTATAAAAAAAATTAAAATTAAAATGTGAAATGAAGTCGTGTTCGTCGGATTGACCCAGATTCAATTTGGGCGTTAGGCTCATATGTAGCGGTATGCTCACTGGCCTATATATATATATAATATATATAAAAGGAAATGCTGGCGTAGGCCCACTAGGTCCGTGAACGTACTGCCAAGGACATGCTAGGTCCGTGATGGTAAAAAATTCACACGGAATCGCAACTGACAGCGCGTCCTCTGTTGTGGGGCCGTTCAATGAACTACCACGGACATAACATGTCCGTGGTGGTGGCAAAACACTTATATATGGTAAAAAAATCTATGCTTGAACATGAAGTTCTAGTTGTTCATAAAACTTTGTAATTTTTTGAATAATTGTTTGGATCTTCAACTCCTAGATTAGTCTTTTACATGAATTTTTGTAAAAAACTAGGTTTGGACATAAAGTTCCGATCCAGTCTAAAAATCTTTGACGTCGGATCTTCAAATTTTGAAATGGGTTATTACAAAAATTCGTGTTGGAAATTGGTGTTCCAACCCAAAAACTTATGCGAATAAAAGAAAAAATCCATTCTCAAACCTTAGGGGCCGTTTGGATACCTGAAAATATATTGTCTTCGAAATATATTGCTAGCGTAATACATTACTGTGTAATACATTACCTGCAAATGGTTTTGTCACTGTTTGGGTAGTATTTAGATGAAACCTGGGAAATACATTGTTATTGTTTGGCTATGTCCAGAAGAAATCTGGGAAATGCATTACGAATATTTTTTTTTTTCTTTTTTGGATTTATATCCAAAACATGGTTGAGTGTACAATCCATATTAATATGTAGCTTAAACTTTATAATTGCATCAGGCATAAGAATTAGCCACACCTTTTGTATGCTTATGCATCTTGACCTGAAATCACATATTTTCAAGATGTTAACACTTTGGAATAACATACTTTTATTATGATAAGACATCATATTTTATATGTTTTATTTTCTTGTGCTAAGCCTTTTGAGCATCTCTCTCCAAAAAACTTCTATAGGCAAATTCAAAAGAAAACAAAAGTTTGGAGAAATTTGGCTAGTAACCTAGAAGGGTTTATGACTAAATGAGATGTATTGGAGGATAAATTACGTTAGGACATTGTAGGAGATTGAAGAGGTAAATTAATTTTTAAAAAATAATAATTCAAGCACACTGATTTCACGATTCTTTGTGGGTGAACTCAAACGGCCCCTTAGAGTTATGATTCAAGGGTGTTTTAGGAAAAAAATGTTAAAAAAAAAAAGAATACAAATATAACAGAAAACATTCTATGTTCCCCTACAACATAAAAGTTGTATCCTTCCCTTATCATCCAGCCGTCCATTTTTTATCAAGAGAGCCGCTCACTGTTTGATCTTAGATCCGACGTCTCATAATATTTTATTTTTAGTTTTTTTAATACAGATTTTCTGAATATGAAATTTGGTACGTGCCATCTTCTCATTGGGGCACACCTATAAAAAATATTAACAATAATTTTTTGATAAAAAATAATGGCCAAAATACCCCTTGAAACTTTCAGGGGTATGTTGGTTATTTTATTTTATTGAAAATATAAATTTTATATTTTTCATTAGTGCGAGTTTAATAGAGGAATGGGCATCCAAAATTTGGTGTCAAAACAGTTTATAGAAAAAAAAAATTAAAAATAAAATAATGTGGAGACGTGACATTTTGATTGGGCAATCTTAGCCCTCCATTAAAAAATAGACGGTTGGATAAGGGGAGGATAGATGTAAGGAGAAAATAGAAAGCTTTCACTAACAAATATATTTTAAATACGTTTTTACAAGGAAAGGCCATGTTTTTCTTTTGATGCATACAAGAACAAGGAACCTTTTTGCTTATGTTTTATCTCCGACAGTCGAAAAGTATTCGTGAGTGTCTATGGGGAAGTTATCAATATTTGGGTCCTTTGGTTCTTATAGCGCCCTTAGCATGCTCCCACGGTGCATACTATACATTAACTCGCTAGTAAAAAGGGGAATATTTTTTTATGTGAATATTTGGGATGCAACTAACAATAACTAAAAGATTATTTTTCCCAAAAAAGAAAAAGAAAAAATGGAGTTCTTCACTACCTAAATGTCGGCCTCTGAAAATTGAATGCTCCTTGTTCAATATCTAGATGTTATCTTTTCCAAGCATATAGGACTTGAGATTGGGATTTTTTTATTTTTTTTTGAGATTAATCGCTAAAGCACAGTTTGAAAAATTGGTGATCCGAATCGGAATTGCTCGATTCCGATGGGGAATCATCGATGGCAATCTGGTTCCCATCATATATCGGGAACCGTTCGGGTCCCCCTTGAATCGGTCAATTCTCAAAACCGACCGATTCTGTCAGGAATAAGGCAAATTTGTTCGGCTAGAGTCGATCGGTTCCTGTTTGAACCGGTTTGAGTGATGAAACTTGAATAAAAGTATTTTTTTAATTTTTTATTTATAAGTGCACTTTTAATTTAAGTTTTTTTAAATAAGAGGCAACAATCCATGCTATATTTTTTGTCCTAAAAAGTGGCATCACCTTCATGTGGACCCCACTAACCAATCGTACGCCCCACATGCTGATAAGTAATGCACATGCTCAACGACTCATACATATTGTGTGAGGCTTTTACAGATGTTTTTGTTTCATTCAATCTTTGACGTGGGGACAAATTTGTCTCATTTCTTCACCACCACATGAAATAAACTTTGGGGTCTCTCTTTCTCTCTCCTTGCCCCCGTTGGCGTCTCTCTCCCCATTGGCATCTCTCTATATTAACAACCTGTATCTCTCTCTCTCCCCCCTTGGCATCTCTCTACAAATAGTCAATTCCACTATAAGTATATCTCTCTCTACTAACAACCACTTCTAATACTTTGGTTCTCTATAGTTTCTTTTAAAAAGCAAAACTCTTGAGTTGATATCAAAAAATAATAATTGAATAAGAGATATTCCTTTTATTATCATGTTGCATTTTAAGCTTTTACTATAAAATGAATTTGATAGACAAAAAGTACTCAACATGAGACATGTTATCAAGATTTATATATTTTTGACACAATAATGAAAAACTTTAATACAATTGGCACTGGTTTTTTTAGAAACCTAAAAAACCATATTTTTTAGAAATTATAGTGATTTTTTGAAATTTTTTTGAAGCTAAGATTGGCCAATTTTTCGATTGGGATTGCCACTAACCAATCCAAAATAGATTTTGAGGTGGTCAATTCTGATCACCAATCCATTTTTTTTAATCCTTGCTCAAAAGATTACATCCCTAAAATATGAGGTCCTACAAATATTCCTTTGTTTACTTGAGGGAGTAATGGATGACAAAAACAACATTTTTTTTTCTTTTGGCACTGTTTTTTAAAGGATAGAATACTAAAACACCATGTATCTTTGTTACAAGGAGGCTACAATTGTTACTAGCCACATTTATCTTTATTACAAGGCAGCTACAATTGCTACTAGCCACTATATGCTAAATTGGATGGGCTCGACCGCCACAAAGTTTGAGTTTGTTTTTTAGGTTACCTTTGAGTCTAATTAATGACACACTAATAATTACCAATTTTAAATTTGATGGACAAGATTGATTGTGACCTCCTTGTTTAAAAATAAATAGTCTCATTGCATTCTATTTCTTGATTGGGGGAAGGTTAGTTGATGGGCTATTTCTCTCACAAGAAAGGTTTCTCTGCTTCTCCTACAGCATAAAAGTTCTATCTTCCCCCTTATCCAACCGTCCATTCTGAATGAAGGGCTAAGATTGTCTCAATCACAATGTTATATGTCTTTACACTATTTTATTTTTAATTTTTTTTCTATACACTATTTTGACACCAAATTTTGGATGTCTATTCCTCTATTAAACTTGCACTAGTGAAAAATAATAAAAAAATATTTTCAATAAAATAAAATGACCAAAATACCTTTGAAAGTTTCAAGGGGTATTTTGGTCATTATATTTTATCGAAAAAATATTTTTAATATTTTTTATAGGTGCACCTTAATAAGAAGATGACATGTATCAAATTTCATATTCATGTAATTTATATGAAAAAAACTAAAAATAAAATATTTTATAATATAGGATTTAAGATCAAATAGGGAGTGATTCTCTTTATTAAAATTAGACGACTCGATGGTAGGAAGAGGATAGAATTTTTATGCGGTAGTGAAGCATAAAACGCTTGTCCTTTCCTCATTCCGTTTTTTTTCTCTCTCCAAACTTTTTTTTCGCTCTCTTAATTATCCAAAAAAATCTCTCTGTAGTCGATAGTAGACTTTCGCCATCCTCATTAATATTCTCACATAAATCTCTTGACGTCTGTATAATTATTTAAGATTCCGAGAGCCATGGAACAACCAATCTCCATTTGCCCACGCACGTGCCAGATTTGCCCCAGGCGATTAATTGGAAGGTGCTGATCATATTGGGACCCACGTTGCACGTGCAGCAAGACCAAATGGATGTTATCAATGACTGATATACCCCGCATCAATCCTTATATCTCCATATATAGCAGCGTGAGATTGGATATGTCAGAGAGGTATTTTCGTCAAAAATATATACTTAATACGAGTAGGCTCGTAGTAACGAGGGCATGGCGCAACCGACAAAAGGGCAAGGATATCCGTGTAATACTAATTATTGTTAGGGTTAAAATCCAGCAAGAGAATATTGGGGCGTAATTTAGGACATCATCATGAAAGAGTGGAGGAAATATAGCCCGCGCGTTAGTCCACTTTATGGATTTAATATAATACAAAATAACGTTATTGAAATCTTATAATGACTTGGAAATCTATTGTTTATATTTAATTATTAAATTTAAAATTATAAAATTAATAGATTGAATTAATTAATTAATATTAAAAATATTTAAAAATTGACAATCTAAATAATTAGTTACAAAATACATTGTTTTTCAACTTAAAATTATATTTTTCTTTGCGTCTATGGATCTCGAATCGCGACGATCATATATATGCTTCTCCAATATCTTAACACACTCTTATGTAGAATTCTCTAGAATTTTTGAGGTGTGATTCACTTCAATAGTATAAAGTTTCAACCTTGTATAATTTTCTTTAATTAAATAATTAACCATGGAAAATGCAAATGGCTCTCTTTCTACTAGAGCGGCCACCATGGACTCATTACTGCCACTCACAAATCTTCTTAATCTTTTCATTCTCTCTCTAACTTCACGAAAACAAAATTAATCTTCTCTCTCCTCTTAAACTTGCTAAAAACAAAAATAATCAAAGCAGTCAATACCTGTCATATATAATTCTGGAACGCAAGCCATCTTTTGAGTGTTGCAAGGAAAATGATGCGTTCCCTTTTACATTACACCACCTCTCTGTGTATCTGCTTTTCGTTTTCTTAGCTTTTTTTCTCTCTCTCCCTCACTGTTTCTGTATATCCGAAGCAGCCATGAATGGGTCCTTGAAATGGTGGAGCGCCTTCAAAAGATAGAGTGTCCATTTAGATAACTTGGGGTCTTGGGTTTGTTTTTGTGTGGTGAAGAAAGAGGTGGGGTTCTCTGAGATGGGTTCATTGGAAGAGTCTGAGGCTCAAAGCCTTAGAAGGAATGACGCAGGTGCTCCTCTGATAAAAAGGGGCTCTCTTTCTCGCTATTCTGAGCTGAGCCATCTGAGAAACAGTGATGAGAAGCTGCATTTGAAGCTCGTGTACAGATTGAGCAGGTTCTTATGGTGCGGCAAGATTGATTATGGTCAATTGATATGTATAATTCTCGCTTTCTTGTTTGTGGTTGCTTTGTTTCAGTCCTTTTTGCCTGGTTCTATTGGGTTGGAGAGGCCTAGAATCCACATGGGTTTTGACCACAGAGAGCTCCCATGGGAGTTTCAGTACTTGAAGGAGATGGAGGGGTTGAATTTTGGGGAAGGTGTGAAATTCGTGCCTTTGAAGGTTCTTCAGAAGTTCACGAAAGAAGAAAATGATGCAAATATGTCAGTGGATTCTATGAGACCGAGGATTCGTACCCCAATCCGAAGGCCACAACTTGCAATGGTAACAAGCAAATTGTAAATTGCTCTTATGGTTCCATGTTTTTCTTTTTGTTTTCTATGGAATTGGTTTGTGGAGTCTTTGTAGTGGTCTCACTGGTTTGAAAGATGAATTGCAGGTGTTTGGAGATCCATTGATGGATGCCACACAGTTGATGATGATAAGCATCACACTCTCTCTGTATTCCATGGGGTACGCTATTCAGGTACTTGGTTTCAACTTTTCTATGTTTTGTTTGGAACTTAGAAGTCAAATTCTGAAAAGAAGGCATCAGAATGCACTTTCTTGCGTTTGAAATTGTTTGATGAGATGCTGTTGGTGATTCTTGCTCTTGCGATTCTTTGAAAGGATACTGTTTGTAACTTCCTTGCTTGTGCAATTACTTGATAGGATACAATATGTTAATGGGTTTTCCTTTCTCAATGATCTCCTGTACCTGGTTGCTGCTCTTGATATCCTGGCTACTTTACATTTCATTTTCCTCCTTGGATTTAATTATTCACAGTTTGCAAAAATCGTACTTCTTGTTAATTACTAAAGGAATCTTTATTGTCCTTACGGGGTTGCTTCTGTTGTCGGAGTCTTGACCTCTTAGGTTTAGAATTGGCTATCCAAAGACGGACTCAGTTTTGATAAGGCTCTCTCTCAAACTGGCTTCTTTTTTTCTTCATTTGTCTTAGTTTGGTGGGTTTTCAGAACCACTGAGTTCAGAAGCCAATGGATTAGGATATTCAAAGAGAACTTAAATAAATTTTGATTCGGTTTTTTGTAATATCCCTTATGCATAAATTTTTTAGGGATATAGTTGTGGTCTTGGATCCTCGTGGGCTAAAACTTGTGGTTGTTTTCGGTTTCTTTATTACTCTGAAATTGGCTGATTAGTGGATTCTGCTTACTGTCAAGAAAGAACAGTTGCAAGGCATGTATAGAGGATACTTTGTTCAAAATTGATTGGGTTAACTTTGCCAAGGAACTCCAAGGCAAAATTTGAGTTCCCAAATAACTCTTTAATTCATTTAAATAAGAAAAACTTGGAATGATGGATCTATGTTGAAGCTGTTCCTGACATTAGAGGTGTTGTAAACCTTTCTATGTTGATTGAGCATATAGAGTAATTGATTGAATAGGCATGTTTCACTAACGATAGTATGTCATCTGTGATATGATTGGAATGCAGAACTGAATGAAAGAGAGGCATCATATGTCGTGATATCCCCAAGTAATGTTCTAGAAGGCTCAAGGGAGACTTGCATAAACTTTCTGCAGTAGTTATAAGGACATACTTAAAGTTTCCATAACAATTTGTATTGGTGATCCCACGCCGAGGATGACATAAAAAGTTTGAAAAAAATTCATCTGTTTATTTTCTTCCAGCCTCTTTGACTGGGAATACCACTTCATCCCTTAATGATTTTCTGATATCGCATGTGACCTTGTTGGTCTTTTGAATCTGGAGAACTTCTTGCTTTGTCCGACTTATCAAATAAAATGGAAAAAGATAAATAGAGAATGGGTATTGCTTGCTTCCTATACATGGCTGTGTTTACGGTCTGGGTCATTTGTCTCTCATTACTACAAGAATAAAAGTTATCCTTCTGCATAGTAGACTTGGAGTTTGTTATTATGGGATTGCCTTCCTTGCTTCCTACATTGTTTTGAAGAAGCCTTTTCATATGGCTTTCAATCCAGGAGATGGTTCTAATGAGTATCACCTTGGAGCCTACTGTACGTATGTCAAGTGGTGTGATTCTATTTTCTGATTCGTGTGAGTTATGAGTCAACCTTCACTAGAAGGCTGAATGTGGCTGCATTGGGTGTTATTTTTTTGCTGTTGTATTGTATTAATTTAGTATGGACTCTATGTTAGTTTCAGCTCATCTTTTAGATGGCTAAACATGATTGTCATTCATGGGTGCCTTTATATTTTCTATTGCCTATATTTTTGGGATGGTTTCTTTCAAACTACAGGAAGTTCTGTGATGTTTGCAATTTGTTTATGTCATGGTTTATATTTCAGCAGCAGTTACATGTGTCATGAATATACTAGTTATTGGTTAAGCTTTTGACAGATTAAATATTGAACATGCATACCTTTCACAAACGTGTCCTTCCCTTTTATGGACATAACTGTATTTCTTTTCATTAGAGGGATGACTTTTGCTTTGCCTTGATGTAGGTTTATTTTCTTGAAGATGGCCACATTCACGCTGCTTGGAAAAATATGGGGCTAAATGTGACTATTTTGCAAACTAGTAGCGAATCCAGAGTTGTTGTGGATTGGTTGAAGTAAGCGGACAATATCTGTTTTAAGTTTAGTTATTAAGCATTAGAACTAATTGCTTTGTTTCTTTTAATTCTTTATAATCTTTTATCATTATTGGGAATAAGTTAATGTGGGATGGATCATAATATTAACTATTTGGTTACTTATGTTGAATGCAGTTTTGATGGTGTTCTTGTGAATACCATTGAGTCAAAAGATGTATTGTCTTGGTGAGTATATCATTCTTACTCATTCAAATAGAACAATTCTGCCAGTCTGCTGTCTGGGTGTGAACTTTTATTTGCTTCATATTCTATGTTCTGGAATGTCTTCACTGAATGCTTACTCATATCTCATTATTTCTTACCATGTAATCCATGGAACCCTAGAGGTAATCTACTTTAATGGTCATTTTCTTTACTCCTGAAATTGGTTCATGCCCAGTGGATGATTCCAAAAGTCTCAACATGGATGCCAGTATAATTTTGTCTTTTAATAAATAAGTTTGGCATATTTTTGTTGTTTCCAATCAACTTGGAAGCTTTATGTTGGAGCTCCTCTTTCGAGACCTAGGCTTCCCAGGTTTTCCTAGTCCCTTGTTTCATCTAGAAGCTGCTTTTCTGACTTTCATTTTCTTATTTAATTATGACATTTTCCTACTTACCTAAGTTTTCAACTTACATTGCTTTCCAATATACAGAATCATATATTCGTTCCTAGCCCAGGGTTATCGTATTAGTAGATGAATCGTGCTCTCACAAACCCTTCAAATTCATTTGTTATTAAAACTTTCTGTATGACCTTCCTCATATTGTATTAGTGACCCTTTGAAGGGGCTATTCTATTTAATTCAAGCACCATTTCAGCTGAAAAGCTCCCATATCTATTATTTTTTATGTGGAATCGTATATCATATTTTGTGTGAGAATCTACCCTGAAGTATAGTTTTGGGCTTTTAACTAGTTAATGCATATTTGTAATATAAACCCTTTCAAGCTAATGGGAGTGCGTCAAGCAGTTACTTTTGATTCGTTAAAATCTTGACACTACTGCTGTTGTGGGGGATGGCGTTTCTATTGTGTATTCAAGTGGTTTGGTTCAATGGTGCAATGTGATACGATGTGTTTTGTTTTCCTAATTGGTCTCAACAAATAAAATACTCTCACTCATTTGTAGTATTAGATTGGGAACAACAAAAAAGGGAGGATCTTGGTACTAAATCTCATTCATTCTCTTGGATTTCGAAATTTTATTTCCACCAGTCCTGGTCCTTTCCTGTTTCATTCTTCCATGAGTTTTGGAATTTCTTATTGTTTCCTTCCTTTGTATATTGTTGTCTCAAACAAAGAAGATCATACTTGTAACAGTCTTATGCAGGAACCATTCAAATCCGTGCCTGTTATATGGACCATTCAAGAACGGGCATTAGCAATTCGGCTTAGCGAGTACACCTCAAATGGACACATGAAGCTTTTCAATGACTGGAAACAAGCATTTGAGCGAGCTACTGTGGTAGTCTTTTCTGACTATGATTTGCCGGTAATGTTTGCAAATGCATTATAATCCTGCTTGTTATATAATATGAACCCATATAAGCACCGAGGATGGTTTCTTTTTCTCATGGTCAGATCTTGACCAATGACTGTGGCTGAAATTTCTTTATTCAGATGATGTATTCCCCACTCGATTCAGGAAATTATTTTGTTATTCCGGGATCTCCACTTGAGCCATGGGAGGCATACAAGTTTATGGCCCTGTGCAAGGGGCACGACCTTCGTGCAAAGATGGGTTATCGGCCAGAAGATGTTGTGATTGCAGTAGTTGGGAGTCCATTTCATTACAATGGATCGTGGTTGGAACATGCATTGGTCATGCAGGCCATAGCACCACTTCTTTCTGACTTCAACAATGATGCTACCTCTGGTTCCCATTTAAAAGTCTCTATTATCTGTAGGAATTCCACAAGTACATACGATGTGGCTTTGCAGGTAAGATGTACATGTGAGTGTTAATAGAAGCATATCGACAAGCTATTTAAATTTTTTTTCTTGGTTTCAAATGGCTTTTTGTGTTATGGAAAGTAAAGTATTAGTCTTAAACTGTGCCCCTTAAAATTTTTAACCACGTGTCTTCCATGTGACTAAACTAAAGAGTGAAATGGTCAATACAATTATAAATACCTCCTGAACTCTTTAAATAACTCTTCATTTTTCTTTCACTTTCCGTGAAACGCATTCCTTTTTTTTTCCCCAAATTTTGTTGCTGAACTTAACCTCTTTTGTTTCCCTTTTTTCTTTTTTTTTTCTTTTACTGTTTAATCTTCTTGTTTCTCTACTTGCTTTTGGTTTTGCTTTCTCTTAAGGCTGTCTCCTATTTGTGGATGCTTCATTTGTGTTGTCTATTGCCATGTCCATTATGTCTTTTCTTCTACAGCATAAACTCATGTCAATTTAGTGCTCGCCAAGTTCTGCGTAAGTCTTTCAATTGTTAGGTTGGAGGTCTAGATTCTAAAAAAAGGTTAGGCAAACATGAGAAACAATTGTCAAATTTATGAACCATAGATGTGGGGAGCTTGGTTGAGGCTGGTGGTGATCCCTGTTGGTATCCAGCGATGCCGAGCAGAGCTTGCTCCCCGTATGAAGGGTTTTCAAGCCATATCTTATAGGGATCTTGATCCCTAACTGAAGGGGATCTTGATTGCCATAGAAAGGGGATCACGGCCCCACTGAAAATTGGGCGCTATCCTGGTTGTTAGGGATTTCAATCCCCAGGGGGGGTTAGTTTCAAAATTTTTGAATTTTGAAACTGGTTGTCTTTTTTTTTTTGTGCGTTTTTTTTTTTGTTTTTCTGATTGTGTAACAACCACCTTATTTTTCTTTTTCATTTTCATGGTCATGGTTTGCATCAGAGGTTGAAAACTGGTGATCTGACTCAGAACCATCAAGTTGGCTTTGACCTTGGAGGGTTCCTGGTCATGGATGATCTCAAATTGGGGAATTGCCCTGGTTGTCCGGGATTAGGCATTTCTTATTATAATGAATCCGCTTGTCTCTACTGGCTCACTTTAGGGACTTGGCAATTCCTTAGCTGGGTTCTCATCATGGCTCCCCAATCTCAATTTTCTCAAATTTTTATGGGACTTTTAGGCTTTAGAGTTCTGCTTGTGTGTAGATAATTTTGAAAAGTGAATTATAATTTTTTATCTTTAAATCACTTTAAAAATAAATAAATATCGGAAAAAATTTACAGAAGGCGTCAACTTTGTACTATAAGAATAAGTTGCACCCTAAAAACCATTGGAACCTTGTCCCCCTACTCAAAAATTTATTGTTAGCATAGATCCTCGGGGGTCTATATAAACCCCATGGACCGGCCTCCCAACACGAAAAATAGGTCGGATACTCCCCCAAGGTACCTCTTTAAAGTCCTTTTAACTATTTTGCTCTTGTTCTTCTCAAAAGTGACAATCTCATCCTCTCCTCCCTCCCCCAAAAAAAAAAAAAAAGGTGAAATTGTAATCTCAACTTTTCCTATGGACTCTTCTTACTCTCTCTCACTTTCAAAACCCTCTCTCTCTCTCTCCCTTTTCCAGCTGCTTTACCCCAAAAGTGTCTCTCTTCCCTCTCTTTCTCTCTCTATCACATCTGCATCACCCCAAAGCTGCCTCTCTCTCTCTTAGTTTCGCCCTTACCATACACTCTCTCGATATGTTCCCCCCCCCCCCAGGTTGTAGGAGAGGACATCAAGTGCTCTCTCGTCTCACCCACCCACCTGCCCCTAATACTAAAAAAAAAAAGACAGATTCACCCCTGCCCATACACACTCTCTCTGCTTTATTTTCTCTCAACAAGGTCGAGAGAAAGATTCAAAATTCCCTTGGTTGGTTGCAGGAGAGGAGATCAAGCTCTCTCACTCTCACTCACTCACTCTCTCTCTAAAACCAGGCTATGTCAAAAATAGAAACCTTGGCTTTATCCTGAGCATGTACATCACCATCCTCTCATTCCTTTATTTCTGCAATTGCAGTCAAAATTCACCCAGCTAATAGACCATAATGAATGGAGAAAATGTGAAGAGAAAATGATAGGGAACTCTCAATTGGAGAGGTATGGATTTGGTGGAATTTAGAGTACCCCTTTTGGGAATTTTGGAAGAGATTGTCGTTTTTGAAGAACAAGAACAAACTAGTAAAGAGGGCTTTGAAAAAGTGGCTTAAGCGGTATCTGTTCTATTTTTCATATTGGTAGTGGTTCCATAGGATTTGCATAGTCCTGATGGTCTATATAGACTACAAGTTTTTGAGAAGGGGGACTAGGTGTTTTCAAGTCCTAGAATAAGACATCTTAGAATAAATTATTTGGACATCCATTTTCAAGATTTTCAAATGCTTATAATTTACTTGATTTGCAATATTTTTGGATCTTTAAATTTCATAATTAGGGTTAGAAATAGATTTTATGGCCATCATAGGGGTTTCCAGCACCATAACTGCATCTTCCTGTAGGGTTTGGAGGTGAGCCTTAGTTTGATTGTTTAAGGTTGTGGTGTTATATAAACTGCATACATGCATATAAACTGCACAGACAAATATATAAGGCCAGCTCCTTGAACAATGTTCCTAGGCATTCTTCAGGTATGGAGCTTTAGTGATGGTTCGATGCTTCGGCACCCATTCCTACTCTTAACACCTATATTAGTTGTTAGGAGCTGCTAATGTGAAATTTGAGAGTTATCTTGTCGAAAGCAATTTTGTACCCTTATAATTCACTTATGATCTATGAATATTTTCTTCATCTCTTCCCCTGCCCATTCTTCTATGTAAACAACAAAATTGCTCTCCCATCCCATTTTGTTAGGGCTTAAATATAACATGCCACTCTCTTTCATCTATTTATAAGTGTTTTTTTCATTTTCATGGGCAATCTGGTATTTATGTGAAAAACTATAATATAATCCCTAATCCCTTAGTGACTGATCAAACACTTTGATTTGTTAGTTATGTGAATATTATGCCTATACAATGTTGACTTTGGTAGTTATCCTTTTTCATCGTGATTATGTGTCATAATTTATCCATTTCTTTTGCCTTTTTATTTAGATTTATCTGCATTATTTGATACAACGTTACACTATTGTGTTCTCTTCCATTATTTATCCTTGTTTCTGTGCAACACACTTGTCTGATGTTAGTTTCTGCTTATTCACTCAAAAAAGTAAGTCATCCATTTTTGATGGTGAGGTCTGAGGTCTTGTGTGGGAACTAACTGCATATCATGTTATAGATGCCATATGGGTGTCAATTCTTCACATACCAAATAAAGAAAATTGAGAAAGATGTTTCTCACAATGAATGGATCCAATTTTGCAGGCCATTGCTCTTCGGTTCGGTTACCATCAGGATAATGTTCAACGCATTAGCAGTGATGGGGATGTAACTTCTTTTCTTGATATTGCTGATATTGTGATATATGGATCCTTTCATGAAGAGCAATCCTTTCCTGCTATTTTGATTCGTGCTATGTCCCTGGGGAAGCCAATTATAGCTCCCAACATCTCCGTTATCAGAAAACGTGTCGGTTCTCTTATCTAAGATAAATTAATGCATAGACATATACATACATACACAGTTACAACCATCTACATGTGTACATACATACATACATACATACATACATGCACGCATACATGTGTGTGTGTGTGTGTGTGTGTGTTTGTGTCTCTATACATATATATATCTATATATGTATGTATGTAGGCACAAATAATGATAATGGTCGGTGTGAAACTAAAGTTTTATTATGTAAGTGCTTATGTATTATTGTGGTGGTAGCACCACTTGTGCCCCAACTAAAGTCCTGGCTTCTATTCTCACCTAACGCATTAAAAAACCACTAGCGATTTCAAAAAACGGGTAGGGGCTCATCATCCCCACTGAATTACCCAAAAAAAAAAGGGGTCAGTTCAGGCTGCTAATTTACTGATATGATTTGTGCAGGTTGAAAACAGGGTTAATGGTTTTCTATTCCCAAAAGAGAATATCCGTGTGATCACGCAGATTCTACGTCAAGCTTTATCTAATGGGAAGCTGTCACCTTTAGCTAAAAATGTCGGATCCATTGGAAAAGGAAATGCAAGGAATTTAATGGCTTCAGATGCTGTCAAAGGTTATGCTGATTTACTTCAGAATGTCCTGAAACTATCATCAGAAGTTATGCTTCCCAAAACTATTAGTGAGATTCCTCAAAATTTAGAGGAGTGGCAGTGGAATCTAGTGGAAGATATGGAAAGCCTAATTTATTGGAATAAAAGTACGAATGGTTCTGATTTTCTATATCATATTGAAGAGCTCTATTATCGTGATGTTGTTGAGGGTTCTAATAACACCAGCAAAGTAATTGATCAGGTGTTCTCCTTAACTGACTGGGAGGAAGAGAAATCCATTGAGATGGTCAATGCAAAAAGGAGGCGAGAAGAAGAACAGGTAAACCCTGTTTTTTAGAAAATGTGAGAAGTAAACCATGTAAATATCTGACTTTTTATTTGTATACTGGTTGCCTTCCTTTGAGATTTGTACACTGAATTTGCACCTAGAATTAGAATCTAAAATTATCTCGCAAGAATGCCAGGTAGTCTAAATTTACTTGTGTGCATTAACCTTTGTAGTGAGTGCATCCATAAGTACTTTGGTTCTAATGCTGGACTAGTTTAAACTTGTACATTAATGAAAGTGTGAACTTGTAATTCACAACTTTTGGAGATTCATGCAGTTGAAAGATAGAACTGATCAAACTCGAGGAACTTGGGAAGAAGTTTATCGGAGTGCTAAGAGGGCAGACAGGACCAAAAATGAACTCCATGAAAGAGATGACAGGGAGCTGGAGAGAACAGGACAGCTCTTATGTATATATGAACCTTATTATGGAGAGGGTACCTGGCCTTTTCTGCATAACAAATCACTATATCGTGGAATTGGGCTAGTGAGTATTTTCTTATTCAAAGATTTTCTTATATTCAATGACAACATTGAATTTGAATCCCTTTTTCCATTGAATCCCTTATGTATATATGAACCTTATTATGGAGAGGGTACCTGGCATTTTCTGCATAAATCACTATATCGTGGAATTGGGCTAGTGAGTATTTTCTTATTCAAAGATTTTCTTATATTCAACGATGACATTGAATTTGAATCCCTTTTTCCAATGGAGATCCACCTTTAGTGCAAATTCTTTAACCTTTTTGCTATTAATACTGTGTGTTTCCTGGGTTGCTACTTTCGCGAAGTTCACATAGCAACTTTTGGGTGGACTCCTGGTTGATTTTTAAGCACACACACACCTATTTCCATGCACAAACAAGAAACAAGGTAGTCAAGATTAGTTGTATTTTGCTATAAACTAAACATCGAGGAAGGAATGACATAGCTAATTTAACTCTTTTTTCCTGGGTATGAAATTTTCCGGTCGTCGAGTGTTGAATCGTAAGAGAAACAAGATCTTGATTACATGATATCTATTCAAGAAGCTATATATCAAAACAGAAAAAAGTAAATTATTTCTCAAAAAAAAAGAAGGTAAAATTGCTCCATTTTGAGAATCTGATAACTTGGGTTTGAGCAAGGGGACAAGGATAGATTCTGTACATGCTGCACTAAGGATCATCTCCTAGTCTTGTTGGCTGCTTCTTACACCCAAAAGACTTGGAAAATTCCTACTTCTCGTCTGTTGGCATTTCTTCCCTTTTGGAATCTGGGGTATAAGGCCAAATATTGTATAACTAAATGCCCTGTTGTCTGTTGAACAATGGGGTGCAATGGTACAGTTCCTTCATAAGTTCACCTTATATCCCAAAATGTGGAAAGATCAAAAGAAATGAAATAATAGTTGTCCATAGTGTGGGAATGTTAGTTTTACAAAATTAGATATTGTTATGGTGTGTTGCAGTCTACTAAGGGTCGGCGACCTGGGGCGGATGACATAGATGCTCCCTCCCGTCTTCCTATTCTGAGCAGTCCATACTACCGAGATGTTCTTCGTGAATATGGGGCCTTCTTTGCAATAGCTAACCGCATCGACCGTATACACAAGAATCCATGGATAGGGTTCCAATCATGGAGGTTGACCGTGAGGAAGGTATGTGCTGGGACCTACAACCCTTATTAAAGAAACAAATGACTTTTTATTTCATTTGATGGTTTTTTGGATTGACATGAATTTTTCGGACACTTAAAAAAATGTCTTTTCAGACTGGTAAACAATGCCTGATTTTGTTGCACTAGTCTGTTTTTGATTTATTTAGATGTTGTGAACAATTTATTTGAATTCTTTGATATTTTCTCTTAATTTTAATCTAAACATATTGTTTATTAAGTTTATGTATCATGAAGATGGCTGAGTGAAATAAGTTTTATACAGATTAAAAGAGATGGTATTTTTATATGATGGTGTGGACTGATGTATCTGGATGTACTCTAAAATTCCCTTGGAATTTTTAAGTCGAATGCCTTAATTTAAACATTGTCCTAATTAAGAGATCCAATATTTTGAAATGAATTGGTGTAATTGTTTAGACTTAAATGTCCACTTTGTGGGCTTCCACGATTGTATGTTAGGTTTGCTGATCATTACTTCTCTAATTGGCATCATGCTCACAATCTTGCACCAAATCTTCCATTCTGATGCCATGAAACTTCTTGATTGGCAACCATGAAGTGATAGAGGCCTTAACTTGCAATATCAACTTCCGGATGTGTGTGTTGCCTCGTATTCCCCAAAGGATTGCTAAGAGGTATACCTTATAGAGATACATTGTTTTCCAAGAAAAAGGATGAATTATCAGTCAGGAAGAGTTGCTATTGTTGATGGGATCACATAAAATGCACTAAGCAGATCATGGAGTTCAAGATCAATCCTTCAAATGCCAAATATTAAGGTGATTGGTGGTGTCCTTTGTTTTGGCTTATTTTTATGTTACAATGCTTGGCGGATCGTATAATGGCAAACCCGTACCAAAAGTCCAAAGGATGGGTATCCGGGCCTCACTGTACCCAAAAGGACTTGGAATGTAGGGTAGATGATGCTTCCCAGACAAAAAGAGGCCAACAGATTGCGAATACACAAGGCCGTCAACCCTGATATAATTTCCACGCCATATACACTAGCAATCTGCTGGAAATATGTGAAGTGGTAGTCGGGCCCCAAAACAGACACACTTTGGGCCCCAACTTGGGGAATCCTCATTTTTGATAATGGAGGTCCCTACGTATAAAGGCCATGAGGTTTGGAGTCATTTATGGCCTAAATCTTTCATGGAGTGCATAATAAATGACGGTGGTGAAAACCCATGAAAATGGATGCAAAATGGCTCAACATTGTGCACAAATTTAGTCCAAAGTACCCCTAAGATATCCCAGAAATATCAGTGCAAAACGATGTCGGATGGAGAAGATGTAGCGAAAATAATCTGTGTATCATGATACACAACCTATGGAACATAGAAAAGAGAACAAATTTACAAAAGAACCCCGAAAGTTTCACAGATGAAATTGGGTTATTGAAAAACCTACTCTCCGAAGTATCATGTCATTGTGACAATATTGGGTTACGTTTACTAGAGAATTGGGGATTGAGTATACTATTGAAAAATATTTTTTGTGCTCCTTCAAAAATAAGCCCAAAAATCTTCAAAATCAACAAGTTTTGGCAAATTTCCATAAGCTGATTTCTTCCAAACCCTATGGAGGTTGATCTAGGGATCGGCTATGTTGTTGAATGCTTCATAAGCTTTCCGACAAGGTGCCTATTTGGGGGTATCTTTCCTTGAAAGATGATGAAATTCTAGAGAGTAGTTCAATACTTTTTGATGAAACTTGTTGGATTGGGTTCGTGACTTGACAGGTCTTTTGTTGACATACAGAAAGCGACCATCAAGGTAATAAGGATGATGGGCAAAAATGATGGGGTTTTGTGTCCTATTTTGAAACCTTGCTGTAAATTATGGTTTTAGCGACTTTCAATCCTCATAACTCACTTGATATAGAGTTTTTCAGTGATTTTTTATGCAAAACGACCATGGGATTGAGCTCTTCGATTTCATGGTGCCTAAGAATAACGAAGTTCGGCAAAACTCCTACAGGGCAAAGGAAAAATGGGTATGTAAAGCTGAATTTTGGAAAACCCATCCTAAAATGGCCCAAAACTCCACCACATCCTGGGTTTTTGAGTCAAATATGATGCATAATGATCGTGTCAGCATGCACTACAGTGTGGGGGTGATGGATCACCTGTTTCAATACTGGAAATGAAGAAATAAAAGCACCATGCCATAGGGATGGATGGAACCAAGGTTTTAGGGGGTATGTGATGGAATTTATAACTTTGTTGGCCTACCAAAACTACCCTTTTGAATTTGGACGGAAATAAAAGTCAGTAATCCACCTACCTATTCTCTCAAAAAGTTAGTAATCCGCCCTTGTTTCGAAGCCCACTAAGGATCGCTTTAGGGGATTTTCACATTTGCTTAGATTTGAGTTTAGGAATTCTAAGTTGAGAAACCCTAGGTAGAAAGAACCCTAATCGCTGTCCTAACCTTAGTTATTTCTGTGCACTAAATCCTAAAACTAGCTTAGCAAATTTACCGAAATACCCAAGGAAATTCAAGCAAAGCCAAATTAGTCCAAACTCTTAGGCCTTTGTAAGAGAGAGAATAGGGCACAACTCCCCATCTAACGCTTAAAGCCTTAGTGCATAGTAAGGGTTTGGCCAGTATGTTACCCACCTTTTGGGAGACCTTGTGTGTGCTTTTGATTTTGACTTATCACATTTTCTTGGAGTCAAAAAGAAAAAAATTTAACAGCTTGACGCACATAAGCACGATTGGGCAGGAGCATCCTACACATCTTTGCACCAATGCAATGATAAAGGACATGCAAATTTCATTTTATATATGATTCCTATTGTTATCTTCCTTATTGTTCCCATTTAACTAAAGAGAAGTGCCCTTGCAGTAGTTGGGACACTCTAGAGTAGTCCTATTAGAGACCAATGAATGAAAATTCAGCTCTTTAGCCTCCTAGGCGGCATTTTTTAAAAAATGCCTCGTCGTGGACTAGGCGGCTTTTGCTAGGCGCCCAAGGCGGTGCTGTAAAAAGCGGGCGCCATGGTGCCAACTTGAAAATATGATAATTAAGTCGTAATTATTAATTTTTGGTTTACCAATAAATTAATAATTACTATCATATGCAAAAGGCATTTCCGATAAACTAATAATTACGGATTAATACTATCGTTTAGTTTACCAATAAATTAATAATTACTGTTACATAAAAAAAAATATTTTTGATAAATTGATAATTACGAATTAATACTAATTTTTTGGTTTACCTATAAATTAATTATTATCACATGCAAAAAGTATTTTTGATGAATTAATAATTATAAATTAATACTATTTTTTTGGTTCACCAATAAATTACTAAATATTGTTACATGCAGAAAGCATTTTCAATAAATACTTAATTTATAATTATTGATTTATCGAAAATTCTTTTTGCATGTAACAGTAATTATCAATTTATTAGTAAATCAAAAAATAATATTAATCCATAATTATTGATTTATCAAAAATGCTTTTTGCATGTAACAATAATTATTAATTTATGGGTAAACCAAAAAATAATATTAATTTGTAATTATTAATTTATCAAAAATGATTTTTGCATGTAACAATAATTATTAATTTATTGGTAAACCAAAAAATAGTATTAATTTGTAATGATTAATTTATCTAAAATGCTTTTTGCATGTAATAATAATTATTAATTTATTGAGAAACCTAAATATAGTATTAATTCGTAATTATTAATTTATCGAAAAAATGTTTTGCATGTGATAGTAATTAATTTATTGATAAACCAAAAAAATAGTATTAATTCATAATTAGTATTGTAAAATATATACAATAAAATGGGGGGAGGTGTGGAGGATCCAACATTTAAAAAAAATACAACACAGGACGCCTTTGGGTCTGGGCGCCCGCCTAGGTGGCAGTCTAGAGCCCAAACCGCCTTGGCGGCTGCCTACGCCTTTTTGAACATTGGTAGAGACATTTTCACTCCCCCACGCTATGAGGCATAAAATAACGACTTAATCAAGAACATCAATAAGTTATGAAACTGCTATATTCTCCCAATAATTTCTTGAGCAAGTCTCGATCAAAAGGCATGCATGTCAATCCTGATCCATCGATTAGTAGCTTCTATGCCCGGAGTTACTCATCAATAAGTTATGGAATTGCTATATTCTTCGAATAATTTCTTGAGTTAATCCTGATAAAAAAGGCATCCATCAAAAAGGCATCATGCAGCTACGAGGCTAAATTTGAATCTGACCTGTCTACCCCGGGTAGGAGAAGCCCATTGGATGGGTAGTGGACTTGTTCTTTGCCGGCATAGAAGCGATGGATTGCACCCAGTGTTTCAAAAAGCGCTAGGCGGCACCCAGGCGGCCATGGGGGTCTAAGCTGCCCAGTGCCTAGGCGGACCAGTTGAAAAAAAAAGAAAAATGATGACTGATAATGATTAATCCATAAGAATTTTGATAATCCATAAGACCATAATCCATAAGAATTTTGATACTCCATAAGACCATAATCCCAGTTAAAAAAAGAAAGGATAGAAGTCCAAAAGAGAATTTTGATAATCCATAAGACCATAATCCATATATTCATACAATGCTAAAACAGTAAAACCATACAAGCATCAAGGTTAGGCGGCCCCTAGGCGGCCTCCCTGGTGCCCAGCGCCTTGGCGGGTGCCCAAAACCTCGAGCACCTTGTGGGGCAATAAGTTTAGAGATTGAGGGTTTCATTTTTTTTTTTTTCACTTTGGGGTTTCAAAAATAAACCCCATAACATTTTTATACAGACTGGGGGTCAAAATGACCGCCTTTGCCCTTTTGGGTGAATTTAAAAATCGAAAAACGCAGTACAACTTTGGGCTCAGGTACAACCGCCCATGTAGGGCCCGCCTGGGTCGAGGCATGCGGTTTTTTTGTTCAAGCCGCCTAGGCTGATACCCTTGTCAAGCATACACTGATAGTCTGATACACTGTAGACTGTACACACAAAAGTTAGATAGTAGAACTAGAAAGTAGAAACTAAAAAAAAGAAAGAAAATATACAGAAATTCAAAAAATATACTGTCTAGGATACAATATTCAACACTCAACACAACAGTCAACACTCGATACCAAAAGCCTTCTGTCATCATCATCATCATCGTCGTCGTCATCAGAAGGAATAGGGTAAACTTCATCATATGCATCAGATTCAAGGCCATCATCATCATAGTCATCTCCCTCTTCAATATAATGCTCGCCCTCCTCTGTTTCTTTTGAATCTACCTCTCTCTTTACTAGTATGTGTAGATGAGCCCTAGGAGTCTTGGCAGCTCTACCATTTTCTATCTTTTTGTGCTTCCCTGAACTCAAATATTGTATAATTTTCTCCCTGGTAGCCTCAGGAACATTTTTACACGGAACAACATCCCGTTTAATACCGGCAAGGTGTTTTTTAAATCGATAAATACTCCCATTAGCATCCTTTCCACATTAATTACGTTTAATACGATTTTTGTCATTCGGATTCGGATTATAACCATACTTCCAACCCAGATCACCACTTGTAGAAGAACTTGGAGAAGATATTTCCATAAAACAAGACTCATTTTCATCATTTTCTGCTTCTTTGAAATTTAGAAGGATTCTAATCTTATCTTGAATACCTTCAGGAACCTTTTTATAAAGGGGCAACATTCCCTTTAATACCAGCAAGGTGTTTCTTGAATCGGTTAATACCCCCATTGGCATTTTTTTCACAAAAATTACACTTTATACAATTTTTATCATTTGGTTTTGGGTTATAACCATACTTCCAACCCGGATCACTTCTTCTAGAAGTAGCAGATATAGATCTATTCAAATGACAAGGATTTTGTTCATATTTTTGTTTTACAAAACTCATAAATTGCTTAATCTCCTCTTTGATAGCTTCAGAAACATTTTTATAAGGGCCAACGTCCCCTTTAATACCGGCAAGATGTTTCTTAAACTGGTTTATGCCCCCTAATGCAATTTTTGTCATTTGGATTTGGGTTATATCCACATTTCAACCCCGGATCTCCACTTCGACTAGATCCTGAAGAAGACATCTCAAAATAAAACAAACAATCTAAAAAATAAAGTTTTGCACTTACTTTGATTGCTTGAACTCCAAACTGCCACCTCTAAGATGTTTTCTGGTGTTAAAATAATTAAAAAAACCCTCCAATAGGATTATAAAGCTCCAAAACTAAATCAAATCTACTTGGGTGATGTTTGGATATGTTTTTCGTAACTTTGAGAGACACTTTGATCCAATAAAAGTCACAAAATTTAGTATTCTTGATGTTTATTTATCTCTAAAATGGGTTCTTATGGGTTTAGGTTTCAAATGAACTTAAAACCCATCCTTAAAACCCTTTATATTTGAAAAAAAATCAATACAACAAAAAAAAAATGAACTTTTGCCCCTAGGCGGGGCGCAGGCCCAGGGCTGGGCACTAAGCGCCCGCCTAGGTGGGTTCTGTACTGCCCAAGCAGCCGCCCCGCTTGGTCGCCTAGGTTTGGGCGATGCGCCCATGCCTTCTGGACCGCCTAGGCGCTGGGCGGTCCGCTTTTTTGAACAATGATTGCACCGTCAGTCTTGATAAGTCCCATTGTTCATTGATCTCCCTACCTAATGCGAGGTGGGTTTGTTGGGCATGACGTGCTTGTGCCTCTTGCTGTTTAATAATAGATAACAACTAATCCGTTGATCCCCATATGGGCAGAAGTGGGGGCAAAGCCTATATAAGTTAAACCTCTTGCACTTCATATAAAAGTCTGAGGTTTAGTTGAACCAACAACATAGGTATGAGGCAGGGCCAAAGCCATAAGTGGTTCATCTGGATTGAAGAGCAAAGGCGGGGGACTTGTTTACCCAGTAGAAGCACCAATAGCATAATCCAAATCGCTAGCGCCCAATCGCCATCATGGTTGGAGCATAGGTAGCAGAGGTATGGGTAGGGGTCAAATGCAAACATCTACTAGGTAGGATGAACTCTCAATCCATACTCATATCCGGTAGCCAGCCCCTTAGGTCTGAAACGAACTCAAAGGCCATTATGTAAACATAGGAACCTGGGGTGCTGTGGGTCATCAATATGAGAGTAGATCTAGGTTGCGATTCATTCCCCTGTTTGAGATTTAGAATGCTAGCCATGTTCTAATCCACTCAGTGATTCAAAAAGCAGACCGCTCAGCGCCTAGGCAGTCTCAGGCCTAGGCGGTCAATCTGGGCAGCCGACTAGGCGGTATGGAACTCGTCTAGGTGGGCGCCCAGCTCCCAGCCCAGGGCGGCCGCCCAGGGTTTGCGCCCCGCCTAGGCGGTATGGAACTCGCCTAGGTGGGGCGCCTCCCCTAGAGGCGGAATTTTTTTTTTTTTTTGTATTGATTTTTTTTTAAAATAGAAAGGGTTAGAAAGATGGTTTTAAGTTCATTTGAAACCTAAAACTTATTGGAGCCCATTTTAGACAGAGAAAGGCTATAAAAAAACTAGTTTTTGGTGATTTCTTTAGGATCAAAGGGTTTGTCAAAGTTGACAAAAATTGATCAAAACATCACCCATTGATATTAGATTTAATTTTTGATGTTTTATAAATCTCTTGGGGGGTTTTTTAGAAGATTTTGAGTGCTTAGAAGCATCTTTGAGGTGGAAGTTTGAAGATTGAGCAATCAAACTCAAAGTAAGTGCCCTGAATACCTAATTTTTATGTGTTATACTATATATCATTTTTTTATTGAAATGGGCATCCGTTTTGGATTCGACTGGGCCGCCCTGGTTCTGGGCGCCCGCCTAGGAGCTAGGCGGCCTGGACCCCCCAGGCCTCCTAGGACCCTCCTAGGGCTTTTGAAACACTAGATCGACTTTATGGCAGAGTGGAAGACGAGCCAAAAAGGGTAGCAGTAAAAACAAAGACACTCACTTTAGGCATTAGAGGAAGCAGCACTGATGGAAGGAAAGGCATCACCTGTGGAACCAAATGACACGGGGACAAAATCTTCTCCGGTAGCGGAGTCAGGAGTGGAGTTGGCTACAGAGGCAGGAGGAGAGGCATAATTAATTGTTGTTGGCTCATTCAAATAGTTAGTTGTGGTTCTCCAGCCAGTCAAAGAGATGGAGACAACAGAGCACGAAGTCGCACCTATAGTTGACCAAGTTTCTCTAGTCTCACTAACAACACTGGCGCCTAGCATCAAAGCAGCCAGCTGCAGCCAAATCCAGTCCCAACATTGATGGACCTATTGAAGCGGACCTGGAACCCGACGCATACATAGCAAAGGAGGCATCGGGGCAGGCATCTAGGCTAAGTAAAGGTGATTCGAAAGCCATAGTCTGGAGTTAGAGGTCAAGAGCTGGAAGCAGACCCTTCAGTTCCATCCATTTAACCATAACCAGATGAACCTGCAGTCTCATAGCTGGCATCATATTCACCATGACTCTGCTAGGCATCCTTACCCATTGCATTGTTGGAGCCGGAGCATGTTCCAGATCCAGGAGCACCAGAGGGGCACAAATCAAGTTTAATAAGGAGGTCCCCGTTGGAGATTGACACCAGGAAGCAGAGAAACAAGTGACAGACAGAAACTGAGGCGGGGGCATAGCTATCAGAGGCAACGGGGACAAAAGCAAATATGGCACAATTCCGAATCCAGTTTCATATCCCCCTTTTGCAAATTGAGATGCATAGCCAATTTGAGAGCCACTATCCTGTCCAATTGCGTTACCTGTTGGAGATCCGGCGCCGTAGTTTATTTGATTGATCAAGCCCTAGAACCAGTTGTTGACCTTGTGGACCCAGCTCTAGTTCGATAGCCGATTCTAGAGCAAATTTACAGGGTAAAAGGAGCCCCATAACCTGTTAATAATGATATCCTGCATAGGCAACCCTATTGCCCGAGCACAAGCGGAATGAGTTGTATACATTGCATATCAAGTCCCCGATCGCATTGACTAGGAACCAAATAGCCGTTCTCCCATGGTCAGGATCTTTCTTTGAGTGTGGACACTGCAATGCTCTATCCTCCCTGCATTAAACACTAGTGCAACCGTAATATTTGGATCCATCAGCATCCTCTTCAGTCCCTAAAAGACACGGCAAAACCCCTTGTTGCTACATAAAACATCAAAACCCCTTGTATCCCTTCAGTGATGCGCTATTGTAAATCAGACTGTCCTACTGAACTCTGAAGTCTGCACCATTCATACCAGTTTCCATTGAAATCACATGTCCTAGCATGCACCTATCCTTACTGCATATGCTTTACCTAGGCTAACCACCTCTAAACCCAACCCCTTCCCTCCACACAAAAAAAAAAAAAAAAAAAAAAAAAAAAGAAGAAAACTTCCCTTGAAAAATCTTGTCAAACTCCTAATGTATCTCATTGTACTTTTTTCTAGAAAATAAGTTTCTTGAAGATGTAAGTAGCTTATCACAGTAATTGATTGAGATAAGTAAATAAGCATTCAATGAGGCCAAATTAGCACGCGTAATAATATCAGGCTGTGGGGCATCTATCATCAGGACAACCTGCCAAGTCAACATAGAAATAAACTTGTAATCATGCCTTTGAGCAATCATGCCTTTGGTGCATTGAAGAAAACATGCATAGATGTCAATTCTAGATCTAGTGGGCTTATACATAAATTTGTTGGTTTCATCAGATCATCATCAATTGTAGATCTAGTAGGCAGCCAACGTAAACCTTTACCAAAGTTTTCCATGAATCCTGAATCGATGTTATCTGCTTTTGATAGAGAAGAATGGCGGACTAAGATTCATGTAGCCGACCCCAAATAGTTGGGAAAAAGCTCTGATGATGATGATGATGATTTGATCAAATACGAGAGATTTATAAAAAAGAAGAGTCATATATGACAACACGTGCAATTCTGCAGAAAGAAGGATCCTTGAAAGAGTGTCATTTACATTTAGGTGCATGAGATTAAGCTCAAGTTGCCTGTAGTTTTCTTACATATGTTCACAAGATAATAAATCCATGATGTAGTTGGTTTGGAAGAATGAACCGTAACTGATAATAGCTGCTTCAATACTTAGGAATAGTGAAGTGTCCCATCATCATGTATCTCATAGTAGTTCTGAGCTGCTGATGGACATTATTAAGTAGCCGATGATTGCCCATGACAAGAATTGGATTCAATTTGAGAAGGATAAGATAACCAACACTGGAGTCATGAACAAAATGTAGATGAATCAATCCTTCTTCATAGGAAACCGACTGCATGCAAGGAGTTGAAGTGAAAAAACCATACTTTGCACCTCGTTAAGCCTATAGATTGGGCTCGGAACCGTTTTTTAAGTTTGGGACTCTCCTGGGAAGTCGGCTTGGGCAGTTGTCATTTTTCAATTGAGTTAAGTGCGAGCATACCTACTTCTGGAAAGACTCGCCCATGTTTATAGAAGACTTGCAAGAATTTGATCGGAGTTCCGTTATTCTTGAGTGAGTAAGCTCAAAAAGACACACCAAGTCCAGCATAGGGGTGCAGCATTGTGTGTAGCTTCTGGAAAAAGAACATTTTATCTTGATTTTCAGCGACATTTGATGATTAGATTGAGTTTGTTGTTGAAAAATATATTTGCAGGACCTGTAGTCCTGTACGACAGGCCGCTCCCAATATTCCTTCAGCTAGAGAATATCATAAAAAGGTTCCCTTCACTCATGTTGTAAAGAAGCAGTGAGGACTAAAATGCCCCAATAGTTAGGGACATAACTACAAATATGAGAAATGTCCAAGGATATCAATAAGTGGTCCTACCTGACGCATTGATAATTTGATACCATAAGGTATCTCAATTTCATAGAGCTTTCTATCCTTCACCAGAAAATCCCCAGAAGAATAATACAATTGGGCCAAATTTAAGAATAAATTGCTGCCATTGACTTAAGAGAATTGATGTAAGCAGTTGGTTGGAAATAAAACAATAAATAACAGATTTCCAATTTTTCATATGCCACAAAATTTGGACAAATGATCAACTCATTAAAAAACTAAGAAAGGGTGTATCACCCAGTTTCAATGTACTACTTTCTGTTGAGTATGAGGCACACATGCTATTTTTCTTGCTACTGATGCATAGATGTTTTCTTAAACAGAGTTCCTTGTCTGCTATTGCTGAAGGTGCGTTAGTAGGGGCCATAGAAGCTCACAGGTACGGTGATGCTCTATTTTTTTGGGCCCGTATGGATGAGGATCCAAGAAATCCCTTGCAACTAGATTTTTGGTCTTTCTGTGACTCTATAAATGCTGGCAACTGCAGGTATTTTTCACCGAAAAGTTTATTAGTTTTGTCGTTCATATTTTGGCTAGTTTATTGAGAATGCTATTTAATAAACTTCTAAGTTTATTAGATAATGTTTTTTGGTCTTATTTCATAGTAACCATAACGTACCTACCTTATTTCTTCATCTCTTTGCCACCTTAGTGACTTGTTCACTCTTCTCCTTTTTCCCTTTCGTGTGGTATTTGTCTCTTTTTTCCCTTTTTTATATCATATTTTTTCCCCATGCTTTTTTTATCATAGTTCTTCTCTTCTTCCATTGCGACTCCTTTTCTTTCTTTGTACGCTGTCTTATTCTAAACTGAACCCATATCTGTATGTCTTCGCTATTTTTCTTTTTTTCTCGTCATTCTTCTCTTTATTCTTCTTCTTTTGTATACCTTCTGTCATTGTTATGTATTATATCTTTTTTCTCTTCATTTTTCTAGCATATTTCTTTTCTTCAATTCTCCTTCCTCACATTTTTATTGTACATTTTTGTTTATTTCCAAATCTAACCTAATCTTAAATTATCATTCTTTTCTCTTCTTTACGTCTCGTAGTTTCGCTTTTCCTTTTTCCACATTATCTCTCTCTCTCTCTCTCACCCCTCACCCCGACCCCAGGGCCCCTTTTTACTCAAGGAACTTACTCCTCACTAATTCCCTCTATCCCCACTTTATCCCCATCAAGTGTAATGTCTCAGCTGTGATCCTTCGAAGCGTTAAAATGGATGCTAGAGATCCATAGATGTATGCGCATATATGAATATCTTGACTTTCATTGCACCTTTATATCATACGAGAAAGAATTTTGATGCCACTGCAACATTTTCATTTCTTTTTCTATCTTCATCCAATTTTCTGATCTACGTTGAACTTGCAATTTTCAAGGTTTGCATTTAAAGAGGCATTCCGAAGGATTTATGGCTTGCAGGAAGATTGGAACTCTTTGCCGCCAATGCCGGCTGATGGGTATTCATGGTCCGTCATGCATAGTTGGGCATTGCCAACAAGATCTTTTCTTGAGCTTGTCATGTTCTCTAGGTATGTACATGTGTATATTCATGAGCCATATTTAGTGCGTCACAATACATGCTTGCATGTGCATGTAGAAATGGATGTTCTTGAGTGTTTCATGCTCATGGATATATTACTTCGTGTTTATTTTGGTCTAATCAGGGTGAGGACATTAAACTTTCCCTTAAGCCGTCCCAACCTTGAGTAAGGAGGTGGGTTGCGTTGGGTAGGCAGCCAGTATAAAACTTTACCATATATTTTATCATTAATCCTTAATCTACATTAAGAGCAGAATGACAGAACATAATTTGTGTAGTCGATCCCAATTAGTTGGGATAAGGCTTTGATGATGATGATTTATTACATGCCTTTGTGCAATATTCGTTTGTGCTTAAAATCTTCAATGGATGAGGTCAAACTGTAGTTGCTAGAATCCCTGAATATAGGTGGCGATCTTGCTTCGAAATTTCGCTCCAGGAAACAAATATTAAAGGCCTTGATTTTTTAAATTTTGTTATCTTGATCTCCATTGTACGGATCCTGAATCCTATTGTTAGGGATCGTGATCACAACCTTAAAAACCAAGATAACAGTCAAACTGATGATCTTAGTTTATAGCTTGGTAGCAAGACAACTATACTTTTGATATAGTTGCATTGCTTGCTGGGCTATAACTGAAGAGATCCCTACTTTAAATAGCATATATAGTTCCAGCATATACATACTCTTTAAGGTTTGGAGCAAGATCCCCCTAAAGGTCGGGATCTCGATCATTGGGGATCAAGACCCCTAACCTATGTATTGTATGGATGTTGGTCCCAACCATAGGAATCTTCTAGCATTTCACATTCTCCCACTCCCGATTCCAATCCTGCTTCTGGTCTCGCTTCTGATCCCAACAACTATGGTTCAAACTTTTCCATTTGAAAGGTTAGACTTCATGATATGCTTAGCTTTCATTTCCTAAATTGATACTTGTAACTTGAAAGTTATGTTTTCCTATGTTGACTCTCAAAGTTAGACACAAAATGTTTCTCTTTCAATCAAGCTTCTGCTTTACTTACAAGGTTCTGGTTTGCAAGATTTAATATTTTTCACTTGTCTATTTTTTTCTCTTGTTTATCACTAAGTGAACAGTGTGGGTTCCTTTTGTGCTGTTGGGGATAGCTATAAATGCATGTGTGCGCGCGCGCATTTTTGCTGGTTTGAATTCCATACTTGTGACATAAGGCACATGGCGCAATTTCTTACTTCATTATATTTGTATAATTTTATCACAGAATGTTTGTCGATGCATTGGATGCACGATTATATGACCAGCACCGAAGAACTGGCGAATGTTATTTGAGCTTGTCGAAGGTACTTTTTTCTCCCTTATCATTGCTTGTAAACCAGGAAGTCTTGCAATCAAATCTGTTTGTGTTTCTGTTCTTTACTGTGCTTGGAGCGGCTGCTATTTATAAAATTAGCAAATTAAGTATATGCATGGAGCAAAAATATGGTCAAATTTCATTTAGTTTTATATCCAAATATTATGTGTTTCACTTTTTGGTCTTTTTGTTTTGTGAGGGTTGAAAGAAAACCAATTATTAGTAATATGAACAAAACTTTAATAAATCAGCGTCATCAAAAATTACTTTTCATAGTATTTTGTAAAATTCAAAACTGAGAATTGGATATTTGGATTTCATGAAAATCTGAGTTCCAATTCTTGATGTGATTTTTGACTCCAGTTCTTCAATGAACCCACAATAATATTGGCCTCTCTTGATTAACATATTTCTGTAATTTCAATGATAATTTGTAGTAGGTACGTGCTGGTCAAGCATGTATCAAGGCACCTTGCATTTTTCTTGCCACTTATTTTCTACTGCTCTTGGCCGAACCTCCTGTTCCAGTGCAAACATTGTCTAGCATTTCAGTTATCCATCAGACTATTATGCATTAACCTACATAAATCAAACAAAATTAGCGGGCCTCTGGCTTTTTTTTATATGATGAAATATGCCCATATTTTTTTCCGATTCTTATTGAATAGTGATCTTGATCATTCTAAAATTACTCTCATTGAACAAGAGGATACATCTCTGGTGTTGAATGGACTATCCGACAATTTCTTGAAAAGTATATACCTTAAACCAATGGAATATGATACGTGGTAACACCGAGCTCCATCCAGCATCCATTGCCAGTAATTGAAGATTGGAGCTTAATCCTACCCAGGTGAATGCCCCTCTATATCATCGAATGGATGGTGGGTGTAGCCTTGGATTATCATATGCTCATAATCCGCTGGACCTTGATACATTTCTCTGTTCCCTCTACTTTTTCTTTTGGCTTCAAATCCGTCCATTCCGGTTTGCACCGATTGTTGGGCTGACAGGACCGGCATTGCTACTCGCGGGTGATGGAGTTGCTCGTGAACGTGTGGGCATACCACAGTGCGAGGCGCATCGTGTACATAAGCCCTCAAACAGGGGCCATGCATGAGCACCACAGGCTCAAAGGTCGGAGGGGAGGGCATATGTGGGTGAAGTGGTTCTCTTACCCTCTCCTCAAGAGCATGGACGAGGACTTGGCCGAGGAGTCGGACTTTGACAACCAACTAGATAGGCGGTGGCTTTGGCCCCAAACAGGAGAGGTTTATTGGCAAGGGGTGTATGAGAGGGAGCGAAACCATAGACAAAAGGAGAAGGCAGAGAGGAAGAGGAGGAGCAAGGACAAGCAGCGTCGAATTAGGGGTCGCACTCACCAAAGGACACTAGGGAAGTACATAAAGCCTCCCCCTGAAGATCGTGATTTTCTTATGGCAAATGCTACACTGGTTGCATCAGGTTAGGTGGGGGAATTCAAAGGGCATTGATTTGAGAGAATGCTCTATTTTTTTGTTTTTATTATCTTTTTCTTTCTTTTGTTTACATTTTACAGGAGGGATGTCTGGTTATTGGTTGTATTGGTTTTTCTTTTCTTTTCCTTTTGGTCCTCTTTTTTGGGGTTGGGGATGCTGGGTAACTCTTCTGCTGTATTGCTAAATTGGTGAGCTGATCGTAGGGGGAGCTTAGAAGATGTAAATCTTTTCCTCTTTTTTTTTTTTTTTTCCGTTCTTTTACATTCATTTCTGTACATTATAATTTCATTGAAGGAAAAGCAATTGATAGTACAAAGCAATTGGCCTCAATTGATTGACATCTTCAAAGATTATAGCTCCAAATGAGTATTTAATTCCAATGCAAGAACCTAATGGATTGCTATCAGCGTAACCGGAACAGAATCCCACTCTCTCTCTTCATTTGTATTTGACCTTATAGTGCTGCAGTTGCGAAGGACCGATCGATCAATGCAATAATTACTTTCTTCAAAGGAAAAGGTTTATATAAGGTGCATTGATCATATTCTTCAAAGGAGAAGGTTTATATAAGGTAGAAAAGGTTTATACGGGTGTCAATCGTACATTGTAGGTAAGGTGTACTTCAAAAATCCACCTGAAACCTTTGATCATCTGGATATATATATATATATATATATATATAACAATAAACAAAATGATTTCAAGTATTTAAAAAAATGCATCTTGTAACATAGTTTGTTGTATAGCCAATTTTTTACATTTTCAAGTGTTTATAGATCTGTACAATTTACTTTATTTTTGAAGTTTTAAAATTTATTTTTAGAATTATATAAATATAAATATATATATATATATATATATATATATATATATATATATATATATATATATAAACAAAATAATTTCAAGTATTTAAAAAAATACATCTTGTAATGTTATATAGCCCATTTTTTATATTTTCAAGTGTTTATAGATCTGTACAATCTACATTGTTTTTGGAGTTTTAAATTTCATTATTAGGGTTAAAAATTAGGCTATTATAATAATTTTTGGTACTGGAACTGTATTGTTTAGCAAGATCTAGAAATGCATCTTACTTTGACTTAGCATCTTTCGACGCTATATGAAGGTGTACCTTACTTTGATTGTTTACGGCCTCAGCCTTATACAAACCACA
The DNA here is from genome assembly GCF_054954075.1 of Amborella trichopoda. NCBI lineage: Eukaryota > Viridiplantae > Streptophyta > Magnoliopsida > Amborellales > Amborellaceae > Amborella > Amborella trichopoda. The sequence continues at coordinate 39,092,245 of NC_142337.1, read as the reverse complement.
CCCATACTAGCTATTAATATTACCAGTCCTATTTTTGCCCTTGACTAAGGGAAGTTAGTCCATGAGCTATGTGTCCAATAGACCAGTATTAACTATGATGAGGAAAACTTCACTAAGGTCATTCCGCCTCACCAGCTCATTATGGTGTAGCCAAGCATATCTGAACTATATATTTAACAAATCCAGTTATGTCTACGACTGCAACACCCAAAGATGGGGATTGTGGTTTAAAGACCTAACCTAGCCAAGGAATAGGCATCTCCATTTGCCTTCCTGTGACAACAACAATCCAAGTTGCCAGCAATGGCCTTGAGCTTATATGGATGAGGTACCCCAAGTTCTGCCCAGCTTTTTTTATTTTTTGACAAGATTATAAGCTTTCATTAAAAAGACAAAAATCGAAATACAATCATATGGGCAGCGAATTTTCAATTACAAACTCGACATGACATTCGCCTCCTTATAGACATGGCGAAAATCTAATTCTATACCATAAGCTTCATCCAATACATGGAGCCACATGGACCTTAAATGCCATGGTGGTTTCCAAATCTTCTTACACCAATTAATAACATTAAGGGTGTCACCCTCAACAAAACAATATTGGGCTGCACATCTCTCTTTCACTAATTGTATTGCCATAAAATAAAGCTTCAAGTTTCACGCTAATTGCTGACTGTACCCCACAAGGCCCATAATAACACCACAAAACATTGCTTTTATAGTCTTTTAACACTCCCCAAAAACCTGCTGGGCCAGGGTTCTCCATCGAGCTTCCATCAAAGTCGAGCTTCCAACAACCTTGAAGTAGTGGTAACCATCTTCCTTTTAAGTGTAGAAAAAGAGTTAGATTACGACATAAGCTCTCTCATGTTTAAGACAATATCAACTTTTGACACTACGCCACCCTCCTTTGCTCTTGAGAACCATGACTACATTGTATGCATAATCTTATCTTGAATTTGTTTTATAAGTAGTATTTTGTTTCAAAAGTCCTTCTAATACGCTCCAACTATACCTCCCAAAGCAAGGCTCTTCTAAAAATGTTCCAAATAACTTTTTCTCTTTGGAAGAATTGAAATACGTAGATTTTTCGAGATTAATATATAACATGTGGCTTTGCGGTAGAATCAAAAGACATCCTACCAAAGATTGGGCAAGATTTTCATCATCGGCGTCATGTCGAACCTATTCTAGATACATTTCCCATTCAATTAGAAACTAATACCAAAAGAAAAGGTTTTAAGCCTAAGATAAGTACCCAAAATATAATCATCCCAGTTCTCAGCAGGTTCCTGTTGAAGTCATCCGGAACATCCCAAATTGTTGGAGAGCTCTCAATGAAATATGAGCAATGTTCATATTGATGTCTTATGGATCTTTTCCATTGGCATCTTATGTTCCCCTAGGGTGTTACACATTCAAGTGAATGACCCTTCATTCCTTTAATCTTTTCTTAGGTGTTTGCTTCTTTTTTGTTCACTCGTTATCCCAGGTGAGTGCTAAAGAGGGGAAGCTATAGACTCCCCATGAAATTGTGGCTAAGAGAATTCCTAAAACCTGCAAACTTGAACCATAGGAATGTAATAGCCCATTAAGCCTTAGCTCACCCTAAACCTGTAGTCCACAATCCTTAGAAGACCTCAAATCAGACCCCAAAACTAAGTAAAAAAATTGAACTGGAAAAATCAGAGTACATTTTACAGATTGGGCAAAACCTAGAAGAAAATTGGGCCAGCGATGTGCTTGGCTTAGAGGGCCTAGTGACACAGAGCGCGCGCTGTCAGTTTATAACTACAAAGAAACTGAGAATTTCAAGAAAAATAGGGATTTTCTTTAGACTGAAGTTTTTTAAACCTTCTACAGGTTTTGACTCTAGATTTGACCATATCATAAGCCATCAGACCTAATCCCAGACCTAGAGATAAACCTAGGATTCCTTTTCCTAAAGAGAATACTCACTAGAAATACCTTACTTTAAAACCTATTCAAACCCCCTTCTCCATAAATCACAACCTAAGCTGCATATGAAACCTTAAGGAAAATAACCTAATTTTCAAAGAAAATATTAGGAAAATCTCTACAACCTAGCACATTGGAAACTCCCTATAACCTAAAACCATAGAAAAAGACTAGAAAATACCAAAAAAATTCCCTTAAACTATAGGAAACCTCAAGAAACCCTAAGGTAAAACTCTATAAAATTCCACCAAAATTCTCTACCAATCTTGAATAAAAAAAGTACAAAAACTTAATTCAAGCCAATTCTTCAAGAAAGAAAAAGCACCAAATGTGTAAATTGACCTGCAATCCTGATATGGACCTCAACTCTAGGTCTTCTAGGTAAGTTTCTTTGGCTCTTACTTTAGTTTAATTTTTAGTTCTTTAATTTTTCTTTTGTTTCGTTTCTTGGTTTCATTCTTTGGATTTGCACGATTTCAAGCCAGTGCTGCCAGATGTTCTCAGAAAGCATTGATCTTTGATCTAAAAAACTATCTTGAACCGTAATTCAATGGATCCCACCTATCACTACTGAAATTTAATTATTGAAGTTGAAAGCACGAATCATAGGGAGTTTCCATCTAAAATTCTCTCAGATTTTGGCTGTAAACAACAATGATATATCAAATTGAAAGGGATATGCTATTCACACTTGCACCATTTGAGAACATTTAGAGAATCACATTCCACAAAATTCTTAGAGCCCGCGTGCTTCTCTTCAACAATCAGTAATCCCCATAAAATGGCATAAATCTCAACGACATTGGCAATGCATGACCCTCAAGGGCCGCAAAAAGAGGCCAACAAAGTGCCTTCATCTTTCTTGATGACACCACTTACACCTGATTGTCTAGGGTTGCACAAAGAACTTCTATCAAAATTTAGCTTGATAACATCCATTGGTGGAGGAACCCATGCAACAACATGCATTCTTCGGGCACTAATTGTACCGGTTCTTGAAAATTACAGATAAAATCAGACCTGAGAAGGGCACCCCCCGCCTCCTAATACTGGGACAATCAATCATCGAAACCATAATCTTAACTTGGATACTTTCAGCATTCATAACTACTCTATCAAAGATCCTCCCATTTCTCTCCCTCCAAATCTCCCATAAACTTGCAGCTCTAAAAGCCTTTCTAATCAACATGCAAAAGAGTAATGTTGAGCCAATCAACGATATCCACTGCATGTCTAGGAAACACTAGCTGAACACCTTGTTTGTGGCAAGCCCACATCCGAATCTTATACATCCATGGAAACCACAAAAGAGGTGACCACAATATTCTACATCTTGCTTATATAAATGCATACAAAAATAATCTGTCCCTTTTTTTAAAATTTTTTTAATTTCTTGTTAAAGAAAGTAGTGTAATTCATTCCAAATAACAAAATCTATGAGGCGATTTAGCCAAACGGAAATTGAACCAAGATATTCACCCAGGTTGTATTACAAAGCTACCACTTGTTAATCAAATTATCATATAACATTATATCGAAAATCTTAAATACATCCCATGCTTTTCATTTATAAAACACGACGGTCGAACCTAGAGTTTTTCCTTTTTTAGGGGAGTTTTTTTTTTTGCTGAAACTAATTATCAAATTTTTTTTACTCCTAACCTAAGACAATGAATTATCACAATGAAGGAAAGGGTAAACATATGTATGTTTTTTCTTTATTTCCAAGGAGAAGGTTACCCACATAGCCTTCTTTTCTCAAGAAACTGTGCTGCCTTGAAGTCATGATCAGTCTTGATCGTTGAAAAATGGTGCATTCAGTTAGTCTTGTCTAGATGAGGACTCAAAATTTGTTTTGGACTTTAGGCACTGTTTAGGTGATGAACTCAATGTGTTCTAGTAGCTGTTTTAAATCACTTTATATCCCTATTTAAGTGTAGGTACACTCGACAAAAGGTGAAAAGCTGCTGTATCGCGTGTGCGCATATGGATTCATGTGATAAAAACTGAATGCTTCACTTTTCATCCTACTTGTTAAATGCAACGTTTTGTTGAAATGCTAAATGTATATGAACATAAAGGAAAAGTATTCAGAGAGACCATTTACTTTTAGGACGAAGAGCACTATTTTCTATTAGATTTTAAATCAAGTGGTTGTAGGCATGATATTGACTAGATTCAAAGTTTGAAAACCAAAATTTCTCGAACATCAAGACAAACCCCAAGCCATTGAATTTGATATCTAATGTCTTGGAGTTATTGTACCTCGTGAAAATGATAAATAGTCTCATAGTATACAATCCTGGAAAAAAATGCGTGCTATTGATTAACTAATAGAACAAAAAGGGCACAAACAAAATTCCATGCAAAATTGTGGTCACAAATATCCCCAAATTAAAAGAAATTTTTGCCATAACACAAGAGGTACCGGATTCCATGACCACAAGCAACGTAGAATAGGAGCCCTCTTTGTTTCTTGTGGGAAATCAGGAAGCCTTAACTCTCCTATCCCCCAATCATAACCGATATGCGGAATAAATTTATTCTTTGATTCGGAAGATAACAAGATTTCAAAATGAAAAAATCAAAGATTGAAGATATTGGGAACACAAAAGATACTATACTCTTGCAGGAGTATAATGTCCACTTAGTCCTCGGAAAAAATCGAATTAAACATTAGGGATGTAATCTTTTCAACTCATAGATAACCTCAATAAAAAAAATCTCCAATGGTACCCTCTATGCACTTGAACAAAAAACAGTCTCGAAATTAAATAAAAACCATCCAATTTTTAGGAGGTGATATCAAAGTGTAAGAAAACTCAAATTTCAAAATTTAGTTTTTTGAGAATAATCATCTAATAATTCTTAAGGGGTTTCCAAAATTTTAGATTGAAAAAAAATCCTCCCAAACAAGTCTTTTGACTGAGGGAGGAGAAATAAACAATGCCCCTGAAGGAGCTTAGGATACATGCCCGGGAACCGAAAGAGAAGTAAATTATTATGATAGAAAGAATTGTTCACCTTGGACGTGTACACGGCGAATGAAACGAGGTTAAGATTATGAGGCCCTGATCGAATTTAGTTGGTACAAGGAATTTTGGGGAGACACTCATGAGGCGTCTGAAAACTGCTCGCATCATTATGATTCTAATTCCCCATTATTGGACACAAGCATCTTCCTCCTCTCTAAACCTTCTTTTCTCTATCCTCCTCGCTTCAATTATTTTCAAAGTATTATTCTCTTACATTATATTACAACATCCCTCCTACAAATTCTTCCTTCTCACTACTACTTGCACCACCACCCATCTCTACTTTGTGTCTTTAAATCACTTCCCTTTGTTAATGCAGTCTTTGTAGCCAGACACCATGCTCTTGAAGGGAGTGGAAAACAAAAGCACGAAAGAACTGTGTTGTGCTAACTGATTTGGCTACTAGAGAGGCCCTGGATTACTTAGAGTGCAACTTCGACTTAGTTAAAGAACCCGATTGAACAAAAAACTCCCCGATAACTTGCGAAGTTTTTCACTCTTTCCTTGTTTGCCTAGGAGAATGAATGGGAAGAAAGGGCGCATAGAGATAGATGTGTTTGCCGCAAATATCAGACCTCCTGAGTGCGGCAAGAGTTCCGGCAGCGGTGGCCGGAATTTAGCAAAGAGGGTGTGGGAATTTTGCAAAGATGATCCGGGCAGGGTGACATTCTCTTTCAAAGTGGGGCTTGCGGTTCTACTTGTGTCGTTGCTCATACTTTTCCGGGCATCTTATGAGGTGTTTGGGACCAACATAGTGTGGGCCATACTTACGGTTGCCATCATGTTCGAATACACTGTTGGTATGCCCTCATTTCCTAACAAACTCATCTAATAAGAATATATTTCTTGTGTTTATAAAGTTGTGGGGTACTCAGTAATTTAGACATGCACATCCACTGCACATAGACACACACCAAAGACATGTGGAATATTTAGAAAAGATTTCTTTTTTAAAAAAAAAAAATGGTTTGAGAGGCCTGCAGCCATGTCAAAAAAATATAGAGCATTACCTCAAAACTCACTGAAAATTATAATTCTATCATCAGACCTTCAAATCGACCATCTCGGCTTTAACTATTATGCCTTTGAAAAAAAAAATTCAGATTTCAAGCCCGAAAAATAGTTTATATTGTAAAAATTATCTAGACAATCTATTTCACTTTAAAAATAAGTGTTCACTGATTCATGAGATCTGTAGTATGTTTTTGAACTTCAATATTTATATACAGTGTTGAAAATTGATTTTAGAGCCATCATGAAGATCTCCAGTAACCAAAGTACTTTCTAGATGGGATTTGACGTGAGGCTTTACTTTATTTTTATAAAGCCTAAGCCTAATAGAAACTGCATAAAAAAAGGGAGAAGTTTATATAGAGCCGAGGCTCTAAACTATCAAATTAGAGCCTACCTCAAAAATTCCACTACAAGAGGTTGTTTTGATGCCCAAATATATTCAAATTGATCATCGCGACATCAAGATGCATGGACAAGAGAAAAAATGGATTTCAAGTTTTGGAAATAGTATATGTTTTAACGCATCTTTAGACCGTCAGTTTTCAAGTTTTGATAGATCTGTCGATCTACACTATGTTGAAACTATAAACTTTATAAATAAATATAAAAATATATTTTAAGGCTATTACAAAGATTTCCAGTATTGAAACCAATTTCTTGACACTATTTTAAAATAGGCTCTAACTTGATTACTTAGAGCCTAGGCTCTATACAAACCGCACCCTAAGAAAAACGCATTTGTTTTTCTCTAGAATCATAGCTAAAAAGAGTAGTTAATAGCACTTTTAAAGTAAGACTTGTGCTGGAATGGCCACAACCACAATATAGGGGTTGCTTTGAACAGGGAAAAGTTTGTATACGATAGAAATTTGTATAAAACACTAAAAAATAAAAAGGAAAAATTATGAAAATATGCCATTCAACTGTTTTATTTTTACCTGTTTATCAAGAACAGACTTAAAATATCATGATTAGTCTCCTTTGATGGTTTATTTAAAATTAACTAATGAAATAGATAAGTTGTTAAAGGACTCAGTCCACTAGCAAATGATCATTAGATGATGTGGGGTTTGTATAAGATGTGAATCTTAAACAATCAAAATAAAGTATATTTTTAAATCTATATTTTTAAATCTTGCTAAAAGGTGTAGTTCTAGTGATAAAAGCTGCACTTCTAGTTATAAAATTTAAAGCTTAGAAAATAGTGTAAATTAAATAGACTTATAAACACCTCAATTTTTAAGCTCAGAAAATTGAGGTGCATCTTTAGCTCTACATTTTAAGGAAGGTTGCAACCTTATATAAACTTTTTCATATATATATATATATATACTCCATTCTTTATGTCTGAAGATTAATGTTGAAAAAATCACTAAGCGCCTAAATCATCTCGGGATTTAATTAGGAGATTTAGGTTTGAGGAACTTAGGACCTGCCTCTTTTTTATATATCTTTCTATGTTTTTGTAATATATAGCTCACTGTTGGAAAAATCGGGTGATCTAACTGCTAATCGCCTGGTCAGTGGCCGGTTTTGGTTTTGGGCGGTTTTAGTGATCAACCAATATTTTAAAAAAATAAAAAAATATATAAATTTCCAAAAATAAGGAATTTAATTTGTAATGTATTTTTTTAATATTCTTTGCATTATGATAAATATTAAAAATTATTTTGATCATTAATACTCACTTTTAATACTGTTGTACTTTCATAAAAACAAATAATACCTTTAGTTAATGATTATGTTACTTATAACAATTAATTTTTTAAACAAAAAATAATTGAATTTTTAATAAATTCACAGTCTACTCTAACAAGTAAACTTTTTATTTTAAAGGCCTGTTAACTTAAGACAAACTTGTCCTTTAGTAAAATTTTCAACTTCATTTTTTATGAAGATGACAAAAGTGCCTCTTGTCTTTTTATAATATTTGCACATACACGTTTACTCAATGAGTAAGACACCACAAAAATTGAGATTAATTAGTTTGTAAAAAATTATTAAAACTTAAATACTATCAAATAATCATTATTATTTGATGGACTTTGTACAATGATGACCTATGAGGGAAATAGTGCAGAACTTCACCTATGAAATCATGATATATATGGAAAAGTTTATATAAGGTTGCAATTGATACACCTCAAAAATCTATCGGAAATACTGTTTTAAAATTGAAAAACCCTCTAATTGATCATCTAGACATTGAGATGTATGAATATGAAAAAAAAAGTTTTTGAGTCACATAAATAGTTCATCTTGCAACATATTATCTAGATATGTAATGATATTTTCACTAAAAGAATGAGGATAATTATGAAGTGAAGTTTCTACTACTTTATCATATGAATGCTTTTATATTTTAGTGAATATTTCAAATATATCATTATCGAGATGACAAATATACCTTTTGTAATTTAGTGCAAACATTATCATTACCCATTCTTATAACAAAAATACCCTTACGATTAAAAAAGAGGCAACTAGAGTAATTTTTGTACTTGACATTGGCTCGTACAGTGGTTGAGCCAAAGTAACTCGGACTTAACCTGAGCTACTTGGCCGTGGGGTTTGGACAATGGCTGAGCCAAGTAACTCAGACTTGACCTGAGTTACTTGGCCCAAGACTGGCCGAGTACACCCAAGCCAAAAAATATTAAAAATATAAAAAAATATAAAGAATCCCCACAAATTGGAAAAATATGTTAGATTAAAATTAAAAAAAATACATTTAAATGAGATTAAAAAATTAATTAAAAATGAATCTTGAAAAAATCAATTTGTGATGGAGGTATTTTGGAAATAAATAAAAAATAAAATGTAAAAATAAGCATTCGTGACCAAAACGCTATCCAAACTTTACCAAAATTATAGAAAATATAAATATATATATATATTACATGTAAATTTCTGATTATTTTGGATTTGTTATTAATTATTCTGAATTTTGTTTAAGATTCCCTAATCAACCACCCAACTGGGATACATGGTCTTCCTACATTGGCGAGACCAATTAGGACACAAGAATCTCAGCCACGGTGAATATAAATAATTAGGACACAAGAATCTCAGCCACGGTGAATATAAATAGTTCCGAGAAATGTAGTTTCAATATTGAAAATATTTATGATAGCCTTAAAAAATAGTGTAGATCGATAGATCTTTGAAAATTTGAAAATCTTGAAAATTGACGGTCCAAAAATTCGTTACAAAGTATACTATTTTCAAAAGTTGAGATCCATTTTTTCTTATGTCCATGTGTCTTGATGTCGAGATGATCAATTTGAATGAAACTTTTGAGATAGGCTCAAATTTGATTGTATAGAGCCTCGGCTCTATATAAACTTTTCTCATATAAATATAGATAAAATAATTCTGAAATTAAAAAATTATAATTTTTTAATCTGTTTGTGGCACTGCTTTTTTTGACATCCATGTTCAAGATGGTGCCTCATGTGAAGCTGTTTTCCCGGACGCGTGAAATGCTTTTACTTACCTGTTTAGTTGGATGTATGTCTTGACATGCACATACACACATGTTCACATGCACAGAGAGAGGGAGTATTGAGACGTGCATGAACCTTTGGCTCAGGTGCTACATTCAACAGAGGGTTCAACCGAGCGCTGGGCAGCCTACTCGCCGGAATCCTCGCCATCGCCGTGGGTCAGGTTGCGATACGTACAGGGCACATTGCTGAACCAGTCATAATAGGCTTCACAATCTTCATCATCGGTGCCCTCACCTCTTTCATCAAGCAATGGCCTTCTCTTACCCCTTATGAGCACGGTTTCAGAGTCATTCTCTTCACCTACTGCCTCATCATAATCTCTGGATATCGAATGGGGCACCCCATCGGAACCGCTTTGAATCGATTGTATGCTATAGCGATCGGGGGAGCCGTCACTTTGGTGGTAAATGTTAGCATTTTCCCCATATGGGCTGGTGAACAGCTTCACAAAGAGCTTGTCAAGAGCTTCGAAACAGTCGCCGATTCGCTACAAGGTCTGGCGTTGCAATTGTGATAATCGCTTCATGATCTTGCTGAATTAATCCTAAACTAATGTGATTATGATGGTTTTGGGATCAATTCACTCTCTCTCTCTCTTTCTGCAGAATGTGTGGGGAGGTATTTGGATGAGGATGGACAGGAGAATTCGGAGTTTTCGAAGAAGGTGATGGATGAGTTTCCTGATGAGCCTGCTTTCAAGCGGTGTCGATTGACACTCAACTCATCCGCAAAGCTCGACTCTCTGGTAAATTGGTGATTTCTGGAGAGAGAAAGAGACTTGTTTTATGTAGGAGGAGAATCTGAATCGGAAGAATTGTTGTTGTTTTTTGAAGGCAAATTCGGCCAAATGGGAGCCACCACATGGAAATTTCAGGCACTTTTTCTATCCGTGGTCGGAATATGTGAAAGTTGGCGCCGTTCTCCGCCACTGTGCCTATGAAGTGATGGCCCTCCATGGCTGCCTCCACTCTGAGATTCAGGTCATGCGTTCCTCTTCTATCTCTACTTCATTTTTTAACATACTACACTCGTACTTAAAAATTGTGTGGAATGGTGACATTTATCTCATATTGGTCCAATGTGAAGCGGGGAAGCCAATTCTCCTATCTCCACTCCTCTCATCTGCAAGACAATTATCTTGAAATTTTATGGAAACGTCGTCTGGCGCTATAGTTAACTTTAGGGTATGGGTATGGCTTAAGGGTATGGCTTATATAAAGTTGCAACCTTTATTTGTAGACGAAAGGTTGTAATGTTTTACGTTTTTTATTTTAGTTGGATGATGTAGATTTGACATGTTTTTTATTTTAAAGAGAATATCAATATATAGAATCGACAATATAAAAAAAAAAAGTATTTGAAATAACATTGTGACATGAGCAAATCATAGCCGTCTTTTCAAATTGAACAATTGAGAAGTGTGGTTATGTAAAATTTATATGCAAATGGGGTTTACATAGAAAGCTTTCCTTTATTAAAACATGGAAAAAATTTATATAAGGTTGCAACCTTAAAATGTAAAATTAAAGATACACCTCAAAAATCACCGGAAAAGGTTGATCATTTCGACATCGATATGTATGAATATGAAAAAAATAAAATAAAATATTTTGAAATCTAGAACTAGTGCATCTTGCAACACATTATCTTGACCGCCTATTTTCAAGATTTTCATATGTTTATAGATCTACTAGATTTTAACTATTTTTGGAGTTCAAAATTTTATAAGGGAAAGTATATAATGAGACCATTTACTTTTGGTACAAGGTGGTCATAATTAATCTTGACCATTAGATGTGAAATTGAGTAGCTGCATTTATTTCATTGACCAAGCTCAAAGTACAAAATAAATTTTCTCAAACTTTGGGATAAACCCAAGCTATCAGATTTCACTTCAAATAGTTATAGTAATTGTGACCGCCTTGTATCAAAGATAAATAGTCTCATTGTATACAATCCCATTGTATAATTAGATATGAAAATAGATTTTTAGATAAGGAGAAAGTTTATATAAGGATGCAACCTTATAATGTAGAACTACGGATGCACCTCAAAAATCCATCGGAAGAGGTAGTTTTAATGTTGAAAAACCCTTTGATTGATCATCTGGACATCGAGATGTATGACCATGGAAAATAAAAAGATTTTAAGTTTCATAAATAATGCATTTTACAACATATTATCTACACTGTCCATTTTCAAGATTTTCATATGTTTATAGATCTTCTTGATTTTAACCATTTTTGAAATTTAAAATGTCATAATTAGATATAAAAATAGATTTTGAGATAATCTTAAAAACATTTTACATCAAAATTATATAACATGATAAAATTTGAAGGTGCACCTTACGTCTACAGCTACGGATGCATACGTATGCCAACTGCACCCTTTAGAAAATCCTGAAATTTTTTTACACCAAAGTTACATGTTATGAAACAATTTGGAGGTGGGCCTTAAATGGATTGTTTAAGAATGCAACCAAACCACGCGCTTAAAACATTACACATCCCTAATTTGAAATCCATATATAAGGAGCATTTTTCTTAAATAATCTCCCTAGTGCGATAACAAATTTAATATACCGTACAAGAAATATTTTATATTAAGGTACTGACTTTTTGGAATAGTATGTGTCAGGACTGACGGCCTCCCCTCTAATCGATCGCACCTTCACATTAAGGCTTTTAACTAATGAACAATTGTTTCATTTTAACTAATGAACAATTGTTTCATTCGGGCTGGACTGCTTTTTTACAATACGCGGTTCAGGTGTATAAATCATCCATCTTAATATAATTATTTTTTTTAATTTTTAATTTATTATTATTTTTTTCATATTCATGATCTCCATGCTAAAGATTATATATTTACTAAAAATTAGAAATAAATTATATTTAAAAAATATATTTATTACCATACCCACATTTCTACAATACGGCAGCATGCTAACGCTGACTGAGTTGTGTGTCTCTGTGTACACACAGGCACCCCATAACCTTCGCAGCGCATTTGAGCCGGAAATCAGGGAAGCAGGCAACGATGCAGCTGAGCTAGTAAGAAGCCTAGGCAAGGACATAAGCAACATGACGCGTAGCCAACCCGCCTCTCTCCTTAAGAAGGTCCACAACTCCACTGAACGACTGCAACGCAGTATCTACATGCACTCCTACCTCCTCACCTCACCTTCTGAGCCTCTGAATGCCGACACGAAACCCTCATTGAAGCCTCAACTTTCATCCTCCAACTCCGATCTCTCAAAGAGGTTGGCCGAGTACGAAGGCATGAAGAAGTTTAGTGAGTCTGAAGGTACAACTGAGTCGTACCATGAGACCATGAAGAAGCAACAGAGGAGGTTGCATTCGTGGCCCTCATGCGACATTGGTGGGTTTGAGGAGGAGGCTGTCGGAGTCGACCTTCCGACAAAGTTGACTGCGCTCGAGAGCACAACTGCCCTCTCACTGGCCACCTTCGCATCGTTGCTCATTGAGTTCGTGGCTAGGCTCGATCACTTGGTGGAGGCTGTGGATGAGCTTGCAAACCTTGCAAGGTTTGCATAGAGACAGGAAACCAGGCAAGATTTGCATAGGAACAGCTAGAACTAGAAGATATATCCTATCTATAAGTATGTGATATGAGAATGGTCCTTAAAGTGACCATTTCTATATAAATGCAGAAAACCTGAAAGGTCCTCTAATTGATTTATGAGAAATGTAGAAATATCATGGGGCAATTCGTACCCTAATATGAATGGAAATGGATCTTATAAATAGTTAAGAAAGACAGGAAATGTATAAATAGATAAGAAAAGAACTACTGTGAAAATAACATAAACACATTATCCAACTTTATTTCTGAAGGAAACTGCAGCTGCAATTTCTGGCTAGGTTTTGAGGTGGAGTTCTACTCTTTATCATAAAGCCTAGGCCTTAATTTTGTGGATGTGTATGGCCTCTCAAGGTCTCTGATTACCCTTTCATGTTAATCTTATAGGGTAGATTTTGACTCTAACTGAGAGCATAGCATCTGAACGGTACCCTTTTTGGGTATCTCACCAGGCTAGGCAGTTTGGAGCTCTAGAGTGTAAGAACTCTGAGTCACAGTGTAGAATTTGCAATGAAGAAAATAGTGACGAGCGAGAGAAAGATCAACAAGACATATACGTGGTTCGGCAATAATGCCTACATCTACGAAGGGTAAACTAGAATCTCATTCATAATGATTATTCTATTTACCAGAGATTTATAGAATTACAATTTTTGTGTTTTAGGAAATAAGTCTCATACAAGAAACTTAATATAGAAAGCTTATTATCTTGTAATATACAAGATAAAAAAATCAATATCTGGTTTCTATAACTGTTAATACAGGAAAACTTATGCCCATGAGAAATGGGCTTAAGGCCCATGCAGGTACGTATGAGGGTTATGAGGTATCCCTTGGTAGAGGTCAAGGACGGAGGGCTTTGGCTCGAGACTAGAGTAGAACCTCAGCATAGGGAGGCCAGTCCATGAATATGAGTGCCACAACATTGGGAAACCTCCTTTCCGGAGGAAGTTCCCAGGAAGGCTATGCGCAAACACCTCCTGTGGGGAATACCTGAAATTTGCTTAATATTATGGAGCTCCACCTTTTATTAGTTGATTTTGATGGACCAAGCACCGCCTTTGTAAGACTATGCGTGATGGATTCTGCTGGTACAGAATATGGTTGTGCATTTCAGTACAAGCCCAGCAAAGCGACCTGTTAGTGCGAGTTTTTAAGCCCATAGGTACTTAGTTACTCTTCAAGTGTTGTTGGAGTGTTTATGAGTCGTAGGTCTATAAAATTGGCATTTTCTATGCAAAATCTCCATTTTGTTCCCTTTTTATCTTTGTTGGTGAATATTTTCTGAATTTACTGCTATAATGATTCAACTCAAAGGTGGGGGAGTACCAATAATACAACTCAAAGGTGGGGGAGTACCAATAATACAACTCGAAGATGGGTGGATTATCAAACGTTGGCTCTGGTAGGCCAAATATGACCATTTTGAGAGGTCAAAACTCGAGAAATATCATAATATGCCCTTGGCTATCTTCTCTCTCGTACGAATCATACCACTATCCAATTCCTACTTGTTTGATCCATTTTCCCACCTTTTTTACGAAAATTTTGTGGACCAAATAGCTTCGGGAAATTTGTGACAAATTTGGATAAAAGAACTCCATCGTTTGGGGGATTTATTATCGAATTCGTGAATTTCGAATCAAACTTCATGAACTTTCATGGCTCTTCATAATTTCTTCATATTTCTTTTGAAACAAGCCACTATTTGGTGATCAACCACTAAACTTGTGAGAAATCATATGAAAAATATTTGGAGAAAAATTTCAAGAATTGATGTAGTTGTGATCAAATCATTCGGTCGATTTTCTATTTTCGGCAGTCTTAATTTTTCAGCAACTTCTTGCTATGATCCGACCATCTTTAAACGACTCCATAACTTATATCAATGTTTAGGCCTTAGGGAGTTAGAGTGATGATCATCCCTGCAAAATTTGAGCTATAATGCTTCACAGATTGTGAGATATAGGTCTAAAAGTAGACTGCGGTTGTAAGGTCTGCTGCACATGAATCCACTTCCAAGCCCTTGTATTTTTTTACGATTATATATATATATATATATATATATATATATATATATATATATATATATATATATATATATATATATGAGAAATGATAATGTATCACACCCCAAGATTTTTAACATTCTCGAGGTGCGACAGACTATTTTTATACTAAAAAAAATTCAAATTCCTATTAATATATCTTGTAACAAAACAAAATTTTCTATTAATGAAAATTTGTACAAAGTTTGCTCACACATGAAGTCTAGGTATACATATGTTGATAGAACAAAAACTTACAGTGGTGAAGTTAAACAAAAGTTACAAAGGAGAATTTAGTTATGACATGACTGTATCTTCTTTTCAAGCTAGTCCTGATGTGCATTTAACTATGAGACTGCAATTATCCTGAAAAATATTTACCATAGTTTGATGAGTTTGGCTACTCAGTAAGTGATCATCATGGTCCTAAAAATAATCACGGTTGGAAGATATAAACATTTTCTAAAGAATGTAGTTTTAAAAAAAACAACATGAGGAGGAGCATTGCGAACAAAAACATTTATGAATAACAATTTTACTTTTCACAAATCCACAGTTAAACATAATCCAAATGAAGGAAATGCATATAAACATTTTAACAGAGATGCATAATTCAAAGGATTTCATAAAATACCCTATTGGAGTCCCAAGTAGGTCACCTATATACCCCATCAGCGTCCTGATGGGTCCAAACAACCCCTGCAGGTCCAAACGTACATCACCGGGGTACCAGATGAGTCCAAATAGCCCCTATCGGATAGGTCTAAACAATCCTTGCAGGTCCAAACATACTTCACCGGCATCTCGGATGAGTCCAAATAGTCCCTACCAGCGTAATCGGATAGGTCCTAACAATCCTTGCAGGTCCGATCATACCTCACCAACGTCTCGGATGAGTCAAAATAGTCCCTACTGGTATAATCGAATAAGTCCTAACGATCCCTGTAGGTCCACTTATACTCAAATTACCTCTGAAACTCTTTAAACATTAGAAAACAACAATATCATATATGTGAAATATCATTGAAAATATTAACATCAATTCACTTGAAGCAATTTAATAACAATCACTTCCATTGAAATATCTCTAAGAAGCCATTTAAACATTTTATGCAATAATTTCTGAAAGGTAACAGTTTTGAAGAACATTATTGAAATCTAGCATGATAACAGTCTAGTATCAATAGATGAACTTTATGAGAATCCAAAATTAAGGACGGAATTATCATAATTTATAGAATTGCCAATTTGTAAACAATCATTTCATTGACAATACTACAATCAAGTGCAAAAATATCAAATTTTCAAATAATGAGGCAGACATTTGCATATGAATTTTACAATGTCTAAATATTCATAAACAGTAGAAGGAAATCTCATAATTTTACTAAAAGAAGAAATATCACATTTATTTCTAATAATTTACAGTATTTAAAATTCTAAACAATAGGCAGGAAAAACAAATTTATTTCTAAGAATTTACAGTATTTAAAATTTGTAACAATAGATAAAATATCACAATTTTTACTAAAAAGATTATTCTTTGAGATTATTTGCCAGAGTCGAAGTAACAAGAGGACTCAAGAAATGGGGCGTGACAGAGAGGAGATAAAAGTAAAGGCCTCAATGGACAAACATTATGGATTAACCTAGATGATAGAGAAGCAGCCATTCCTCCACCATTGACATTAAGCGACATGAATTAGTAAAAAAAAAACTTAGAAAAAGCCTGGCGAAAGGAGAGAGAGAGAGAGAGTGCTGTTGTTCATAAGGCCCGCAGCTTACCTATGGCTTAAAAAGAGAAACGCAACTCAAGGTATGAGAGAGAGAGAAGTTTCAAATTAAAAAGAAACACTTGCAAGGTGTTTGAAAGTCGAGATGAGAGGGATATAAAGCTTCCATGTTAATAGCAAAGTAGGTAAGATATGAAGTTCAAGATGGTGGACGTAAGGTCCACCTAAATAAAGCTGAACCCTCAAGTGTTTTAACATGATGTAAGTGGGTTGCCAAGTAAGGTGGAGACGCCACCCACTTTTACACCAAAATTCTTATAAAAAGTTGGTGGACCAAGGGTCCATATTAACAAAATGGTCAGGCACAAGCTTAGAAAAAAAGTTGCTAAAATCGTATAAGTTAAAATAATGGTCCCTATAATGCATAATGAACTATAGTTCTGAATATTTATTTATTGTAAGTATTTTATTTTATTTGTTTATGTTGTGTTTATTTCTATCAACACTATTAATATTATGTTTTAATTCTACAAATTTTAGGTCGTCACATTCTCCCTCTCTTAAAGAAATTTAGTCCTCTAATTTTTGTACCTGATTGCTGAAAAAGATAGGGATATTTTTTTCTGATTTCGTCTTCTCGTTCCCACGTCGATTCCTCTCTTGAATGGTACTATCATAATATACGGACCAAAGAAATTTTCTTGTTGCGCAACACTTGTATCCTCCTATCTAGTATCAAAATTGGCTGTTCAATGAAGGATAGGTCCTTCTTGATCGATAAACGTTCATATTTCATGACATGGGATGGGTCGGGCTGATAATTTCGTAATGAGGATACATAAAAGATATTATGGATATTTGCCAATTCGGGTGGTAAGGCAAGTCTATAAGCGACATCTCCGACTCTCTTTAAGATTTCAAAGGGTCCGGTGTAGCAAGGGCTCAGCTTTCCCTTCTTGCCGAATCTCATGATGCCTTTTATTGGTGAGATCTTTAGGAAAACTTGATAACCTTCCTCAAATTCAAGATCTCTCCGTCGGTTATCGGCATAACTCTTTTTTCCGACTCTGAGCTGTCCTGAGCCTTTCTCGAATTAATGTTATCTTATAAGTGGTTACCTGGACGATTTCTAGCCCCAAAAGCGTTCTTTCACCAATCTTGTCCCAACGGATGGGTGACCTGCATTTCCTTCTATACAGGGCTTCATATAGTGCCATCTGAATACTGGCTTGGAAGCAATTATTATAAGCGAACTCAATCAAGGGTAAATGGTCATCCCAATTTCCTGTAGAGTCAATGACACAGGCCCTCAACATATCTTTTAAGGTTTTGATGGTCCTCTCCGATTGTCCATCAATTTGGGGGTGAAAGGCAGTGCTAAAGGTGAGTCTCATCCCCATGACTGACTGTAGCCTAGCCTAAAATTTAGAAGTAAACCGAGTGTCCCTGTTCGATACAAAAGTGACCGGAACTCTATGTAACCGCACTATTTCCTTAATGCACAACTGGGCTAGTCGATCCAAAGTGTAAGTCGTGCGGATCGGTAGAAAGTGGGCAACTTTAGTCAGCCGGTCCACAACGAGCCAAAAGTTGTCATGCCTTAAATTTGTTATCGACAAGTCGGAGACAAAATCCATAGAGATGTGCTCCTACTTCCACTCTGGTACGGGTAAAGGCTGCAATAACCCAACAGGCTTTTGATGCTCAGCTTTTACTTGTTGGCATGTTAGGCACTTAGACACAAATAGTGCTACCTCTTTTTTCATATCATTCTAGCTGAAGGTTTTCTTCAGGTCCTGATACATTTTAATACTTCCGGGATGTATAATATAGCGGGAGTGATGTGCTTCTTCTAAGATTACTCTTTTCACACTCTCATCATTCGGAACACAAATTCGACCCTGAATCTCAACAAATCATCACTGCTTATAAAGAATTCGTCATTTTTTCCCAACATCCCCTCTTCCACAATTTTTTTAAGCTGAGAGTCCTCTTTTTGTGCCTACCGAATCTGTTGAATTAATTGGGGTTTTTCCTTAATGTTGGTAATCATACTTACCACACCATTAAAGGGCGGAGCCGGATGCCAAATCCACTATTTCTTTTAACAATTTCATTTATTGGATCATTAGATGAGCTAAGACTCATGTAGACTTCTACTTAGAGCGTCGGCCACAACGTTAGCCTTTCCTGAATGATAATGGATTGTACAATTATAATCTTTTATGAAGTCCATCCATCTTATCTGCCGCATATTTAAATCCTTTTGAGAGAAGAGATATTTCAGGCTCTTATGATCTGTGAATATTTCGAATTGCTCACCATATAGATAATGCCTCCAAATTTTCAAAGCGAATCCTATTGCAGTAAACTCCAAGTCATGAATTGGATATTTCTATTCATATTCTTTCAACTGTCTGAATGCATATGCCACTACCTTCTCATATTGCATTAATACATAACCCAAGCTTTTATGTGAAGCATCACTATAAATCACAAATCCCCCACTCTCCTCAGGAATTGTTAAAATAGGTGCTAAAGTTAATCAAGCTTTTAGTTCTTGAAAACTCTCCTCACAATCCTTTGTCCATTCAAATTTGACATTTTTTTGTGTCAATCGAGTTAATGGGGTTGCAATGCGAGAGAATCCTTCTACAAATCTTCTATAATATCTTGCCAATCCCAAAAAGCTTCGCACTTCAGTTACATTACTTGGTCGTTTCCAATTAACCACGGTTTCAACCTTGGAAGGATCAAATGATAACCCTTCCTTTGATATCACATGTCCTAAAAATTTCACTTGTTTAAGCCAAAATTCACATTTACTTAGTTTGGCATACTTATTTTTTCTTAGTATTTGCATGTTGTTCCCAATCCTTGGAATAAATTAGAATATCATCGATGAATACCACAATTAACCTGTCCAAAAAAAGCTTAAAGATTCGATTCATCAAATTCATAAATGCAATAGGTGCATTGGTTAATCCAAAAGGCATGATTAAAAATTCATAACAGCCATACCTTGCTCTGAAAGCTGTCTTGGGAACATCGTCACTTTTAATCTTGAGCTGATAGTATCTAGATCTAAGATCAATTTTTTGAAAATACTTGTGACCCTTGTAATTGATCGAATAAATCATCAATTCTAGGTAGTGGATATTTATTTTTCACTGTCATTTGGTTTAGTTGTCTATAATCGATATACAACCTCATGGTCCCATTTTTCTTTTTAACAACCAATACCGGAACACCCCAAGGTGACACACTGGGTCTGATAAAACCTTTATCTAATAATTATTCCAATTGTTGTTTAAGTTTCTTAAGTTCTGCAGGTGCCTTTCGGTAAAGGGCCTTAGTAATTGGGGCTGTCTCTGGAAGTAACTCAATAGAGAATTCAATTTCCCTATCAAGTGGTAACCCTGAAAATTCCTCAAGAAATACGTCAGGAAATTCTCGGACGACCGGAATGGTGTCCAAGTTTATCTTTTCCTTTCTATCTATTTTAACATAGGCAAGAAAGCCTTGACATCCTTTTCGAAGGAGGCGATTAGCCCGAATTGAGGAGATTAGAAATGGTGGAGAGGCTTCCTTGATACCTTCGAGGTAAAATACTGGTTGACTTCAAAAAGTAACAATTTTCTTGTAACAATCAATACTTGCATGGTATGCTGAGCAAGAACGAGGAATTCCACGATTAGTCATTAATTATAAACCCCTCAATCGTGGAACTCTTCGTTCTTGCTCAGCATTTTTATTGACATAGAAAGCAGAGCAGCTCCAGGGAGATGAAATAGGGCGTATTAGTTTTTTATTAAGTAAGTCTTTTATTTCATGATGACAGGTTTGTAATAATTCTGTATTCATCTGAATAGGTCGAGCTTTTGTTGGTATTTTTGTTTCACAAAAATTTGGTTCATATGGTAAACCAACTATATATTGTTTTCTATACCAAAATGCATTCGGTAAATCATTACATATTTCTTTTTCAATAAAAGTTTTGAGTTGTTGTATTTTTTGTATTATCTCATTATTCTGAAGCTTTTCACTGATAGTTCTATGTTTGATTTCAAGTTGTAATGATCCTACAAAATTTTCCTTTTGTTTAATATTTTGCTTGACAGTATTAATTTCTTTGATTTTTGGTTTATCAAGAAATTCAAACCTAATAGGAGTACCTTGAGTATTTGTTTCTATGCCTGTATGAGAAATAGTAATTGGATATAACAAAGTAAGGAAGGGTACACCAAGGATTACAGCTTGACTGAGTCCTTTGACCATAATGAATGGTGTAGGAAAGCAATGTCCTTCATTACAAATTTTTGCATTAGATAATTTATATTTAATAAATAGTCTACTTCCATCCGCTGTATTAAGAATTTGGGTAGTTTTATCAAAATATTTTGTAGGGACTAGGCCTTCACTAAGGCAATTAAGATCAGCACCTATATCAACTAGAGCTAGAGATTGGAATTCATATTCTTCATTGATAACAAGAGTTACTAGGATAAACCATTTTTGCGTAATTACTCTATTTAAGACATTTACTGAATTTCTAGTAGAGGATTCGCATGCATTTATATAATCATTAGGATGATATGATTTAAGTAAATGATTAAATTCTATGACATCTGTGTCAGTTTCTATTTCTGAAGTATTATTGGAGAGATCAAGAATTTGAATTCTATTTTTTAATTGGGTTAATTCAAACTTGACTATATTTACTTCAGCTTTGAGCTCAGCAATGGTTGGTTCTTTTTGGGTGGCTTCATGCTGACTGATTCGTTTCATGATATCAGAAAAATTATAATTATCATGAGGTTTAATTAAGGGTATATGTTTTGTTTTTATTTTGGTTAAATTGATAAACTGAGTAATTATTTCTCTTTTTTCATCAGGATCAGATATTTTTCTATTAAATCTAAAATAAGATTATCTTCTTTTGTGAGTGTGTGAATATCAGAAATTGTAGTTGGACATTGACATATTTCGTCTTCTGTACTAATATCTGACCAATAAAAATCATCATTATGTATTGTTCTTATAAAAGAAGTATCACTACTTGAGGAAGTAGTGTCTGTATCGGAACTATCAGATGAATCGTATATTTGAATAATATCATAGATTTTATTTCTGATAGACTCATCTAATGTAATGGAGTCTAATTTTTGTTTGACTTTGCATTGGCTTTTATAATGGCCGACTTTGCCACATTTATAACAAACGGGTAATTTCTTTTTATTCTGTTGGGATGATTTAGAAGCAAAACGTTTCGTAAATTTTCTATATTTTTTCTGTTTGGTTGGAAAAGACTTATGTGTTTTTTCGGGTTTATTACGATGTTTTTTCTTTTTATATACTTTATGTATTTTATGTGGTTTCGTTTTATCTATATGAGTTTGATCCATATGATAGCCAAATTGTTGGCAGAAATCTCCTAACTCTTTTTTACCACTTAAATTCTGTTTATCAAGTTGCTTTTTGAGTTTCAGATCTGTACATAGAGCTAAGCCTTCAGCACAAATTTCTGAAGATAATTCTCCTAAAGTGTATTGAGAATAATTGATTACACCACTATTTTTATTTTTTAAACGTTCTTTTACTTTTTCAGCAAAGAGGTATATATATATATATATATATGTGTGTGTGTGTGTGTGTGTGTGTGTGTGTGTGTGATCCAATGCAACGGTTGTATCATAGTATAATGTAACGACACTTCTAGAAAACCAAGTTTATAGTATTTGTATGATCCCAAATTTTGCACACACATTCTTTTCATCTCAATAATAAATCCCCAAAAACAAAAAAAAATCAATTTGAACCCTAGATATGGTCAAAATGAGTCCCCTTCAAAAACGAATCTAGACCATTCATTTTGTGAATTTCAAGATCTTAGCCTTTATAAACTAAAAATAAATTTTTTTATTTTTTTAACATTGTTCATCTAATGATAATAAAGCCATCCAAAAAAAATTGGAAATGAAAAAATCCTTTTAAGACCTAAAGCTAAGCATCTCACCAAAATGAACGGCCTATCTTAATTGGGCTAAAAAAAATACTTTCTAAAGTGTTTTCCATTTTTTCTTTTTTTGTGATTGTTCATTAGAATGAAAAGAGTGTATATTTCAAATTTTGGATCAAATAAATGGCCAAAAGATGGTTTTTTAAAGTTGCTGCATCATATTACTATACAAAGGTTATACGAAATCATTGCCATATATATATATATATATATATATATATATATATATATATATATATATATATATATATATATATATATATAAGAAAACACTACGTAATGCCTATAAGCGAAAATGAACAGTGATTTTGCCTATATTCATCACCGTCGAAAATTCATCGTACGGTCACAGTTGTCCGATAGTGTTTCATTTTTCATTTTCTTTCTAAAAATTGGAATGATCTGAAATTTAAAGCGTGTGTTCATCAAAAATAGGAGAATATAATAAAAATATATATCTAAAAAACATTTGTAAAATATAAATTGACTAAACAATTTACGGGGGTATTTTGATCAATTTGTATTTTACAAAATATTTTTTCCATATTTTTATTAAGTGGGCCTCACTGAGATGTACACACACTCAAAATTTCATATCATTTTGATTTATAGAAGAAAAAAAATGAAAATTGAAGCACTACCAGACAATCGTGACCGTACGATGAACTTTGGACAGTGATGAGCATAGACGAAATCACTGTTCGTTTTCGTCTATAGACGTTGGAAAGACTTTTCTATATATATATATATATATATATAAATATATATATATATATATATATATATGGATAAGGATCTTATCAACCCATAGGCTAACTATTACAATGTCAGCCAACAGCTCAGATTGAATTTAGGCTAATTTAACGGTTACGACCTCATTTTATATTTGAATTTTTTTTTTTTTTTGTACAAATCCAAATCACTTGAAATTTTAGGTGTTCATTTTTTTCATCAAGGCACACCTAATAAAAATAAAAATAAAAAATAATTTGTAAAATACAAATTGACCAAAATACCCTCGAAATGTTTTGCAGGTATTTTGATCAATTTATATTTTACGAATTATTTTTTTATATTTTTATTATATTCTCCTAATTTTGAAGAATAGAGGCTCAAAATTTCAAGTGATTTGGATTTGTAGAGAAAAAAAATGAAAATTCAAATACAAAATGAGATCTTGACTATTGGATTGGGCCTAGATTCAATCTAGGGCATTAGCACCCCATGGGCTGACAGGATCCTTTCCATATATATGTATATATATATATATAATGCTAGGGTAAGCCCACTAGCTCACAAGAAAAAATGAGCCCAACAGCCCAGATTGAATTTGGGCCGATCTGACAATCACAGATGTCCGGTAGTGTTTAAATTTTAATTTTTTTTTTTTTTACAAATCTAAATCACTTGAAATTTGGAGAGTGTAAATGAAAAATAGGTGAATCTTCGAAAAATATCAAAAAAATATTTTCATAAAATAAATTGACCAAAATACCCCCAAAAGTTTCCAGGGTATTTTGGTCAATTTGTTTTTCACGAATTATTTTTGTTATATTTTTATTAAATGTGGCTTGATGAGAATAACACACGCCTAAAATTTCAAGTGATTTGAATTTAAAAAAAAAAAAATTAAAATTCAAATACTACCAGATATCTGTGTTTGTTAGATCGGCCCAGATTCAATCTGAATCGTTGGACTTATACTATTCCATGAGCTAGTGGCCTCACCCAAGATTTTTCCTATATATATATATATATATATATATATGGAAAAATTTCCTGTATGCCCATGTGCGTACTGCTACAGTAAATGTCCAACGGCCCAGATCGAATCTGGGCCGATCTGACAGTCACTGTTGTTCGAGAGTGTTTGAATTTTAATTTTTTTTCTACAAATTCAAATTGTTTAAAATTTTAGGTGTGTATTATTCTCATCAAGGCGCATCTAATAAAAATATAAAAAGAATAATTTACGAAAAAACATTGATCAAAATGCCCCCAAAACTTATCGGGGGTATTTTGGTCAATTTATTTCATGTAAAATATTTTTTTGATATTTTTCGTAGATTTACCTATATTTAAAGAACATACGCCTAAAATTTCAAGTAATTTCGATTTGTAGAAAAAAATTAAAATTCAAACACTACCGAACATCCATGATCATCAGATCGGTCCAAATTCGATCTGAGCCGTTGGACTTTTACTGTAGTGGTATATATATATATATATATATATATATATATATATATATATATATATATATATATATATATATATATATATATATATATATATATATATATAAATAACCCTAGGCAGCAGTATTTTTAGGGCCAGCTATTTAGGTGAAAAAGTCATCATATTTACGAGTTTGCAGTACCCTCTCTTGAAGTATACATACCGTATCTCAATAAACTTGTGAATGTCTTTCGAGGATGTGGTTATACAACACTGTGGCATTACCTATTGAAGTCACGCTGCAATCATCTGCACCATCCACTTATTTGGATTTATTTGAACACTGCAGATTTGGTACACCAGTGCTAAAAGAGAACCATGCTATAAAGTGTCTGGCTTTCCTTCTCTTTGTTCTTTGCCTCTGTTATCTTTTCTCTCCTCTCTGACCCTCTCTACCCTATATTACAAATCATTTTTCTCCTATATAATGAGATTCTTTTTTATGGACTACCAGATTTTGATTCTCGACTACCAAGAAATGAAGGAAATCTCAGCCAAGAAAATGCCAAATTCTCTCACACACCCCCCATAACAGCCATGATCCTCTCTCAAAAATTTTACGTCCACCATGACCCTCTCCTTGTACTCCATTCCCTCTCCCGAACCTCCACTTCTTAAACACCTCACCCCCAAATTCTCAGGTGACAGCCTTTTCTCTATACCAAACAAAACCAACCCCAATAGCAAACACTCCAAGAACTTCACCACCCACGAGGTCTCTCTACACTGCAGATCTCCTCATTTACACAACCCCAAAATTCTCAGATGACAGCCTTTCCTCTCTACCAAACAAAACCAACCCCAATAGCAAACGCTCCAAGAACTTCACCACCGAGGTCTCTGTACAAAACAAAGACCCCATCCCAAGAAAAACGTCAAGAGAGCCATTCTTTTTCCACAGAAACAAGTCCAAAGACACCCCTTCATAAGCCTTAACAGAACATGGATAGATGGAGAGCTACAGAAAGGAGGTTGTGGAGAGTGAGGTTAAAGAGAGCGTAGAAAGAGGACAGATAGACAAGGAAAGCGATGGGAAAAAAGAGGTAAGTGGGGTTTCTGGCGCAATGGTCCCCTCATGTACTTGACACTGCACAAATTAAGGATGGTGTGGAGGGGCCGCAGCTTTACTGTTGCAACCCTATTAAAACATTTTCCATCATTCAATGAATCAGAGAAGTACTTCAGAGAGCAAAAGCTATCCTAATTTTCCAATGAGGTCGTGGGCCTGATTTATGGCCCATGCCAACTGTTTTTCACAGTATGTAAGTTTCCTAATCATTCTGCAATAAATAACCAATCCCAAATAGATACACAGATACACAATACAAAAAATGAAACACGGTATTTTATTAATCTCTTTGGAGGCTCATTCTATACATAGAACACTTGCCCCACATTCAGTAGGCTTTCATGCGGGACATTGAAAATCACACTGTTCTCTCTGCAAATCCTCCTAAGAAACGCATATATATAATCAACTGCAACCCTCTTAATGAACCCTGAATCCCTCCTAGTCCTCACAATCGTATTACCCAAGATATGTACAACCCCTGCCTCCTTGCAACTCTTCAAATACTCAAACTCATCAACCCCTCCTTCTATCCTCCCCGAAGAAATAGTCAGGCTCTTACTGGTCCTAAGAGGAGACCTATCAGCAACAATAGAATCAGTCGAGGATTGTACCATCTCAATGTTTGAAGAGACCAGATTACTACTATTCTCAGAGTACAAAAAATCTGTGGACTTTTGGGTTTGCTGCAAACAAATGCTGTATTCTGAGTCAGAGCAGCCCTCCATCATGGACTCCATCCTAACAAACATAAAAAGACTATCTAAGAGCATCTTCTCGAAGTCGTCGTCTTTCTTGTGCAAGTCCTTGTAGCCATATCTTGCAACACATCTAAACATGTGGAAATTCTTGGGCCCAATTCGTTTTACAAGGAATCTCTCTTCTTGGGGCACTGTATAGACAGGGAGATACTTGACACACACAAAGACCACAACAGAGTGGATTGCGGGGAGGTTGGTTATGAAGTGAGAGAAAATGTGGGGCACACCACTTGCAAGTTCAGTGTATACGAGGCCAATTCCAGGTACGCGGACCAGGCCTAGGCTTGGACCAAGGCCCACGATCCAAGCCATGGATACACGGCTGTGCATCTCGAACTCATACCTCTTGACCGTCCCATAGTGCCATACGTACATGATGAGAAGGAAGGCAGCAGCAATGACTAGGGGGACCCACCCTCCTTGGTCCACCTTGATTAGGACGGCTGTTAAGTATGTACCCTCCACAGCCAAAGAAAGGACGGTGAAGAGCAGGACAAGGACCCAGTGGCTCCGCCAGACCAGCAACATTATTAGAGTCATGAGAAACGTTGTTACCAGCATCACTATCACGACTGCTGTGCCTGGATTCAACAAAGGGGAGTTATTAGTTGACTCCAAGAAAAAAAGTGATGCATGCCATGAATGAAATGGAGTGGAATGCCTTGCCTACTCATGTATAGTAACATAAGAAATATTGTCGTTGGGTCTTTTACATCGTGGCTGACCTCATCTCTATTTTCATCAAATAATCATGCTGTTATAACAAAACAACTGTCTTCAAATTTTATTTGTCATAAAAACTGAAAGAGCCATCGCCTAGATCATACATTTCAGAAATATCAGACTTGTGGAACTATTTTGAAATCAATAAACGAGCACAATCACCCAGAGTTAACACACCTGGAATTGATTCCACAAATAGAAGAGTAGAACTTCAAAAGCATCTCAATCAAATAAAACCTAATTAATCCAAGGAAATTATTAAAAATTAATGGAAGTGGGTGATATTGGGGCAGTAAAATCAGATTGTAGAGGCTTAGGTGAACAATTGAACAATGACCTTCCCATATTTTGGCACCCTAGAAGCACTACCTCAAGACAATATTTATCCCCAAGTGATTAAAATCAGTGTGCATAAGGTTGGAGTGGCCAATTTATCCTCAGGATACCAGAAAACAGAATGATAATACTATATTTCACCTGTCCACTGCATTAGAACAGCGAGATTGCTATGCACAGAACCTGAGTTCTTGAAAAAGTAATTAAGAGAGAAAATAGGGAATAAAAGTCGTTATAAAAAAGAACAAACCATGTTTTATAGACTGAGAAAGAGCCTCTTCACGTTGAGAATTGTGACTGTTCATTTGAGTAATTATTAGCCACCTAACAACAGTCATTAATTGTTATTACCGAACACCCATCCATCACCTCAACCGCCCATGTATCCAATGACTAAAATTAACAGAGTCGCAACATTGCTAGGAGGGACTCCATCTAGCTATGTTGTCTAAGAGAAATTAAGACTAACAGTATTGCCACGAGTGACGTGACGTCGATGGGAAGTGATTTCAACTCACTGTGTTGAATGCTCCGTCATGACTAAAAAAGATAGCGAGCTGCAAGCCCAACCTGCGCACAGGCTAAAGGGGCCTTTGTGCAGACGCAAGCGTGTGACGTGCACCTCAAGTGCCCTAGCCCCCCTGTACGGGGCATACTCTCCCCTTGGTTCTATGAACACAATAGAAAAGAGTGTTTTCATATAAAAACATCACTTTCTCTTCTTTATTCAACAATGAAGGACTAAAAAACACACTACTCCCTCTACAACAATATCCTCTACAAAACTAAAGTTTGAAATATTATTATTTTGGAATTACTATTTTGCAAAATAGAAATGCTAAACGAAAAAATTAAAGACAGAATAAGCTGATCCTAAATTTAAAAACTCATGCTCTTGGTCTGATTTAAGCCTTCTTTTTAACTAATTAGCTGTTAATTCAACTAAGGATATTTTAAAATTCAGAAGAAATCAAGCCACAATATGCTAAATTAAAACATAATATCTACATAAGAAAATAATACATGGTATAAGAATATATGTATAATTACGGTCTTATCAAATGTAATCTGGCAAACCAAGGTGACCGTTTTCATATGTACGGCATCAGCAAAATACATTTGAAATCCCAGAACTATCTATTTCTGCATCACAAAATGTCACGCATGCATGGATTGCCTCACAAGTTAAGGCTTTAAACCATAAGATTGAAATAACTACATTTATGGTGGTTTGAAGCCATCCCATTTTCGAAAAGTCACACAAAGCTCTAATTTGGCTGAATTAATTTAGAATTTTTAAAAAATCTTCACATGCAAACTTGACATGCATTTGTGAATCATCAAATCTGGAAAATCTCATGTGGATGATTGATTTATATTAGGAAAAGACAGCTAGTATCATGAGAACTGAAATACCTTTTTAAGTCAAAGGTCATGAAGAAAAAAACTACCATATTGAAGTCAAATATTCAAATTTAGAAAGAAAAAAAAAATTCATAGGTGTCGGGTCGGGTCCGTTTGAGCATCAGGTCCGGATCATGCTCAAACGGACCCAAATCGATAATATATAGAGTGGACCTAGACCCGGTCCAGGCTGGGTCCAAGACCACTCTACCCGGACCCGGACCTGGACCTAATGGGGGGTGCAGGACCTGGATATGACCCAGACCCAGACCCAAACAGAGAATCCAT